>NC_063358.1:41747430-41838485 GCF_021869965.1 Rhincodon typus | reverse complement strand
GCTTGGCCTGCTGTGTTCATCCAGCTCTACACCTTGTTATCTCAGATCAACATAGCAACTGGCCACTAACAACAATCTTGTACAGAACGTTACAGCAGTATTTGCTGAAAGTCTCTTAGACTAGTGCCCAACAAAACACAGAATGTCACCATTCAAAATGTCAGACTTCTGTGTGGAATTAGAGTTTCTGCTGACCTGTGTGGTTTTTGTCAACTGTGAAAGTAATTTACTGAGCCCTGGGCCCAAATATCTAAAGGAGGGAAGTCAAACTCTGCCCTTCCCTACTCTTTCCCAATCTCTCCCTGCCACTCTATCTCCTCCTGGTCTGTCTTCTGCTGGGTCGTATCTGCAGTGAGGAGTTAAATTATCAGGAGGGGGCTTGTGGTGCTAGGAGAGATGGACAAAATTGAAGGCCAAGAGCCTGTAGGATGCACAATCCCATCAGAGGCTGGGTGAGAGGTGTGGCAACCTCTGCAAGGAGGTTTATTCTCGCCTCACATACATCCTCGGGTTTGCTTTCTGCTGAAATCAATGCAAGGTAATTGGTCCGATTAGGTTTGTCACACCTGGGAAACTCTGCAGACTCCAGCTGAGTTACATAACCAATCCCATTTTGGGCAGCATCCCTATGGAACAGGAGATTTGAGCACATGGACACGCTAGCATTAGGTCAACACAAATGAGAAGAGGAACTAAAAATAAACAAAGAACTATTTACACAACTTACATCGGCTTAAGGAATTCCTTTGTATTGGCCCTCCCTCCACCTCAGATTATCACATTCTTTTCTAATGAGAGCCCATTGGGTTGCTGCCCCTCACCATTGCCACCTGCTGGAGGTGATCCTGGAGAATTATTCAGCTCCCTTGCTCAGTGACCTCCCTCGCAGTTACACCAATACCAAACATTCATTTGAAGCCTTGATAAATCCTTCAAAAAAAAGACCAGACATCTCTGTATCCAACAAGCATACAAAATGTGAACTGCCGGTGTTGGTGCGGGAGTCGCCATTCTGCAATGTGTAAATCATTTAATTTATTGGTTGCCATGAGTGATCAGCTCTGTGTGGGGGTGTCTTAATCCTCTGTACACTGTTGTGGCAACATCCTGTATCACCTTGCTTGAACCCATGACTCAGAAGCTGAGTGTCACCTCAAACACGTATTTCTGTGATGGTTGAGAATGACATGCATTTATTAATTGGAAAATGGCAGTGATGCTCAGTGTTCACACTGATTTGTACACTGAGTATAAGCCTAACTTCAGCATCCGAAAACAGGCAATGACTTGTACACTAGAATTTATGATGTATACATGGTTGCAGGACATCATGTACGCTCTATACAACTCCTTGTTAATTTGTAGACACTCACAGAATCTCCAGGATATCGCCCATCTCCTCCTGGGATTGGCTGTCCATTCATACAGATGCACTGTTCAGCAGCTGCTCCCTGTGCAGCAGAAGGTCAAGGTTCAGCGACTGATCACATCATTATCTTAAAACACAGCACAGTGACAACAGGACAGGAGCAACAGTAAATATTACAGTGAGTGCCATCTGTAAACTGTCTCCATCAGACACTCCCAGGACAGGGACAGCATGGGGTCGGGTACAGAGTAAATCTCTGTCCAAACCAGATTATTCCAACACTTTTGCAAGAGGCATCTACATTTTGATTTCTATCTCATGGGGCTGGTGACTAAATTTCAAAAAGTTAAGGTTATTTGGCACAACAGTAAACATGAATTTCAGAAAAAAACAATTCTATAGGAATAAATTGATAAATTAATCGGAAATTTAAATAAAAACTGAAAGGTAGCAATCAGGTGAGCTAACTAATCAATTCCTCTTTTTAAACTAAGAAACAGGTCAAGTGATAGAAGGAGCCTCTGGTTGGAGTCATGACCAGCAGGGAATGGGATGGAAACAGGGCTGAGCTAAACAGTTTAGTTGATCTCAATTTGCTCCATGTGCTGGCCCTGACAGATTCACATGAAAATAGATGTCAGAATGAGTTGTCTTTCAGTCTGGGGTTTTCCTCATGCTCCAACCTGCTTTGTTGGTAGGTTTCTGGGGAGGAAGCTTGAGCAGGAGGCTAAGGGTGGGTTTGTGTCTGGCACACTCTCTTTTTGCCCAGTCACGTATGACTCTACTCTCTCCCTCTTCCATTTATTCTTCCCCATTCCCTTCTCCATTCACAAACGTATTCTCTCTCTCTCTCACACACACACACCCTCCATCTGTGCCTCCCTTGCTGACTGAAACACCCTGTGTGCCTACCCCCTCCCCCACCCCCTCGCTTGTGTACACCTCCTTCCCTGCACCTGCCTGGCAACAGCCCACCTCTTTCAGTCTCTGTCCCAGGCAGACTCAGTGCTGCCACCGTGTACAGACTGGAGGGTGAATAAACAGACTGACAATGTACATGGCTCCCTGTATTTGTTGCTGCTGTCGAGATGACCAGCAAACAGCCCCAAAGACTGGAGAAGGGTGTGGTCACGGGTAAGGAATGGCAAGTCCCATCAGAACTGCTGCCTGATACTGTCGGGGGCTTCACAGAAGCTAATCAAGGCCTCAGTTAATGGCCATTTAACTTGGTGCGTTATGGGCCCTTTTGGGATCCACGCAGTACGGAGCATATTCTTACTGGAGTATGGCTGTCTGACAGTACTGGGCATCTGCACTGCTCACTGAGGCCCAGTGAGTAACCCCAGTCCCTCTCCTGGGTGGCTTGAGCCTCCACCCAGAGATTCCTCCCACCACGCCGTCCTCTTACTCAGCATTGTAGCCCTGGGCAAGTGCCTTCAGTTTGAGTTAGTCTCAATGTTTCTTCCTTCACCATTTGGACACTGCTATGGGACCTCCCACTCCCACTTACCTGGTCCACTCACTGTCCTTACAAAGTCAGTGAACACAGAGGTGCCAGTTGGGAGACTGCCTCACATAAACTTGCTCTGGTGGGGAGTTGGGGGGCCGGGTAGGGGATGGGGTTGTGCTGGGCTGATGCACGGACTCAGGACCCATTTATAGTTCCAGCTGGAGCTACATCAAATTCAGGATCCCAACACCCCATTGAAGTGTAGGAAATCTGAGCAATGGGGCTGAATGGCCTCCAGATGGTTTGACAGTGTGGAGCTGGGGACAGAAGGGAGACAGATGCAAGGGGGCTGAATGGTCCACACTCTACACAACATTCTACTCCATGTAGTGATCCAAGGGCTGGTGGGATAGTCAATGTCAATGGAGGGAGACACAGTGCCAAAACAGAGCTTCTAGTGAACTGACCTGTATTAAACAACCATATTACCCGCAAAGTGCTGGCTCTCCCTTAGCCTGACATTCTCATTCACACAGGCTTACCTTTTCACCTTTAGTTCCTGGCACACCCTGGAAACAAATAAAACATGAAAGAAGTTAGCTCAGCCGATGGGAGAGTTCCAAAGCAGAGAACACTTGACTGTGATAAATAGATACTTATTGTGAGTGGGACATTTCACTGTCCACGGCAATCATCTTTTAATTAAACAGACAAATGCCTCCAAATGCTGGGCAGAAGGACATCAGAATTCACCTTGGAGCTCCTCTGATGTTTGAATTGACGATGACTGCTCTGCACCTCAACTTCATTAATTTGTCTTCACTCCAGACCCCTCATTAAACTTCTAGCCAGCTCAGTCCTGTAAGCTCTGAGTGCCCCCATGCATGCACAATGTTCTTCAGGAGAATGTTCCAGATTGCTCCTGTGCCTGTTGTGGAGAAGCACTTTCGGATTTCACCCCTGAACAGCCAGTATCCAATTTTGAGATTGTAACTCCTTGCTCTGGACTCCCCCCCCCCAGGGGAAATAGTTTCCTTCTAATCCTTTAACTAAGTTAACCATCTTGATCAGGTTACCCCTTACTCTTGATTCAGAGATAGTAGGAACTGCAGATGCTGGAGAATCTGAGATAACAAGGTGTAGAGCTGGATGAACACAGCAGGCCATCAAAGGAGCAGGAAAGTTAACGTTTCGGGTCGGGATTTTCTGAAGAAGGGTCCCAACCTCAAACATCAACTTTCCTGTTCCCCTGATGCTGGCTGGCCTGCCGTGTTCCTCCAGCTCCACACTATGTTATGCCTGGCACTGCACGCTAGCTTTATCAGGGATGGTTTCCAACGATCCCCCAATATTGGGGACCCTGAAGTACTAACTGTGTTTGATGTAATCCCGGAACATTGGTCAGGTGACTTTCCATTTCCATTCAACTCAAACCGAAATTCTTGCCACTCCCTGCCCAACACGTCAACCTTTGCAGACCATCGTCTTCAGTGTATTTTTTTAAAATAGTGTTTGGGGGTCTGTGGGTGTCACTGGTGAGGCCAGCATTTGTTGCACATTCCTAACTGCCCTTAAGTGGGCTGGTTTGTGAGCCTATTGCAGAGGGCAGTTACACATCAACTGTACTGCTGTGGATCTGAAGTCACAAGTAGGCCAGACTGAGTAAGGATGGTAGGTTGCACTTTAAATGGTTCCAAGAAGGCAGCTCATCATCATCGTCTTAAGGCCAATAAATGCTGACCCAGCCAGCCATGCCCACATCCCATGAATAAACAAAATGATTGCCTTGCCTGAACCAGATAATGATTCTTCCATGGTCATCATCACAGAGTCTAGCTTTCAGTTCCAGATTTAATGAAGTGAATTTAAATTCTACCAGCTGCTGTTGGAGAGATTTTACCCATGTAATAAAATGGGCATTCAGATTACCAGGCTTTTAACGTGTAGCCTTAACAAGCCATTTAAATGGCTAAAATTGTCATCTTCTAAATGCTTAAACAAAAGCGGTCTGTGATTTCAAATGTACCTGAAAAGTGAATGCAGTAATTCAGAGAGTTCAGAGAGCAACCAATCATCTGCTAATTGATGAAATCCAGAACAATGAAAACGATTTGAAATTTAGAATTCTGTCAATATTAATCTGCTAATTGTTACAGATTCAGTAAAGGTCACTGCCTGGGCCATTCTTGATTCCCGGTGAAAGATCCTGATGATGTCTCCAGGAACATTTGCAATAAGTTCACAACAGAACTATTCTGGATTGAAATGATGTAACTTACTATCTTTGACTGGATATGGCCTCCCATGTCCCATTGATGGTTCACTCTATCATTCACACCCTCTTTTGTTTACACTTGTGTAACACAATCCTGTGCTGAACTGGTGTCTGTCAGACAGTATATGTACACCAGACATAGAAACATAGAAACCAGACGCAGCAGTAGGCCACTCAGCCCTTTGAGTCTGCTCTCCAACTCAATACAATCATGTCAGATCCTTCAGCTCCATACCCTTCCCTCATGCATCATGTCTGTTTCCAGACAGTCAGAGCTGAAGAACTAGGCTACCACAGTATAAGTAAATGCAGTGAAATGCAGTAATAGATTTAACACACTTACTGGCAGGCCTCGTCTCCCTGGTAACCCAGTATCTCCGGTTTCTCCCTGTTTTCCCTGGAAAGTAGAAACAGCAGTCAGATTCCTGGATGCCAAGAGACCTTCCTATTGGTGACAATTCACCATATGATGATTCAAAGGGGTGACTTCTTTCTCTCACCCAGGGGTGCTAGGGTGAAGGGGCCTGGAACAATAGTGGGGAGCTGCATTGGGATGACTCCAATGTGCAGTCCCACAACCAAGGTGGATTTCCAAGGCCAGGCTGCTGAATGGAGCCAGGAAGCCCAAAGGAGTCTTCAGGCCCCTGAAGAGGAGCGAATTTCCACCCTTGCTAGCATTGGGCTAGTGACATCCCAGCCCAACCCTAAGCCATCTTCCATGGTGAAGATCTTGAAGCAGGGCTTTCACTCTGAGCTGGAGGGTCCCTCCCCCAAGAGAGAGAAGGCTGTGAGTATCAAAGGGCCCAATGCTGCAACACACATTCCTGCCTACTCTTCAATCTTTTATTATTAGTCTCCTGGAATGCCTCCATTTTGAGGAACTTTCATGTTCTCCAGTGGGTCTCCTCCAATGGGCTGCTGAGCCTCCTGGGCTCGGGGCTTCAAGGTGATCATTCCCAGGAACATCCCCGTGCCAGTTTCATTTCCAACAAGATGGGCTCAAGAGCACCATTCAGTCCTGGGCATGTAAGTGGCAGCGCAGAGTACAAAATCAGGGAGGTTGTAGTGATCCTGCATAGGACATTGCTTAGACCTCAGCTGGAGTACTGTGTCCAGTTCTGGGCATCACACTATGGGAAGGAGATGAATACATGGGAGACAATACAGAAGAGGTTTCCAAGAATGGTTCCAGGGATTTCTGTCATGTGGGTATATTGGAGAAGTCGGAACTGCTTTCTGGGAGAGGAGAAAGTTTAAGGGAGATTTGATAGAGGTTTTCAAGATCATCTAGTGTTTGGACAGAATGAATAGGGAGAAACTGTTTCCGTTCATAAATAGATTGAGAGCTAGAGGGTGCAGTTTTGCCAAAGGGTACGAAGTGAGAAATAACCTTCTCACACAGTGAGTAGTTCTGGTCCGGAATGTGGTGGGGCAGGTTCAACTGAGGTATTCCAGAGGGCACTGGATGTTTATTTAAATAGAAATAATGTCCAGGATTATGGGATAAAGCAGGAGTTTAACACTAAGTCAAAATGGTCAGACAGCCAGTGGAGATACAATGGGCTTAAAGGCTTCCTCCTGTGTTGTAACAATTTTGTGATTCTATGTCAGGGTCTTGGAGCCAATGGGAAAATGTGATCCTCTGCAGTCCTGTCTGTTACGACACGACACATAGCCATCCACATGTTTTTATTTTAAACGTAGGGAGAACATCGGCATTTTATCAGCCCTTCAGGCCGTGAGGTCCAGTGCTCTATCATCTCTGGTCTACTCCTCAACTAACCTCTAACCTTCTACCAATTCCTTTAACTCTCTTCTAATGGAAAGAGGTCCCCACTATCTGCTCCATTCTGGCCCCTCATCATTTTACACACCTCAATTAAATCTGCCCTCAAGCCTCATTCCAAGAGAAACAACACCAGCCAGTCCAATCTTCCCTCATCATTAAAATTCCCCAGACTTGCAAAATCCTCGTGAATCTTTCCCGTACCTTCTCTTAGAGTCACAGGGTCTTAGAGATCTACAGCACTAAAAAAGGTTCTTCATCCCATCAACACTGCACCTGTCAAATGCAACCACCTCACTATTCTAATCCCATTTTTGAGCACTTGGCCTATAGCCTTACATACTTCTGCTTTCAGAGCTCTGCTCCTTCCTCAGGCGTGGTGTGGAAGAGGAGACATATCGATCCAAATTGTCAGTATACCTCCTCTTCCACACTACACCTGAGGAAGGAGCAGAGCTCCAAAAGCTAGTGTTTTCCAAAAAACCTGTTGGACTATAACCTGGTGTCATGTGGTTTCTGACCTTGTCCACCCCAGTCCAACACCGGCACTTCCATATCTTGTATACTTTGGCATCATAAATGCACATCCAAACACTTCTTAAATGTTATGAGGGTTTCTGCCTCTACCACCCTTACAGGCAGTGAGTTCCAGATTCCCATCATGCTCTGGGTGAAAAAGCTTTCCTCACATCTCCTCTAAAACTTCTGTCCCTTACCTTCAATTGATGCCCCCAGTCATTCATCCCTCTATCAAGGGGAAAAGTTTCTACCCTATCTATGCCCCTCTTAATTTTATACATTGCAATCATGTCCCCTCTCGATCTCCTCTGCTCGAAGGAAAACAATCCCAGTCTCTCTTCGTAACTAAAACTCTCCAGCCCAGGCAATATCCTGGTAAATCTCGAGTGTTATTGCATCTCTCCTATAATGTGGATTCCAGAACAATACACAATAGTCTAGCTGCGTCTGAATCAGTATTTTATACAGTTCTAACATAATCTTCCTGCTGTCAAACTCTATGCCTCAGTTAATAAAGGCAAGTATACCATGTGAGATAACAAGATGTAGAGCTGGATGAACACAGCAGGTCAAGCAGCATCAGAGGAGCAGGAAAGCTGACATTTCAGGCCTAACCCCTTCTTCAGAAACCTGTATACCATGTGCTTTCTTAGCCACTTTAACCACCTGTCCTGATACTGTAGGGGACTGGTGTACATGCAAACCAAGGTCCCTCTGATCCTCGGTGCTTTCCAGGGTCCTACTGTTCATCATGTATTCCACTTCCTTGTCTGTCCTGCCCAACATCTTACATTTACCCAGATTGAATTCCATTTGCCATTGTTCAGCTCATCTGACCAGCCCGTCTATATCCTTCTGTAGTCTAAGGCTGCCCCTTGTGTCATCACATTCTTCTTATAATGTGGGGACTGTAAGTGGTATGTCTACTGCAGCCTAACTGGCATAACCTCTCTGCTCTTATACTCCAGCCCTTGGCCAATAATTAGCTTCTTGATCAGCCTATCTTCCCATCCAGTAATCCCTAGGGATCTGTGGATGTTGGGCTGGATTTTCCAGAGTTAGAGGTTTATTTGTTCAGGTAATTTTCCCACTAAATTTCACCATATTACTAAAGGCTGCCTTGTGGAGAGAATTCAACATTCTCTATCTTTTAATCGTGGAGCTTTGTGACATGGACTAGAGAGGCAGGTAAATGGCTGATGATGCTGGGAAAAGGGTGAAGTTAATGACACTTACCCGCGTCCCAGGTAGCCCCACACCAGGGGCTCCTGGGTGACCTGGGATCCCATGTTCTCCAGCTTGTCCCTACAACACAAGATAAAGGTAGAATTTTGATTTTTAAAGAATTGCTCACGTTTTCCTATTGTTCTTCTTCCAAAGTAACGTTGCTTTCTGGGTTTTAGGTAATTCACCTCCAAAACCCACGTGGACACTTCCATTGGTGATACCTTGTAGCCGTCAGTTTAATTGTTCATGAAGAATCATTGCTGGGAGTTTGAATGAGTGAGCCAGCTGCGTTGGCTGCTTCCCTTTAGTGGTTAACTGTGTGTCTTGTAGAATACACAGAGGTCAGTTAAGAGTCAGCCACACTAGTGCCAGACTAGAGTCACACACTGGCCAGACCAAGTAAGACCCACTACAAAACGAGTTGGGTTCTAACAATTCAACAGCATCATGGATATTATACAGATGCCAGCCTCATATTCCCAGATTCTTAAAGTTGAATGCAAATTCTCAAAACTGCCATCTCAGGATTTCATTTCTTGCTGTTTGGGTCACTGGTCCAGTATCTCAGGGTCACTCTCCCTGGTCTCTGAGGCCCTCACTTGCCTTTCAGAAAGCGGAGGAGGGGAGAATGACAGACTCAGTCCTCTGTGGGTTTACAGGGTGGAACTGGCCTACCCTGATCCCCTGCTGGGCAGTGCCATTGGTACCTCACCTGGTCTAGCCATTGAAACCATTCCATTGCTGCTGTCTGTATTAGTATCCCCGAACATGAGGTAATTGATTTGCACCAGGAGGGAGTATCTGCTTGACCAGTGGGGTTGCGGTAACATGATGAAGAACATCAAGGCAACGTTAAAAGTGATGAAACATGAGGCTGACAGGGAGGAATGGAAACAGGACAGCAAGTGGGAAACACTCACCTTGTTACCTTTTGGGCCAACAGCTCCTGGTAATCCTGGAATCCCTGCTGCACCCTGCAGGGAAACACAACCATCAGGTAGAAACATGGCAATGGGCACGAGCAAGCTGGAGAGTAGTCTTCCAAAGGCCCCACTGCTGATGGTACTCACAGTAAGGCAGGCAGATTGTGGGTGGTACAGATATCAAACCTGGTACCCCCTGCACACACTGGCACTGCTTCACTGCCAGCCCATCAATTGTCTTCGTCCAAACCCAAGCACTGAAGACAGGATTACTGAGACATAGCTAAATCGGTTTATGGGCGGACATTTATATGAACACACATAATAAATTGGGGCAGGAATAGGCCATTCAACCACTCAAGTCTGTCCTACTATCCAATTTTGGGGAATCTCGCTCAGTGTCTGATCATCAAAAGTCCAATATGGCTCTTCTTCAGAACTCTACTGAAGGGTCACTGGACACGAAACATTAACTCTGATTTTTCTTCATAGATGCTGCCAGAGTTTCTCCAGCAATTTCTGTTTATGACACAGAACAATTTAGTCAGATATAACCTGCCATCCCCATCAAACACTCCCTGGACAGATGAAGCAGAGGGTAAGATGTACAGTAAAGCTCCTTCTCCTCTTTCAGACTGGAGGTTAACCTCTCTCAATTCTTTTAAACTGAATGATAAGCTCTTCCTACTCTTTTAAAATGAAAGTTAAACTCTTTCTACATTGCCCCCATCAAACACTCCCAGGACAGAGACAGCAGGGGTTCAGATACAGAGTAAGGCTCACACTTCTCTTTCGAACTGAAATTAAACTAAAAGTAAAGCTCTTTCTACATTGACTTGATCAAACACTCCCAGGACAGGCACAGCACAGAGTTAGATACAAAGTAAAACTCCTGCTACAGTCACCCATCAAACACTCCCATGACAGGAATATCATGTGGTTCAATACAGAGTAAACTCCCAGTCCCCATTAATCATTCTTAGGAGGATACAGGTAGACTGGAACTATCTGAACAATAACTGTGTTTTTCAATTGTGAGTCCATACTGGTTGCCAATCATTGAACCTTGCAAGCTCCAGCAACTGAAGATTTATCTCCAGGACCTTTGCTTTGATTGTAAAATCCAGGAGGGACTGCACTGAGGTATTATAAAGAACTCAGTGTTTCTTTCCATGTTCTGTGAATGTTTGTAATATTTTTATCATTATTAGACATAAAAATGTACTTGGATAAAATGTTTTGATTGGGCTTAGGAATTTGGATGCAGAATGCCATGGTACAGAAGCTTCCGTAGTGATATGCCACATTGAGGTTGTAATTCAGGGTCAAGTCCCGGTGAAGCAACTTGTGCAAGTATCAGTGTAAACACTTCCAGCTCTGGGCAAGAACCCAAACCTTTCCAAAGCCCAGCATCACCACCAGCTGGCTGCTCTTTGATATTACAACCTTGCATTTCTGTATTTTTCTTGGCGATAAAGCGCAGACAGGAACACTGGAGCAGGCAGAGGCTATGGAGTCTCTGCCGAAACTTTTTAGTCATTCATAAGATCGCAGTCAATGTGCAACCCAGCTCTACTTTTCCCCTTTATTTTCCTTACTATCTTTGCTTCACAAAAACAATCATCAGTTTCAGTTACCCTTTGTGGAAGTGAGTTTGAAAAATTTATTGCTCCTTGTCAACAGAAGTTTTCCCGAAAAGATTTGGGATTAATTTTTTAGACTGTACTGTCTAGTCCGAGCCACCACATGCAGTGTAAGTAGTTTTTCTCCATCTATCTTAACATCTTGAACACATTGATCAAGTCACCATCTAAATTTTGAAATTCCAGGGAACACAATATGGTTTTGAAAGCCCTCCTTGTAACTGAACCTTTTGACCATGTGTATAGTTCTGGTACATCTGCTCCACTGACCACCCAAAGGTCAAGCTAATCTGTGAGGTCACATGCTCAGAAATCCCACTGAAACCTCCAGTAACTCTAACTGTCATCTAACCAGAGCTCTGCGTATTTATTTTTAAAATTTTAAAACTTGCATATTAGCAAGACCAGCATCCAAAGATGTCTGATGAACTCAATCAGGATCTTCAGACTTTATGGCATAATAGGACATTTTGTTGTCAAGGGGGATCTCTGTTCACATGCTGTTTGTTCGAACCGCAGCATTTTGTTTCACCTTCTCACTTTTCCTTGTCATTTCATCATTGTTGGGTCTCAAATTGCTGGGATCCCTCACACAGGCTGTGCCTGGCTTTTGTTGGGTCTGGGGTAATGGCCTCCCAGTAGTTCATCTCAATGTTGAACATCTTCATGTTAGGCTTTGAGCACATCATTGAAGCATTTCTTCTGTGCTTCTTTGGTGTGTTGCACATGTACAGAGAGGTATAAGAAAGGTTTACCTATCTGTTGTTACTTGCCATGTGACCAACATATCACAAGTTACATCTTTCTCCTGGGGATCTGGTTAGTGCTCCAGGTGGGAACAGGGGCTGGGAGTCTTGAACATTGTTCTGGGAACACGTAAGCCTTTAATATCTTGGCTGTGTTAAACACAAGTGCTGAGTGAAGATCTGTTTATTTTTCCCAGTGGGTTCAAATAAAGATTGAGAGTCACAGCTGGGGACTGTGTGTACCATTCAAATTTATGGGTTTCATGAATGTTAAACCAATAGTTTAAATTAAAATGGGGGGCTGTCTGGAACAGGTCAGTAGTCCTGTGGTTTAAATGGTCAAACATGAATTGGATTGAAACGATTCAGCGTCTGTGGAACATTTATAAAATGAATGGAAATGGATTATCACTGATGGTCCTGCATGATATCATTCAGCTGGTTCTCATGTGATGTTCATATCCTTCTGATTTTGAAACTTGCTTCAATAAGATCACTTTGAGAGTTTTCTAAAACTACACCTTCATCAATAATATTATACATTCTACATAAGTCTGAACCCTCGAAGCGTTTAAGTGTCGGAGTTTCTCTGGCACAGATGAGATAGTCTTTCAACAGATAATAAGATAAGGATCACAATTCACTCTCCCCGGTCCAAGAGCATCAGCCTATACTCCAACTATGGATGCTGATGAAACATTCCAAGGGTTTACTCACCGGATTTCCTGGCTTTCCCATCATGCCATCCTTTCCCTAAAAATAAACAAGGTCAAACTTAATTACTTTTGGAAGGTATTTTTCCTGAACCAGTGTGATTACCTCTATCCAAAACTTACAGAATTCATAAAATCTGACTGAATGTGACCCCGACTGATAGAGAGAGAGAGGACAGAAAGAAGAAAAGAGGGAGAGAGGGGTGGAATGGAGAATGAAAGTTACAGCAGGATGGAATGAGATGAGAGAGAAACACAGAGCAGAATCTTTCCAGGTCTTGCAGAGACAGACTGGGAGGTGTAACGAGACAGAATGCTGTCGCTAGTCAATGTAGTTTACTATTGATCCAACCAGGGGATAGTTAATGATTTGTTGCCAGGGTTTGTTGATGGTAGACAGGCCGCATGCTGTGTTAGAGCATGACATATGATTAGAGACTGTCACCAAGCAACAGACCAGAGGCTAATCATTAATCCTCACCGTCACACCAGCATGGAGTTGGCTGGATGAGAGGGCCACAGCTACAGCCACAATTGATATGTGGTTCCTCCTCTTGCTCCCACACCGTTAACTCCAATGATCAACACTTGGTCCCCTCCCATTTCTCACCTACAAGGTGCAATTGTCTGAAAGCACATAGATGCTGATGTCACCCAACTCTACCCCACCATCAACTCTCGATTCCTAAACTCTGCCTCGATTATTTCCTGAAGGAGAGTCGGACTGGACTCGAAATGTTAACTGTGTTTCTCCCTTCGTTGATGCTGCCAAATCTGCTGAGTTTCTCCTGCATTCTCTTTGATTGATTTGGATTTCCAGAATCCGCAGTGTTTTTCTCCCCCTCAGTCATTGGACTGCTTCCCTAACATCAAGTATAGGATGAGTGGAAATATCTTCAATTTGAATACTGGGAAACTGAAGGCATTGCTTATAGTCCCTGCAACAAACTCCACTATTGACAGTACCCTTGTGCTCAATGTCAGGCATTGGCTCAAAACCGGACAATGGTGAAATTTTAAAATTCTCATTGTTGTTTTAAAATCCCTCCACAGCCTCACTGGTAATCTATCACCCAATGTTTACCACTTGACCTTTGTCTTCAGTTGCCAAGGAAGTCTGTCCCTAACCCTCACTACCTCACTTTCATAGAAACATTGAAAATAGGAGCAGGAATAGGCCATTCAGTTCTTTGAGCCTGCTCTGCCATTCAATAGGATTGTAGCTGATCATCCAACCCTGTACCCTGTTCCCATTTTCTCCCAATACCCTTTGATCCTTGCAATTCTCGGAACTATAGCAAACCTTTTATTAACCAGTACCAATGGGACAAAGTGTGACAGCTGATCGAGACGTCCACATCATCGATATAAAAACACACACACACTAAAGTAATGCGGGGGCATACACATCACCGTTAAAGTGTAAATAATAATGTAAGGCAAAGTTGCATAAAACCTACCAGCAGAAAGCTTTCTGACTTGCACCTTCAACTGCCTACTCTGACGTTGCAGAGACTGCGATATTGCAGTAAACGTCCGGTATTTCAGGTATATAATTTTTGCCGGCTTATCAAGAGTGCTGATTCATAAGGTGCCAGTTAAAATGGAGTTTGCTGTACATCCAATTTCTTCTTGAAAACATTCAGTGTTTTGGCCTCAGTCACTTTCTGTGGCAGTGACTCAGTCCTCTCTGGATGAAGAAACATCTCACCATCTCAGTCCTAGATGGACTGTGGTCCTGGTTCTGGATTCCCCAGTCACGGGGAACATCCTTCCTGTGTTTACCCTGTCCAGTCCTGTTAGAATTTTATAGATTTCTATGAGATCCCCCTAATTCTTCTAAACTCTAGTGAATATAGTCCTCACCTCTCCTTTAAGATGCTCCTTAAAACGGGTTTGATTCGACCTTTGCTCACCTGATCCAATATCATCTTATTCACTGTCACATTTTGTTTATAAACACTTCTGTGAAGTGCCCTATGACATTTCATGATATTGGTGGGGGCACCATATAAATATTTACTCACCGGCACTCCGGGCAATCCTCTCCCTGGGGTACCTGCCTGGCCCTGTCAAACATCAGGGAATCAAACATTAGCACATTAATCACATGAAGCTGCAACAAGCAAACGACAGCATTAAGCTGGAGTGGAGAGATCTCACACATACCTTTTCACCCTTCATTCCAGGAGATCCCGTTAATCCCTGCAGTCCTGGTTCGCCCTGAGTAAACCCAGTATTAGCAAGTTATTAAAACGTCAGGTTTTTTGACACATACACGCACTTGTTTACTCTTAATGGTCTCCTTTATTTTCCTGAAGACACCAATGTTTGTTGTGACATTCCCAATGGATCTGAAGTCTTCTCCCATCCCCTTCCCTACCCATATTTGTATCTCACCCATTACTTCTTCACCAGGGGTGAGGCAGAGACAATTACATATTTACAGCTGCATATAAGTCAGGAGTGTGATGGAATACTCCCCACTTGCCTGGATGTGTCTAGCTCCAACAACACTCAAGAAGCTTGACGCCATTCAGGACAAAGCAGCCCGCTTGATTGGCACTACATCCACAAGCATCCACTCCCTCCACCACCAACGCTCAATAACAGCAGTGTGTACTATCTACAGGACATGCTGCAGAAATTCTTTAGCTATCTCTGCATCACAAACCAGCCATTCAAGTTCATGACCACTTCTATGTAGAAGGGCAAAGGACATGGGAACACCGCCACCTACAAGTTCCAATCCAAACCAATCACCACTCTGACTTGGGAATTTATCACCGTTTCTTCACTGTTGCTGGGTTAAAATCCTGGAGTTCCCTCCCTAATAGCATTTTGGGTCTACCAACAACACATTGACTGCAGTGGTTCAAGAAGGCAACCCACCACCAGCTTCTCAAGGGCAACTGGGGACAGGTAATAAATGCTGGTCTAGCCAGCATGAATGAATTAAAAAGAAACTCACAGAGTCACACAGAATTGGTGTGAACGTCAGGAGTCGGCTTGTCTGAACTTGGCCAGCTGACTCCATGGCAATTTCATTAGCCATCAGGCTCGTTTTTCCAGGTCAAAACTGTGTCACTTGAATCAGTGGACACTGCTGGGATTACAGTGAGTCATTGTAGAAAGTAAGTTCTAATGGAGCCTGGAACAAGGATGAGTCTGGTGCCACATGGCCCCAGCGAGAAGGACAAGAGGGCTGAGGAAGCTAAACTGGAGAGAATAGCTGGGGAGTGGGAAGATCTTGAGAGAGATATTTGATGGATACAAATTGCTCTTCAAGTAGGTACTAACCCTTGACTATCCACCAGCCCAACCAATGAGACCTGCTGGGCTGCATAGATGGTATGGACCTCTCTCACCAGAGGTTAAATCGCCATGCTGATTGAAGAAAGCCCGAATGTGGGTATTAATTAGTAGAATTATAGTGGAGGTGAGCCAGTTGGCATGAGAGGCACAGTGTATAATTTTACAATCCCCATTCTGCCTGGTAACTCACCCCAGGGAGGAATGTGTGATAACCATAAAATCAGGACAACCACACACACACCACCTTACAAATGTCCTCATGCACCTCAAATTACTGAAGCCAGTTTAGAGAAACTCTGAGACAATCCCACAAACGTAAAGTCACCATAGTTTTACTAGGCCATAGGGCTGCTCTCTCATTAGAGAGAGATGATCAATGGTGGTTTAATCTGAGGCGTCTTAGGCAAGGGAAGGTTGAGAAGGAGAGTACTCCATGGTAACCTTAGCCAGTGCAGGAATTGAACCCATGCTGTTGGCATCTCTCAGGTATCACAAGTGAGCCATCCAGCCACCTGAGCTAACTCACCACACAATACTGGCTCCAAGCTGATGTCTCCCCAGATCATTAGGGCACTTCATGTGGGACAAACAGCAGAAGCTTGGGGATTATGAAGCAAATTTATTGACTTTTTTCTCCTGGTGCGTTACTTTCTTCCTGAGGTCAGATGAGTTTGCAGTGAGCTACCCAGCACTGTGTCACTGAGACTCTGTGCCTGCTACTGGATGATTCTGTATTGCTATGGCACTGTTCCTGTTCCCAGGAAAACCACAGCTCAGCTCCTGGCCATCATCTTGGTAAGTCATGGCATTAATGATCTTCATATTGGCATCACTGTGTCTTTTGGGAATTATCATTAAATTAATTTTACTTTCTCCTTGGCTTTCTGGCTTTGCTTCACCCCATTCACAGACCAGCCTGTGGCCCTTTGAATTATCATAAAAGGGCAGGCTTTGCAGACCACTTGGTGCCACCTTTTGGCAGCAGTGAGATAGGTGAGTGATTCACCTGGACTGTGACTGGGCTACAATCCCACTGGACTGAAAAATGCAGAGGGTCATCAGCATTGCCCTGGTATCACGTAGGTAGAAACACATCAGGTACAAGAAACTATGGGTCAAAGGAAATGAGATCTGAGCCTGAGAAATAAAAGCAGGGGCTGAGGGAGAAATGGAGACTGTATATTTAGAGACACACAGCCCAGTGTTGTGCATAACACTAAGCTCTATAGAACCTATCCAGTGGCGTACTCTCTGTACACTTCAAGGGCTTGTTTTAGTGACTTGGCCTCACATGTATTCCAGGCTCTCCTGTCCCCGGTGGTCCAGGGTCTCCTGGAGGGCCTGGTTTCCCCGGAAGTCCGATTACATCTTTGAAGTCTTCTGGAATGGTGGGGCAAACGTCACACTGATCCCCCTGCACAAGAGAATAAGGCATTAGTCCAGACAATATTCATCACATTAAACCTGGCAAAATCATAACTCTCAATGGACAGGCTTGGGCAGATCACCAGATCGACAGAAACAGGATGAATAATGAGCCTGATGAATTATTGAAGGATTTTGATCAGACCACCCAACAATATTTGATGTTCAAGGGAACGTAATTCACATTATGAAACCAGCAAGTGTAATTTAATTTTTATAGCCCCAGTATTATTCGGATAAATCTGCTCTGGACTCTCTCCAGGTGAATATGTACTTTCTGAGGTGCGATGCCCAGGATCAGACAGTTTCTCTAAATGAGGTCTAAAACAGATCCGTCCCTGCCCCCCTCCTTTGTGCTGTGGCTCAGCTCTGGTAAGGGCCGATGATAATTTGCTGACTCACCTTTTCCCCTTTCAGCCCATGACGGCCCAGTGTCCCTGGGATCCCAGGAATACCCGGAATTCCTTTCTCACCCGGCTCTCCTCTGTCACCCTTTGGTCCTGGATCACCCTAAATGAACAGGATTACGTCGGTCAACGTAAAATTCAAATAAAATATGTGAATATACAGATTATACATTCAAGAAAGATAGACTTTTTTTAGATTCTAAAGGCATCAAATAGTAGGATTAGAAAGCAGGAATACGGCATTGAGATAGAGGATTAGCAATGATCACATAGTAAATGTGGGCTCGAAGGGTTGAAATGGCCTACTCTGGCTCCTTGTTTCTATGTTTACACACCCATTGAATTGGAATTTAACTCCAAAGTCCTCACTGTGTTGGTCACACCGTCAACAGCAGCCATTTACGTTTTTATTATTCCTGGGAGCCTAGAGAAAAGCTCTTTGCAGAGACATAACTAATATAAAAAGGTACACGTGTCTAGGATAGGAAAGTTCATCTCCTCTCCACCCAGTCAGGTATTTTTCCAGGGAGAGGTTGGAGCTGGAGAGCAAGATGCTATGGTTTGGGTGGGGAAGTTACTGGCCTTCACATTAATTTAATCACACAAGTCTGGCACACACAGGCATTTGTTGTTTTTTTTGCGATGAGGGCATTGCTGGATAGACAGCATTTATTGCTTACCTCTAATTGCCAAGAGGGTAATTACTGTGGGTCTGGAGTCGCATGTAGGCCAGACCATGTAAGAATTGCAGTTTCCCTCCCTAAAGGACATTAGTGAACCAGCTGGGTGTTTTCTCAACAATCGACAATGGATTCACGGTCATCATTAGACTCTTAATTCCAGATATTTTATTGAATTCAAATTCCACCATCTGCTGTGGCAGGATTTGAACCCAGGTCCCCAGAACATTATCTGGGTCTCTGGATAGCCACTAGGCCATTGCCTCCCCTTGGGGAAGCTGGATCTCTTCCAGAATTCCCAAACCATTGGGTAAACTGGGGTTCCACTGCTGGAAGGTGGTGAAGATACAGATCTATGTGTGCTTATTCCAAATATCAGGCTAAATGTGACTCGCTGGTTCCATCTCACGACGTATTATTGACAGTGTAACCGATTATAACAGGATAGTTATAATAAAGGGTTACAAGGTGGAAGAGCTGAGCGATTTGTCTGGGGTCCCACGACATTCAAATCCTAAACACAAAGAAATTTACACACCACACAAGGTTTGGACCATCTTCAATCTGAGGAGTGGAATCACCTCTCCTTACCATCATAACCACCAGCAATATATCCTGTGGTTCCATTGACCACAAACTGAAGTGGATCAGCAACATTGTGCAGTGTCAACTAGACAGGTCAGAAACTGGGAACTCTCATCTCCTGACATCCCAAACCCTCTCCACTATCTGCAATGCAAAAATTCAGGAATGTGATGGGATACTTTCCATTTAGGATCAGGGCAACTCCAAAAATATTGAAAAGGTAAAGAAGTGACAGTGACAACATGGTTCTAAAATTGGCTGAACGATAGGAAACAGAGTCATGGTCAATGGATATTTTCCAGGCTGGAGGAAGGTTTGCAGTTGAGGTCCCTAGGGGTCGGCATCGGGACCTTTTACATTATACATAATAATGATCTGGATCTTGGTGTGCAGGAGACAATCTCCAAGTTTGCAGATGACACTAAACTTGGAAGAATTGCAACCAGTGAGGAACTCCAAAAGAACATCACAAAATTGGTGGAGTGGGCAGATAGG
The DNA here is from genome assembly GCF_021869965.1 of Rhincodon typus. Lineage (NCBI taxonomy): Eukaryota > Metazoa > Chordata > Chondrichthyes > Orectolobiformes > Rhincodontidae > Rhincodon > Rhincodon typus. The sequence goes on along the minus strand of NC_063358.1, from coordinate 41,818,927 downwards.
TGGCAGATGAATTTCAGTGAAGTGAAATGGGAGGTGATGTACTTTGGCAGGAAGAACATTGAAAGACAATATAGAGGGTAAAATTCCAAAGGGGGTGCAGGAGGAGAGGGACCTGGGCCATTTTGTGCACAGATCATTGAAGGTGACAGGACAGATGGAGAGAGCAGTTAATCAGATATATACTGTACTCAGCTTTATCAATAGAGACAGAGAGTAATAGAGCAAGGAGGTGATGGTGAACCTATACAAGATGCTTGTTAGACATTAGCTGGAGTAGTGTGTCTGGTTGTGGGTGCCACATTATAGGAAGGATGTGAATACACTGGAGGGAGTGTAGAAGCAATTTACTGGAAAAGTTCTAGAATGAGAAACTTCAGTTACAAGGATGTATTGAAGAGGTTGAGACTGCTCTCCTTGGAAAGAAGCCTGAGAGAAGATTTGATAGCGGTTTTCAAAATTATGAATGAGCTGGATAGAGTAGATAGACTAAAGCCATTCCCTATTGTACAAGAAACAAGAACAAGAGGGCACAGCCTTAAGTGATGTGCAAATGAAGCATGGTTGACTTGAGAAAAAGGGAGAAGGCAGTTTCAATTGAGGCATTTAAGAAGCATTGGATAATTATTCGGATAGATATGGTGTTCAGAGATTTGGGGAAAAGGCAGGAGATTTGCACAGGGTATGAGAAGCAATGCAGGCATGATGGGCTGAAAGGCCTCCTTCTGCACTACAATAATTCTGTGGCTCTGATTCAAGAAGTTCAATACCATCCAGGACAAAGCAGTCTGCTTTAAACATTCACTCTCTCAACCAACAATCCTGGAACTTCATCTCGAACAAATACTGCAGTTCTTAAGTAGGCAGCTCACAACTAGAGATGGGCATTGAAGGCTGGCCCAGCCGGCAATGCCCACATCCCATGAATAATTAAAAAAAAGGGCTATAAATCTTGAAGTAGGAGGAGAATTATATAGACTAAGTTTGTACTTTCTGGAATTTGAAACTGAAGGAATGATCCAATTGAAGCATTTAAATGATGCATTTAAAATGGTTAAAGGAATTATCAGAATAGATCACGGCACTGGAGTATCGGACACTAAACTAGTAACCCGGGCCCTAGATTAACATTCTGGAGATAAATCCCATTGTGGCAACTTGTGGGATTTGAATTTATTTAACAAATCTTCACTAATAGTGACCCTGTAACCACTGTCAATGGTTGGAAAATCCACCTGGTTCCTTTAGGGAAGGAAACCTGCCATCCCTACCTGGCCTGGCCTACATATGACTCCATGTCACAATAACACAGCTGACTCTTAACTGCCCTCGGAGCAATTAAGGATGGTCAATAAATGCTGGCCTAGCCTTCTGAAATAACCTAGCAAGACAGCCAATTATGTCTAATCACTACAACACCTAAAAAAATACACAAAACCAGACTGAGCATATGGAATTGGCGCAAGGACAGCAAACCCAACCCCATGGGCCATCAGTAGTAACAGAATTATATTCCAGCACAATCTGTAACCTCATGGCCCGACATATCCCTCACTCAACCATTCCCATCAAGCCAGGGGATCAACCCTGGTTCAATGAAAATTGCAGGAGGGCATGCCAGGAGCAGCACCAGGTAATACCTGAAGATGAGGTATCAACCTGGTGTAGCCACCAAACAGGACTACTTGCACGCCTAACAGCGAAAGCAGCAAGTAATAGACAGAGCTAAGCGATCCCACAACCAACAGATCAGATCTAAGCTCAGCAATCTTGCCACATCCAGTCGTGAATAGTGGGGAACAATTAAACAACTCACTGGAGGAGGAGGCTCCACAAATATCCCCATCCTCAATGATGGAAGAGCCCAGCACATCAGTGTGAAAGATAAGGCTAAAGCATTCACAGCAATCTTCAGTCAGAAATGCCAAGTGGATGATCCATCTCGGCCTCCTCCAGTGGTCCCCAGCGTCACAGATACCAGTCTTCAGCCAATTCAATTCACTCCACGTGATATCAAGAAATTGTTACAAGCACTGGATACTGCAAAGACTACAGGTCATGACAACATTCCAGCAATAGGACTGAAGACTTGTGCTCCAGAACATGTTGTGCCCCTAGCCAAGAAGTTCTAGTACAGTTACAACACTGGTATCCACTCGACCATGCGCAAAATTTTATGTCCTGTACACAAAAACAGGACAAATCTATCCCACTGATTACCACCTCAGTCTACTCTCAATTATCAGTGAAGTGATGGAAGGTGTCATTAACAGTGCTAACATCTGCTTAGCAGGTGATCATCTGCTCAGTGGCACCCCCCAGTTTTTGTTCGGCCAGGACCACTCAGCTGCTCACCTCATTAAAGTTTTGCTTTGTGCATGGAGATCAGAGTTGAATTCCAGAAGTGAGGTAGGAGTGACAGCCCTTGACATTCGACTGAGTGTGACATCAAGGAGCTCCAGGAAAACTGGAATCAGTGGGAAATGGGGGCAAACTCTCTGCTGGTTGGAATTATACCTTGCACAAACGAATGTGGTTTTGGTTGTTGGAGATCAGTCACCTCAGTTCCAGGACATCTCTGGTCCTCAGGGACAACGTTTTTAATCAACCTGTCCAGACTTGTTACAACACACCTCCAGAGCTGGTGGTAGTTGAAGTCACAGACTTCCATTTCCTCAGGGTGGTGCCCTTAATCCATCTTCAGTTATTTCCTCCATCATAAGGGTGGATGTTTGTTGATGACTGCACAATGCTCAGAATAATTTGTGACTCCTCAGGTACTGAAACAATCTGTGTCCACATACCGCAGGACCTGGATAACATTCGGGCTTGTGCACTAAATGGCAAGTAACATTCATGCAGCACAAATGCCAAGCAATGACCATCTCCAGCAAGAGAGAATCTAACCTTAGCTTCTTCAGATTCAATTACCATCATTGAATCCCTCACTATCAATATCCCGGGTGAGGGTTGGAGGGGGTTATGCCCTGTTGACCAGAAACTGACTCACTACATAAACACAGTGGCTATATGATCAAGTCACAGATTAGCAATTCTATCATGAGTAACTCACCTCCTGACTCCCCAGGCTGCAAGACACGAGTCAGGGGTGTGGTAGAGTACTCGCCATTTGCCTGGATGAGTGCAGCTCCAACAACAACTCCAGCCCATTTGATCATGACCCATCCACTACCTTCAACACTGACTCCCTCCACCACTAGGGCACAGTCGCAGCATTGTGTATGTCTACTTTATAATTATTTTTGTATCTATCCATTAGCTCTTAGATGATCTTTGTAACCGTCCTCCCAAACCGCTCCACAGTTCCTAGTATCTTAATATCTGACAGTATTTTTTGAGGAGGTGACAAAGGTGATCAATGAGGGTAGAGCAGTGGACGTTTCTAGGTGGATTTTAGACAGGCTTTTGACAAGGTCCCTCATGGTAGGCTCATCCAGAAGATTAAGATGATTTGGCCACGTGGATTCAGAATTGGCTTGCCCATAGAAGGCAGAGGGAAGTGGTGGCAGAGTATTTCTCTGGCTGGACGTCCATGACTAGTAGTGTTCCGCAGAGATCCGTACTGAGACCTCTGCTGTTTGTGATATATATAAATGACATAGATGTAAATGTAGATGTGTGGGTTAGTAAGTTTGCAGATGATACAAAGGTCGATGGAGCTGAGGATAATGTAGAAGGTTGTCGAAGGATTCAGCGAGATATAGATCAGTTACAGATATGGACAGAGAAATGGCGGATGGAGTTTAATCCGGGTAAGTGTGAGATAGAACATAGAACATAGAACATTACAGCGCAGTACAGGCCCTTTGGCCCTCGATGTTGCGCCGACCTGTCCAACCAACCTGAAGCCCATCTAACCTACACTATGCTGCACTTTGGGAGATCACGTGCTAAGGAAAACTATACAGTTAATGGCAGGACCCTGAACAGCATTGATGTACAGAGGGATCTTGGAGCTTCAAGTCCATAACTCCCTGAAAGTAGCCATGCAAGTAGATAGGGTGGTAAAGAAGGCATATGGCATGTTTGCCTTTAATGGTCCAGGAATTGAGTACAAGAGTCAGGATGTCATGTTGCAGCTTTACAAGACTTTGGTTAGTCCACATTTAGAGTATTACGTTCAATTCTGGTCCCCACATTACAGGAAGGATGTGGAGGCTTTGATGAGGGTGCAGAAGAGGGTGCCTGGATTAGAGGGTATGAGCTATAAGGAAAGGTTAGAAATACTTGGGTTGTTTCCTCTGGAGCAGCAAAGGCTGAGGGGAGACTTGATAGAAGTCTGTAAAATGATGTGATTGATAGATAGGGTTGATCTTCTGAGTCTTTGTCCCAAAGTTTAAATGTATATTACTAAACATACTAAACATGTATTTAATGAGAGAGGGGGAAAGTTCAAAGGAGACGTGAGGGGAATGTATTTACACAGAGTGTGATAGGAGTTTGGAACACACTGTCAGGGATGATGGTAGAGGCAGATACAACAGGTGCATTTAAGAGACTTTTGGATAAGCACATGAACATGCAAGGAACAGAGGGATATGGACAAAGGGCAGGCTGAAGGGATTAGTTTCATTTGGCGTCATGTGCAGTACAACATTGTGGGCGGAAGGGTCCATTCCTATGCTGTACAGTTCTATGTTCTAATCTGCCTTTCCCAGGTCTTAAGTCAAATCAGATTTCACTCATCCTCCTGCGAGATGGACATCACTGTTCCATCCATCAGGGATCACACGCTTCCCCAGACTAATGACCTGTTGCTGATATTTAGTTACAGTGCAGTTAAATCTGACTGCAGTTCTGCAACAACAAAATGGTATTTTACCTACACATGAAGGAGGGAGGAGTACGGTAAACTCCCGAATACCCTGATCGCACAGGAAATGAGGAGGGGTGCTGGTTATACGAATGTGCTGATTGAGGCCAGGGCTGCTCTTAAATATCAGGGACTTTTGATCAAAAGGAGAGAGAGAGGTGACTGCACAATAAGTTCCCAGAGCGGGGAAACCTATTTCTGTTGATTGCTGGTTGTATGAGAGCTTGGGATAATGGGGACCTCATGTGATCTCGAATTCACAACAACCTTGTGCAAACCAGGGGCAGAGTCACCTTCTTGGATCATGGAGACAATAAACCATGATTTCCCAGTGATGTTCCTGGAGTCACGAGTACATTCCTCACCACCCAAAGGGCCCAGGTCAATGCTCTAGAGACATGGTTTCGAATCCCACCATGGCAAATGATTAAATATACAATAAATAATAAAAAAAATCTGGAACTAAAAATGAGTCCAATGGTGATTATGTAATCACTACTGACTCTCATAAAAACTCACCTGGTCCTTTAGGGAAGGAAATCTGCCGTTTTTACCTGGTCTGGCCTACATGTGACTCCAGACCCACTGTAATGTGTGGTTGACTATTAAATGGCCCAGCAGCCATTCAATTCAAGGGTAATTAGAGATGGGCAATAAATGTTAACCCAGTCAGGGACACTCTCATTCCATGAGTGAATTAAAAAAGGTCAGAAAGATGTTAATTGTTCCAATTGCACAGATTTGATGGAATCGTTCCCAATCTCAGACGATGATGGACGCACAGACAGCATTGTTCACCTTGCCAGAATTCCTCACCTTGATTCCAGGCTGGATAAGGTGTGCAGGTTGTTTTTCGAACTGACTCCCGTTTCCATCATCTGGGGCGCTTACTTTAAGGTGAGCCACTTGAGCAGTTGGGCAGAGCCCACATCCATCGCCCTGGATCATAAACAGAAAGACAATGCTGTCAGTGCCCGACACCACAGCAGTACCGGTCCCCACGCACGCACAGCCACCCAGAATTCACTCACAAACTCATTCACTGATGGTACTGTGGGTTCATTGCTTTATGGCTATGGATATGCAGCTTCTAATATACCATTCTACTTAAATCCTTCGTTTTACCTATCTCCCTCACTGCCATTCCTGCTTCCTCGCTCGCTTCATCCCGTGATGCCTCCCCCTCTGCCGTCTACCTCACTGGCCCCTGCTCCCGCCTCCCTCCTCACTGCCCCCCCCTCCGTTGCTGCCACCTTCCTCACTGCCCCCAGCCCCCCCTCACTGCCCGCCACTGGCATTTATGGGGGCCATTTACCAGTTACACTGACAGAAACAGATGGTCAGACCTCTGTTTCTCCAGATGGTTTCATTATGAAAGCTTGGCTGATCTCCAAGATGTACTCAGTCAAGCAGGATGTATCATAGAATCCTTACAGTGTGGAAACAGGCCATTCGGCCCAACAAGTCCACACCGCCCCTCCAAAGAGCATCCCGCCCAGACCCATTTCCCTACATTTCCCATGTCTAACCCACCTAACCTAAACATCCCTGGGCACTATGGGAAATTTAGCATGGCCAATCCACCCTAACCTGCACATCTTTGGACTGTGGGAGGAAACCAGAGCACACGGAGGAAACCCACGCAGACACGGGGAGAATGTGCAAACTCCACACAGACAGTCGCCCGAGGCTGGAATCGAACCCGGGTCCCTGGCGCTGTGAGGCAGCAGTGCTAACGACTGAGCTACCATGCTGTTCCTTTTTTTGATGGAATTGCTCCCGTATCTTTCTCAGCTTGAGGGGCAGTATTACCCTGTGACTGACTGACATCTTTACAAGGTTAGAAGTTAAAAGTTAATTTTCTTTGATATGTTTTTCAATATTATTTGGGGAAGACTGAGGAGGATGAAGTCAAGAAAAGCTACTCAATCAATACCATGAATGGTTGTGCCAGACTTACATTTTTAAACAGTTGTTAAGAGCTGTTTCTTTTTAAGGGGAGTTTGGACTGGCCCTTTTTATCATGAGCATTTCAGGACTTGGCCCAGTCACTACACAGCTGTTGATGATATACACAGTACATACTGGGTATGTGGGTAAAATGGGAGTGATGGAAGGCGTAGAGAAGGGGCATAGGGCAAGGGAGCTGTGAAAGGGAGTGGTATCCAAATACAATATTGGGTGGTCTTTATGTGGTGTTGTGGCTACCCCTATCCCACACACCCATGCCCCCAGTGAAGAGTTGAGAGGGAGCCTGCCCATGATCGCGATGGCTGCCCTACAGAAATCAAACACCAGGAGCAGCACTGATGGCCTTACGGCAAACTGTCCACCCACCGTCTCAGGAGGAAGTCCGCCTTAGAGATCTATCAGCCAATAGGAAGGCTGGCAGTCCCCACCGTACTGGCTGGGACACAGCGATCAGCTCTGAGACTGCAAGCAATCCCACTGTGCAAAAGGAGCCAGCTAAGTAAGTTTCTGGAGCTGTGGGTGGATCTGCACAAGGATGTGTGGGCCATAATTCAAAAGGATAGGTATGCTGTTGTGGTGCTCACCACATGACAAGCTCTCTCCCTACCACCAGGTTAATATCAGCAGTGGCAGGATGGGGCCTTGGGAGTGGGCAATTTCTCAACTGGAGACAAGGCCATCCATGGGCTTTTGTAACCCAGGCTTAACCAGAGCAGAAGGGGGAAAGCAGGGAGGGTTTCTCAACAGCACCTTCCCTCCTCATTAAGTACACAGCCCCACCCTCACTCCCAAACTCACCATGGCAGGGGAGTTTAACTAACTCCACAGAGGCTGGTATCCTGTCACCAAGTTACCCTTTATTTACACAAGGAAAGTTCTTGCCACTGGTTCAGTTCTCTCAGGACCAACTTTCAGAGTGAACAGGGATGTCTGGCACTCCTGTTCTTCTCTGTCAGCCAGGGCTCCCTGATTGGACCAGGCTAACAGTCCCAATCAGGGAACTCATATTCTATGGATCCAGCTGGCTGACCTTGTTACAATCACTCCAGGGTTAAGTGTACAAGATACTTCCCATCACTTCAGAATGTAAAGTAACAGTCAATGAAACACATTTAAGGTGTTGTGACGTAGGGAATCACAGCAACCAATCACATGCAGCAATGGTAATGAGTTAAATGACTAGACAATCTTTTGTATTAATGGTGGCTTGGAGATTAACGTTAGCTGGGAACCAGGGAGATTTCCCCTCCTATCAGATATGGTCATGGCATTTTGTATGTCCTCCTTACTCATCAGATGGGTTTAATGTTTCATTCCAAAGTGGGAATCTCCAACATTCTCTCAAAAGTGCACTGCAGCATCAGCTTGAATTCTGTCCTCAGGGCTCCAGAGCGAACAGGACCTTCCCACCAGTCATGTCTGTTACCAACAGATGGCAGCAGAACAAAGCAGGAATCAGACTGAAACAAAATATAATTCTTCATAACACAAACCTTCTCTCCTTTGGGTCCTGGAGCTCCTGTGATCCCTCGATCTCCCTGATCACCCTTAAAAACAGAGAGTGCTGATGAAGTACTCATTCTCCAATGCCACACAGGGATAGATTTGAAAAAGGAGAAAAGCTGTTAGCTAAAAAAAAAGCCCATTACTTTTCACCCTCTCTGTCACAAAGTTGTAACTTTGACTGGATCATAGTTCCACAGGTAATGGATTCACCCAGGAACCAGTCTTCAGTCTAAGTTGAAAACCCACTTGTCAATGAGGGTTTTAATTCAACCTGTATCTGCTGATCCTTGAGATTCCAGTTGTCAGTGATCAGGGGTTAAGTAGAATGGAGACCATAGGTCAGAAAACATGCTCAATTTTATTAAAAAAATACATTTCAGTGCTCAATGCTTTACTCTTAAGAGAATATGGGATCTTGGCTTGCATGGAGGTATAGTGTACAAAAGCAGGGATGTTATGTTGAGTCTTTACAAAGCCCTGGTTAGGCTACAGCCCACATCCTGTTCTGATTGAGATTATGCAGAGGAGGTTTCCCAAATGGTTTCAGTGATTGAGAGTTTTTAGCTCCTAAGTTAGGGTGGAGGAGCTGATGGGGCTGTTCTCAATGGAAATAAGAGGATTCAGAACAGATTTGAAAGAGGTGTTCAAGATCTCGACAGATCCAAATAAGGAAGACGAAGGAAAGTTCTTCCCGATTGTTGATGGTACAATTGCTAAGGGAGACAGATTTAAGGATGTTGGCTGATGGGTGCGCACGTGCGTGTGTGTGTGTGGGCATGTGGGGAGGGGCTGCTGGGAGGGGGCTTATGAAACAAGTAGTGATGACCTGGAACTCACTACACACAAGGACAATGGAAGAACAGATGGATAATAATTTCAAAAGGAAATTGGAAGAGCACTTGGAGGAAGTAAACCTGCAGGGCCATCATCATAAACCAGGGGAATGAGACTGACTGGACTGCTCTAAGGAGAGCCAGTAGAGACTTGATGACCCGAACATTCTCTATCAGTGCGAGAATAGTTCAATAATTCTGGAGCTGAGCCTCAGGTGAAAAGTGCGAGTTAGGAGATTCAAACACTTACCTTGTTGCCCTTTTCTCCTTCATTCCCTGGGATCCCCTGATTACCTCGTTTCCCCTTTAACAAGACAAAAGTAAACACAACTTTGGGAAAAGGTGACAAAAAGACTAAAGAAAGACGTGTTTTTCTCTAACATCTTTCGGAATCTAATGGCATCCTTAAAATGCACAAACAGCCAGTTAAATCCCTCAGAAATAAAGCCACTGAAGTGGTGGAAGCGCAGTGACACAGCAAGGTCCCCCATTTAAGAATGTGATAATGGTTGGGCTGTCTGTTGGATACTGAGAAGGATTAGTTTTCTGATGATGCCTCTGTTTCCACACAATTCTGAGGTTGTGCCTCTTGGCAGTTCACAACCGTTGCTGACAATGGCTGGGAGGATCCTTCAGTGCAGAAGATTCTCTGATCTTCAATTTTATTTCCCCACAGTATTAGAATAGGGGCCAGCTCCCACTATGTTCATCTTGGAGAACTGCCTGTAGGAGAAGGGGCAGATTGGTTTCCTCTTACCTGTCCTGGGTGTCAATTAAAATGAGCTCAGTGGGAATTCTGAGCTTTTGCTTTCCCTCACAGGCAATACGCCAGCAAAGACCCACCTGTGTAAACCAGGTCCAGTAGCCAGCACCTGATACCCAAGGACTGAGGGCTTTCGTGGAGTTGGGCAGGAGGGGCTGGGCGGTGGGAACTATCAGTTTCAGGTGACTTTTCAACTTTCATTTCAAAAGCACCTGCTGGGACAGTTTGCTCTTGTGCAGCAGCCAGGAGGGTTCAGTTTCAGGGTGACCGACAGCTCAGTGATAGGACTCTGTTATGGATTTACCTGAACACTGAGGCTGCTATTTTCCCAGGTGCGGGCTAACAGGAAGAAGCTGTCTCCTTGTGGACTTTGTGAGGAAAATGATCCTGCTAATAGGATAATAGATACAGAGTGTACAGATACACGGGGTAATAGATACAGAGTGATGCTTCCTCTACATTGTACCGGTCAAACACTCCCGGAACAAGTGCAATATGAGGTTAGATACAGAATAAAGGTCCCTCTACATAGTTCTCATCAAACAGTCCCAAGATAGGTACAGCACAGTCTAACAGATAGAGACAAAAGCTTTGTCTACGCTGTCCCCATCCAATACTCCCTGGACAGGGATAGCAGGGACAGTGCAGGGTAGTAAATAGATTAAAGCTCCCTCTATACTGTCACCATCTAACATTCCTAGGCAGGGACAGCACCAAACAGGATACAGAGTAAAGCTTTCTCTGCACTGACCGTCTCAAACACTGCCAGGACAGGTACAGCACTGGGTTAGGTACAGAATAAAGCTCTCTCTACTCTTTTAACTTGAACATAAAACAGCCTTTATTCTTTTAGATTGGAAGTAAAGCTGCCTTGACACTGTCACTCTAACCCTGCTGAGACAAGAACATCTTGGGGTTAGATGCAAAGACAATTGCGCTCTACTCTTTTAACCTGGAAGGAAATGGAAAGTAAAGCTCCCTTGACACTGTCACCATCAAACACTTCAAGGTCAGGGACAGTGTAGAGTTAGACACAGAGTGAAAACCTCTCTATTCTTTTAAACTGAAGGTTAAACCTCCTCTACTCTTGAATTGAAAGTAAAGCTCTTGCTACACTGCCCCCATCAAACAGTGCCAGGACAGGTACACCGTAAGGTAATAGATACAGACTAAGCTTCCTCTATACTGTCCCCATCTGATATTCACAGGACAGGAACAGCATGGGTTAAGGTACAGAGCAAAGCTCTCTCTACATTGTTTCCATCAAATACTCATAGACAGGTACAGCTGGGGTTAGATACAGAGTAAAGCTTCCTCTACACTGTCTCCATTAGACACTCCCAGGACAGGAATAACATGTGGTTAGGTACAAAATAGGGTTAGGTACAGCACCAGGTTAAATACAAATAAAGCTCCTCAACTCTTTTAAAGTAAAGGTAAATGGAAAGTAAAGTTTTCTCTACCTTTTTTAACCTGAAAGTAAAACTGCCTTTACTCTTTTAAAGCAAAAGCAAAGCTCCCCAAGCTTTAAAGTCCCAATCTAACACTCCCAGGTCAGGGACAGCATGGGGCTACATACAGAGTAAGGTTTCTTCCACACCAAACACTCCCAGGGCAGGGACAGCACAGGGTTAGGTTTAACATGGAGTTAGGTACAGAGTAAAGCTCTTTCTATACTGTCCCCATCAAACTCTTCCAATTTAAATATAAGGAACATAAATATTAGGTTACAATATGGGGGAATTTTCAGGAAAATGGTAAATGAGAAGTGGTTAAGGACGAAATCACTTCCATGTTAAGAGGATATAAAGAGAGCTAAACAGATATTTTATGAGTGCAGTGTGAAATAAGAAAGCATTTGAGACTGCCATGAAAGTTTTGTTTAGACCCCTTGGTAGCATCTGTCAAGATGTAGATTGCATCACTGCAGACATTAAATAAGCCACATAGTTTAAGCAGTTGTGCATAAAAAGGGAATTTAATTGCCATACAGATTTATGCAAACTATCAGAAAGGCAGTGAATTTTCTGATTGTGTCTGGGTTATTTACAGCAGCAATGTACTTAAAAGGAATATTGAGGTAGGTTTAAGAGACAATGTAACAGTTTGTGAGTATTTAGCTCATTGTCATCACAATATGATAAAATGCAATGTCTTGAATGAAGCTGAGAATTGTGAAACGCTGGAAAGATTCTAGATTTTGGTAAGCCTGATTTCAGTGAAATGAGACAGAGACTGTCTACTGTAAACTGAACAACTCTGTTAACCAAAGAAGATTGATAGGAAGTATTCAAACAAAAATTCAACATTCAAATAGGTCAACCCTAAGCAACAAAAACTCTACTTACCAGAGGTACGTTACCAAATAAAACTAAAAAGAGGAGCCTACAAAAATGCAAAAGGAACAGCAAATAGGAAAGATCTGGGACAACACAGTGTGGAGCTGGAGGAACACAGCAGGCCAGGCGGCATCAGAAGAGCAGGAAAGCTGACGTTTTGGGTCGGGACCCTTCTTCAGAAATGGAGAGGGACAATGGAGCTGGGAAATAAATAGAGAGAGGAGGGGTGGGGTTGGGGAAGGTAGGTGGGATGGTGAAAGATGAGTATAGGTAGGTAGTGGTGGGACTTGGTCAGTGAGTTGGGAGGAGCGGATAGGTAGGAGAGAAGAGGGACATGTCAAGGAGGCGGGGGTGAGAGGGAGGGTTGGCCTTGGGATAAGGCCGGGGGTGGAGAGATTTTGAAGCTGGTAAAGTCCACATTGAGACTATTGGGCTGTAGGCTCCCAAGGTGAAATATGAGGTGTTGCTCCTCCAGTTTCCAGCCTGCGTCGTTGTGACACTGGAGGAGGCTCAGGATGGACATGTCATCCAAGGTGTGGGAGAGGGAGTTGAAATAGTTCGCGACTGGAAGTTGTTGTCGTTTGTCACAAGCAGAGCGCAGGTGCTCTACAAAGTGGTCTCCGAGTCTCCGCTTGGTCTCACTGATGTAGAGGAGGCCACATCGGGAGCAGCGGATGGAGTAGACCACATTAGCGGATGTGCAGGTGAACATCTGTCTGATGTGGAAGGCTTTTTTTGGTTCCTGGGATGGGGGTGAGTGTAGAGGCAGGTGTAGCACTTCCTGCGGTTGCCGGGGGTTGTGGGGCTAGTGGGAAGTGTGGAGCAGACGAGGGAGTCGCGGAGAGAGAGATCCCTCCGGAAGGCAGATTGGGGTGCGGAGGGAAATATATCCTTTGTTGTGGGGTCAGATTGCAGGTGGCGGAAGTGGCAGAGAATGATATGTTGAATCCGGTGGTTAGTGGGTTGATACGTGTGGACAAGGGGAATTCTGTCCTTGTTTTTGTTGTGGGGAGGGGATGTGAGGGCAGAGGTGCGGGAAACACAAGAGATGTGGTTGAGAGCGTTTTCGACCACTGAAGGGAAGAAGCTGTGGTCCTTGAAATAGGAGGACATCTGGGATTTTCGGGAGTAGAACGCCTCATCTTGGGAGCAGACATGGCGGAGGCAGAGGAATTGGGAGTAGGGGATCACATTCTTGCAGGAAGATGGGTGAGAGGGGGTGTATTCTAGGTAGCTGTGGGAGTCGGTGGGCTTGAAATAGATATTGGTTTTGAGGTGGTGTCTGATGTGGAAGGGTTTTTGGGTTTCACAATGACACCACCCGGAAACTGGAGGAGCAGCACCTCATATTCCACCTTGGGAGCCTACAACCCAATGGTCTCAATGTGGACTTTCCTAGCTTCAAAGTCTCCCCACCCCCGGCCTCATCCCATGACCAACCCTCCCTCTCATTCCCGCCTCCTTGACCTGTCTGTCTTCTCTCCCACCTATCCGCTCCTCCCACCTCACTGACCAATCCCCACCACTGTCTACCTGCACTCACCTATCACCATCTCACCTACCTTCCCCAGCCCCACCCCTCCTCTCTCTGTTTACTTCAGAGCTCCCTTCCCCTCCCCTATTTCTGAAGAAGGGTCCCGACCCGAAACATCAGTTTTTCTGCTGCTCTGATGCTGCCTGGCCTGTCATGTTCCTCCAGCTCCACACTGTGTTATCTCTGACTCCAGCATCGGCAGTCCTTACTATCTTGAAGATCTGGGACAAGGTGTGTACATGGAATCAGATCAAAGGTAACTTCACTGAATGGCAGAAAAGACCAGAGGGGCTTGAACAGCCGATTCCTGATCCTTTAATCTCAGGGCTGGTGCATCATAGGTTATTGCAAAACAAATGCTTTTATGCTGGGGATTCACCATCATTTCATTTTGATCCTTAACAGCCCATAGGGAGAAGTGCCAGCATGTACACAGCTCAGTGCATTGAGATGGGAAGCTCACTGTTTCCTTCCATTGAATCCTTGTATTTCTGGTACTCACATTTAACACCACCCTGGGTGAAGGCTCAGTTTTGTGTTCTACTATGATTCTTGTGAGACAGAAGACAGCTAAGCAAGTGAGAGAAATGATGATTGTACTCACGGTTTTCCCAGTGGCTCCTGGTTTCCCGATGTTACCCTGTGAAATGGAGACTTGTCACTTGAACAGTGTATGACAACCAATGCATCCAGTTTGATTAAAGGCAAAGAGACAAAAAACCTGCAGATGCTGGAATCCAAGATAGACAAACAGGAGGCTAGAAGAACACAGCAGGCCAGGCAGCATCTGGAGGAAAGGAACAATCAACATTTTGGGTGTTACCATTCTCCAGTCCCAAAGAAGGGTAATTAATACGCGAAACGTTGACAGCTCCTTTCCTCCAGATGCTGCCTGGCTTGCTGTGTTCTTCCAGCCTCCTGTTTGTCTACCTTGGATTCCAGCATCTGCAGTTTTTTTTGTGTCTAAACGGGTTTTACCACTGCAAAGTCTTTTCAAAGGATAACCACTTTTGAAGGAGTTCTCTGCCTCCCTCAGACATGAACTCAGTGAGTCCCTTTCTCACTGCCACGCTGCTGTGATCTCTTTGGCCCTTCAACTCTTTGACCACACCATGAAACAAACCCGCTACTGCAGTCATGTGACCTTCCTCAGTTCCTGTCGTCACCACCATCTCACCCCTCAAGGCCTACAGGTACATTCTAAACCCTCAAAATGTGGACCTACCTTCGATGCTCCATACCCAGTCCTGAGGAAGAGTAATACCTGAAATGTTGATTGCTCCTTTCCTCCAGATGCTGCCTGATTAAAGGCTCTCATTTCACTACAAACTCAATGATTCTGAATTTAGTGAAACTTGGTGAGCCACAGGACTCACGTTTACACAATATTTAAACCAACCTGATGCTTTTCTCCAACCTTCCACTAATTAAGCCACAAAAGGAAGATGTTAAGTGCTTGGAAAGAACAGCACTGAAGATTTGTTACAATTTTGTTAAGAGACAAGAATTATTTCATGAAAACGTGTGATAATGTAATTGGACATCAGGAAATAACACTTACTGAAACAAAAACAGAAAAGAGGATAAAATGCAATAAGGAAATTAATAAATCAAAGGGAGGATTTAATTAGACTCTATAAGTAAAAACAATGGCGATGGGAAACTCTGGAGATGAAAACAGATGAATCTATGGGAGCAGATGGGATTCACTTCTGGATACTAAATTAAATGAAGAACTCAGAGATGTGCCAATTGTTTAATAAATGATTCCCTTGAGTTAGAAAATTGTCAACGTCACTCCATTATTTAAGAAGGTTAAGTGAGATAAACCAGACACTATATATGGGCCAATTAGTTTAACATCAGTTGTGCAGATGACACAGAAATGTACTGTTAGTGGTTGAGTTACTGGACAAATGTGACCTGATTACAGACAGCAAGCATGAACTAACAGGTAAGTCACAGCTAACAAACTTCACTGAGTTAATTCAGTGACCCACCTTTTCTCCCTTGAAGCCACGTGGACCTGGTGCTCCGGGCTGGCCCTGTACAGAGACAATTTACATTGACAGGGTGACTTATCACGTTGGCAAGATACCCCGAAGAGCAACATGGCCCGTGAATTATTTCTTGAAATGCAATCATGATTTTTAATTAATGTCCTTCAGAGAAGGAAATCTGTCATCCCCACCTGGTCTGACCTACATGTGACTCCAGGCCCACAGCAATGTGTTTGACTCTCAAATGCCCTCTGAAATAGCCTAGCAAGCCATTCAGTTGTACCAATCGCTACAAAGTCTCAAAGAAATGAAACTGGACGGATTACCTGGCATCGACCTAGGCACTGGAAAAGACAACGGCAGAAACAGCCCTGTCGACCCTGCAAAGTCCTCCTCACTAACATCTGGGGGTTAGTACCAAAATTGGGAGAGCTGTCTCACAGACTGGTCAAGAAACACAGTCACACTCATGGAATCATAACTCACAGACAATGTCACAGACATCACCATCACTATCTCTGGGTATGTCCTGTCCCACTGGCAGGGCAGACCTTGCAGAGATAGTAGCACAATAGTATACAGTTAGGAGAAAGTTGCCCTGGGAACCCTCAACATTGATTCTGAACCCCATGAAGACTCATGGCTTCAGGTTAAACATTGGCAAGGAAATCTTCTGCTGAATACCATGTACCGTCCTCCCTCAGCTAATGAATCAGAACTCCTCCATGATGAACTACACTTGGAGGAGCTGAATTCTAGACGTGAGGTGAGAGTGAGCCCTTGACATCAAGGCCACATTCGACTGAGTGTGGCATCAAGGAGCCCTGGCAATACTGGAATCAATGTGTTTCAAGGGGCAAACTCTCTGGTGATTGGAGTGACACCTGACACATAGAATTTTGTGGTTGCTGCAGGTCTGTCATCTTGGTTCCAGGACATCTCTGCAGGAGTTCCTCAGGGCAGTGTCCTAGGCCCAACCATCTTCAGCTGCTTCATCAATGACCTGCACTCCATCATCAGGTCAGAAGTGGGGATGTTTGCCAATGATTGCACACTGTTCAAAACCATTCGCAACTCCTCAGACACCGAAGCAGTCCATGTTCAAATGCAACAGAAGCTGGATAATATCCAGGCTTGGGTTGAAAAGTGTCAAGCAACATTTGCAGCATAGAAATGTCATGATCATCTCCAATAAGTGAGAGAATCTAGTTGCTGTCTCTTGACCTTCAATGCTGTTTACCATCAATAGATTCCCCTACTACAAACATTGTGGGGGTTACCATCGACTGCAAACTCAACTGGACTCACCACATAAACACTGCTAAAAGTGGTTACAAGAGCAGGTCAGAGGCTAGGAATACTGCAGCTAGTAACTCATCTCCTGTCTCCCTAAAGTTTGTCCAATATTTATAAGGCACAAGTCAGGAGTGTATGGAACACTCCCCACTTGCCTGGATGGGTGTAGCTCCAACAACACTCCAGTAACTTGACACCATCCAAGACAAAACAACCCACTTCATTGGCACCACATACACAAGCATCTACTCCCTCTGCCACCAACACTCAGTAGCAACAGCATATCTATAAAGTGCACTGCAGAAATTCGCTAAGGCTCCTTAGACAATACTTTCTAATTGCATGACCACTTCCTCCTAGAAGGACAAGGGCAGCAGATACATGGGAATACCATGACTTGCTAGGTCCCATCCGGGCCACTCACCATACTGACTTGGAAATATATTGCCATCCTTCTCTGTCTCTGGGTCAAAGCCCTGGAATACCCTCCCTCATAGCATTGTGGGTCAACCCACAGCAGGAGGACTGTAGCTGTTCAAGAAGGCAGCTCACCACCACCTTCTCAAGGGCAACTAGGGTTGGGCAAGAAATGGTGGCCAGTCAGCGAGGCCCATGTCTCATGAGTGATTTAAATAAAATGATATAATGTTGGCAGAATGTGTGCGATGCAAGATCCAATAAACCAATTCATGAATAACTATGAATCCTGAACAAAAGACAAATTTTGTTGAAGTTTTTCACTTTGCACTCATCAGGATAATTCATAAGCTTTGCAGTTAGCTGTCAGTCATCATTCACTGGTACAATCTCCATGGTGACACCTCTACCAGAATCCACTTGCTAACCAACCAGTACTATTGTCTCATACAATATAAATGTTGTTTTTGCTTTACTTTGGGGTATTTGTTGAAAATTGTACTAATGAATGTGTCAGAGAACTTACAAAATGCATTTTTTTTCCAGCAATATTTAAGTTCTGTATGACCAAATCAGTATAATCTGTTTTGATTTGATGATATAGACTGAGGGAGGCTATTGTGGTGTACTGGTAGCGTCCCTACCTCTGAGCTGGAAGCAGCTGGGTTTCAGTCCCACCTGCTCCAGAGGTGTACCATAACCTGTCCGAACCAGGTGATCAATGTTAATACTATAAGTCAAACCCCACTATTCCCACAATTGCCATAACACTTAAAGACATTTTGCAATCTGCAGAATTCCCCAGTCGATCTGTCTTTTAGCCCTTGGTTGATGTAGAGCAGGAATCAGGTTTCTCTGAATAACAAAAATTACTAGTTATTCCAAATAAATAAGATTCTAGCTGCAGGTAAACAATTATAAATCATCAACCTATAGCCCTACCAATTAAAACCCAAACCCCCTTATAAACTTCTCCATACACATACATACAGTCAGATTAAAAAAAACGTGGGTGCTATGGACAGAGGGAAGGACTGGGAAGGCAGCTCAGCTCCTGTCTACAGGATTTGCTGTGATGATCCTTTTGTTGATCAGAATTCTGCCACCCAGTCTTCATTTTCCAGATTCTATCACTTCTTTGCAGGAAGAACAAGGTGACTGCTTCACACTTACAAATGTCTCTGATTAAATAAGTCACAGCCTACAGCAACTAGAAAATGGAAATAAACTGACAATATTCAGGCTTGAGATGTTTGCTACTACAGAGTATAGACAGCTCCTTCGCCTCAAGAGGTCTGATGGTTTCCACCAAAGCATTCACAACCCCAAGCTATTCAGTTACGTAGGAGCCAATCACATAGCTGTTGACAGGCAGAAGGTCTTGTCATTGATAACTGATCACTAGTCCACAGGCCAATCAGCTACCTGTTGTCACAGAACACTCCATTCATACATTTTTGTTGGCTTCAGCTCAAAGGTTCCATGGTTGCCTGAACCAGTAGCTGTGTAAACAACATTCACAGTCAGTGTCAGGTTCCTTGCTTTTATAATAAGAAAGTGCAGAAGTCCTTCAACAATCCTTGTTCATTAAAAGTTATTTTCTCATTTCTGTCCAAGATCAAAAACATACAAAAATAAAAATATATGATCATTACATTAAAAATATCTATAATCCTTAAGAGGTTATTTCTAATGTCAGCAGCATTGATAACCTCTCTGACTCAAACTCAATTTTCTTTCATGGGATGTGGTCACTGCTGACAAAACTGGCATTTTTAGCCATTCCCTAGTTGCCCTTGAACTGAGTGACTTGCTCAACCCTTTTCTGATGTTTTCTGAGGGTCTGGAGTCACTTATGAATCAGACTGGGTAAGGATGGCAGATTTCCTTCTCTAAAGTTAACCAGATTGTCATAAAAAAAAAATCAATGATAGTCAGTGATAGCATCGCTACCAAGAGTGGCTTATAAGTTTTTATTTAATAAATTCATGCCATGGTGGGGTTTGAATTCATGTCCCCAGAGAATTAACCACGGCCTCTGGTTTACTGGTCCAGTGCCATTCACCTACTGCCTCCCCTTTACTCACAGGTGGTCCGGGTTCTTGAACTCCTGGGGGTCCTGTGTCACCTTTAGCGCCAGGTGGTCCGGGAATTCCCACAATGTTTCTGAGCTCATCAGTGAGCTGTGGACAGATCTTGCATGAGTCGCCCTGTGTTACAGAACAGACGCGAGATGCTTTACATCAGCGGCTAATCCAGTTTCTCTCCTGCCTCTCCAACAGTACAACAGGGGAATGATTTTACAATTGCTCCGCTGGCCTGTGTACAGGCATGCTGAGTACTGGTGCTCTTGGCAACACTGTGAAACTGACAGCAGTATGTGATGCCTTACAGTGGGAGCTCCTTCTCACCTCGGTTTAGGAAACTCTATCAAAGCAGTGGAGGCTGCTGGACCCTCACGAGACCAAAGTTCTCTGCTGTGGCAAGCTTTGTTTTGGTGGCAGGGATCTGACCAAATCCACACGCCTTATCCCAGGAAAATAGCTAACCCATCAAAAGGCAGCTGGAAATCTGACCCTCTCCCTACCCTGGCATCAATGATAGTGACCCCCGAATCCAGGAAAGTGATAGTTTCTGCCAGATTCTCACATGGCTGCCCTGTCCTTAAAGCAACTTCATAATGTATGGATGTTTCTCTGATTTCTGAAACCCTCTTCAAACTTAGCATGGAACCAACAGCTGCTTTGTGTATTGGCTGGAATTATTTGCCAACACATCATTTTTCCTGCCATGATACAGAATCAGTCAACACACTTTTGACCTATGATAAATTACCACTTAGACTTGATGGGTATTTCCCTGATACCTGTGCTCACATCAACTATTTGAAGTGTAACCAGATGAGGTTAGCTGCTTAATCTGTGTGGAACTGGTTTAACAGGTCACCTGAAAACATCAATTTTCTGATCAATTCAAGCCACAACGAATCTAACAAAAAATCCCAAAGCACATTCAAACCATATCAGGGTTATTTGACGGAATGGGTTACCTTGGCCTTACAAGAGCTGATTTCAGATTGCAGCAGGTCTTGCCTGCCCCTGAATTTGTATTCATAAGATCATAAAATAAAATCATAGAATCGCTAGTGTGGAAGCAGACCCTTCTAGCAGCATTCCCCTCCCATCAAATCCCTGTAATCCTGCATTTCCCATTCTATAAAAAGAAAATCAGAGACCTTGCAAAATGGCTCTCCATTTCTAAGGATGATGTTGGAACTGAGAGGTTTTGACTCACAGAACCCCTATAGTGTGGAAGCAGGCTATTCAGCCCATCAAGTCCACACTAACCCCCCAAAGAGCATCCCAGCCAGACCTTGCCCCATCCCTGTAACTCTGCATTTCCCATGGCTAAGCCACCTACTCTGCACATCCCTGGACACTATTGGGCAATTTAGCATGGCCAATCCACATAACCTGTACATCTCTAGACTGGGGGAGAAAACCCACACAGACTCAGGGAGAATGTATAAACTCCACACAGGCAATCACCCGAGGATGGAATTGAACCTGGGTTCCCGAAACCGTGAGGCAGCAGCGCTAACCACTGAGCCACCGTACTGCCCTGGCTGCTTAATGAGTAATTGCTCCTTTAAAAAGATAGAATTGTGGGTGGCCTCTTTTACATATTGTGAATGGTTCAGTAAAGTATACCCGGGACCTGGATTTGGCGATCTGAAACATGGAATCACAAAAACAGGCCATTTAGCCTATTGAGCATTAAGTGGTCTAATTAATTCCAAGTCCCTGTACATTCCACATAGCCCTGCAAATGTTTCCCAGTTATCTGCATTTACCCAATTCCCTTTAGAAAGTTACTATTGGAACTGCTTGCACCATCCTTTCAGGCAATGTATTCTACGTCATAACAGCTCGTTGTATCCAAATAATTCTCTTCATTGCTCCCCTGGTATTTTTGTTAACTATCTCGGCCAAACTTACAATGTGAGCAAGGGAAGCACGTGTTTCTGTTTGTGTAAAAGAAATTAACATTTACTATGACGGACGATTAGGCTAGAATTCTCAGCTTTTAACAGTTAATGAGCTCACCTTCTCTCCCTTCAGACCAGGATCTCCTGTATCTCCCTGAATAGAATTTAAACAAAGATTTATCAGATAAAGAACACATATTGTTTTATAAGATTATAGTGTCTGGGACAGAGTCCAAATTAAAAAATAACCAACTGTCCAAGCACTCACCACAGTTATTTTTAAACTGGAAAATCACCAGGACAGCAGCGAGTTCTGCTCCCAGAGCTCAGAGATGATGCCACGTCTTGTCCATATTGTGGGATATGGGGTCAGCAGAAAAATGTCACAAAAAGAAGCTGGACTAAGGGTGGTCGAAGACAGGCTATTTGGAGCACTGAATGACCTATGCATCTAACCTCTATTTCAATGCCATCTGACCTCTGACCCCAAAAAATACCATACACCAGCCAACCCTTGATCCTTAAGTACCCCACTAACCTCCTAATACATGATACTGATCCAGTCTGGATTGTTTAGCATCTTACCTTCTCACCCGGTGTTCCCGGAGGTCCAGACATGCCCTACATTTGCAAACGAAAACAGACTTAGATATCATGTAATACCTGTTGGTGCAAACCACTTACAGACAAGGCAATCAGTCCATCTGAATCTTGTGACAGCTGAACACCTTCATGTACATTCCTGAGAGCATTGGTATCCAGACAGAAACATGCAGCAACTAATACTGCCACTCCTCACTCTCCCCAACAGTTTATACCCTGACTGTGGGTGAACTGCAGCTGATTAATGATGACATTTAGTGCTGCTAAAACAGAAACACGAAAGCTTGCTAAGGTTTCAGAAAGGAGAAAGAATGATTAAGGGGTGCATATCCCACTGTATGATCGGCATTATCTCCAAAACTGGCATTATTTTGCATAGTCAGAAAGGTTTGCTTTCAAGATTTGATCACTTTGGAACAGTTGCCAGGGCAAGTTAAAAAAAAAACTTTCGCTTCCCTTTAAAGCTAATTCAGCCTCTTAGGGATATGGGTTTTCAAACTCCACTGTTTCTCTGGACTCCAAAAGCTTCATCTCTCCCAGGAACAGCCTTTCTTCAAGGGGCTGCAAATAGTTTGTCTCTCACCAGGATACAACTTTTTCTGTCCATAAATCTACAAGACTTCCCCAAAACTGCCCACTGGTCATCACCAAATGTGAAAAAGAGCTCACACAAATTTCTATAATTCACAACAGTTGTGAACAGGCTGAGAATTTACAACTAAAATCTTAAACAAAGCAAGGACATATTTCTGGTGTTTCATGTTAACATTTGAAAAAAGTTTTTTTTAAATAAAACCTCATTATTGATTCCTGTGCTTTGCTTCCTAAATCTCTGAATTCATTTTTTAAATATTAGAATACATTGCGTTAAAAATGGAAAAACTTCGCAGTTATATTTATGTTAATACACACTTCCTAAAATGCAGAAGCAGTGCTTTCAATCTTCAATCTTTATGCACAAAGATGGTTCTAAAGAAGGCACTTATTTCTTATGCCATTTCCATTTCTTTAGGCTGGTTTATACATTCTACACCTTCAATGTGGTTCATGGGAAATCCCAGCATAACTCATTAATTTACACTTCTGGAAATTGCAGACCGGCCAATATGTTTGATCCAATGGTATACTACATACCGAGTTCTGAACTCAAGCTGGCAGGTCAGCCAAGTGCAATCAACATGGACTACCTAGTGACAGAGCAAAGTAAGATTCCAGGATTGTGATTAGCAACATTAGCTATGTAAATTAAAGATAGGGAAAGGGCCGTGATTTCCTTTCTCATTGATTCTTGGGAGGTCACTTTCATTGGCATAAAATGATTGCCTATCCCTAATTCTCCTTCAGAACTGGTGGAAATTCATCAATGAGTTGTCAAAGATATTAAATACCAAGCAAGGTTTCTATTTATTCATAATAAACACCGAAAGAACTGCTGATGCTGTGAATCAGGAACAAAAACAGAAGTTGCTGTAAAAGCTCAGCAGGTAGGTCAGCATCTGTGAAGATAAAATTCAGAGTTAATGTTTTAGGTCTGATGACTCCTGTTTTTGTTCTGTTTATTCATTCATAGGATATGAACTGCTGGTTGGACCAGCGTTTATTGCCCATCCCTAGTTATCAGTGAGAAGGTGGTGGTGAGCTGCCTTCTTCAACCGTTGCTGTCCAAGTGCTGTAGTTAGATCCACAATATTGTGAGAGAGGAATTTCCAGGATTCTGGCCCAGTGATACTGAGGAAACAGCGACATATTTCCACGGTAGGATGGTGAGTGGCTTGGAGAGGAATTTGCAGGGGGTGGTCTTCCCATGTATCTTTGTCTTTGTCCTTCTAGATGGTAGAGGTCATGGGCTTGGAGGGTGCTATCAAAGGAGCCTCGGTGAGTTGCTGCAGTGCATCATGTAAATGGTACACACTGCTTAGTTAGTAGCGAGGAAGTGAGTGTCGGAGGTGGTAGATAGGTTGCCAATCAAGTGGGCTGCTTTGTATCAGATGGTGTTGAGTTTCTTGAATGTTACTGAAGCTGCACATTCTGGACCTATGTGTTGAAAAGATGGTGGGGGCAGGCTTTGTGGAGACGCGAGGTGAGTTGCTTGTCACAAATTCCAAGCTTCTGAAGATAAAATCCAAACGAACTGTGGATGCTGTGAATCAGGAACAAAAACAGAAGATGCTAGAAAAGCTCAGGTCTGGAAGCATCTGTGAAGAGAAAATCAGAGTTAACGATTGGTTCTGAAGTAGGGTCACTGGACCCGAAATGTTAACTCTGATTTTCTCTTCACAGATGCTGCCTGGTGAGCTTTTCCAGCAACTTCTGTTTTTGTTCCAAGCTTCTGAGCTGGTCTTGTAGCCACAGTATTGATATGGCTAGTCCAGTTCAGTTTCTGGTCGATGATAACCTCCAGGATGGGGATGGTGATATCAAGGAGTGAAAAGATAAGAAAATCTCAAAGATGATATACAGAAGTAGGTTTTAAAGATTTCCCAGCTGCGTATACAAAGCTGTCAATCTGTTTCCGACCATCATAGAACCTAAAGTGAACAAGTTCAGAACATCCAAAGATTAATGCAAAGTTAAAACAAATTGAAGAAACTGGCTCACAAGAGCCTGTAATTCAGCACCGTCTTTGGAGTCTCACTCAGAAGATTTTGCTTGGATCAGCATTCAGCTAAATCTGGAATATAAATAATGAAAAATAAAAAAAAAGAAAATTGCTGGCCTCACGAGCGATTTCTGCTTCACTTCAATGCAGCCAGTTTCAACTTGCCAAAAACATTGCATCAGAACCTCCTTCTGGAGCAGACAAAAATAAATTTTGGAACATTTCCAGTTCAGGCTTGTTTCATGTTGCACTTGACAATCCTGCTATTTATTTATCTCTCCTTTTCCATACAATATGCAATTCCAAACCCACAAGCCTCCACCATAACTGTCCACCTCATATCCAACATCAGAGAGGCACCTGGCTTGGAAATCTCTGCACTGACATTCTCAAAGTTAACTATTAATGCAGATTAAAACAAAATGGCTTTCCTCAGTTGAAAGATGACATCTTTCCCTCTCTCTGAGGAAGTATCTTGCTCCTGCTTATCTAATCCCCAAAATGACCCAGGTGAGAGCAAAGCTCCACTGTGGGAGTCAAAACTGTAAGATCATCACCAACACATCCAACAAGGAAATTAGAGCTTTTTTTCTCACCCAAAGAGTTGTGAGAAAGTGGAGCACACTATTTGACAAGGTAACTGAGCTGAATAGTGAGGAAGCTCGATAAAAACATGAATTAGCAAGGTATTTGTATTTGGGTTAGCTGAAATGGGTGGGAGAAGGCTGCTGAGCACTGTAGCATGGACTTTTGGGGCAAATGATCAGTTTCTGTGCTGGTATATCATAGAATCATACAAAACAGAAGAGACCCTTCAGCCCATTGACTTTGTTACGAAGTTGGGTAGAGTATTCATGAATTGGAAGGCAGGAAGTTAGAATTGTAGGTTAAAATAAATGACAGTGGGAAAGAAGAGTACCTGGTCTCTTTAAGAGATTGTGCTTTGTCTGTGCTTTTACAAGTACTGTGCACAGAGAGTGCCCGAATTGAAACATTTTGTATTGAGCAGCCAAGCTGCTTTTTACTGAGACAACAAGTTTGAATTTGGCCAATAAATTTCAACGAAGCACTCAGCAATTCAAAGCCAATTGAATTGAAAAAACTGATGGTGTTGACATCCTGAAACCAATCATAGTATAAAAATTTGATGTGTTGTAGGGGATATATAAGAAAGGATTTTTGACAATCAGGAGAGACCCAACTGTCAACTGCCAAGAGACAACACTTTTTTTTTGCTCTCAGAGAAAGCAACATTTAATTAAAACAGCTAAATGTCCTCACAGGAGCAATTACAGAGAAAAACATCCCTGACAGCAGAATCAGTGGCCGAAAGACATTTGTGATGTGAGATCAACAGAAGAAAGGCTGGAGAAAGCAGAGAGTTCCAGAAGACAGTCTGTATGAACTTGGAGAGATTAAGTTTTAATTTATTGTTGTCTTATTAATTGGGTTTATATAAGTGGGACTTGTGTTTATTTGAACAGCATTCCAGTAGAATTTAGTTCAATTAAGGATTAGTTAGTAGTCGAAGGGGGAATTGATTGGTTTGTTAGTAATTCTGTAAATTTGGTCATTGATAGAGCTACATAAATAATATGTTACTTGTTATTTATAAAGTTAATCAGGGATTTTCTTTCTTTTAACCACTCTTTTAACAGGTTATGAGGGGAAAGACAATCTTCTCTGGGTGTTTTGGGGGTATTTATTAGAAGAGAACCTCTACTCCAGTCATAACAGATTTGGGCTTGTGTTTTGGTTTAATTATCAGAGGGGTTCGGCCATTCCCCCCCTGTAACAAATCTATATGCTAAAAATACACTAGTACCTACACTAGTCCCATTTGCCCTGACGAGGCTCATAGCCTTGAATGTTGTAACATTTCCAAGTCATTCACTCTGCAGTCCTGCTACATCCAGTCATGAATGGTGGTGGACAATTAAACAACTCACTGGAGGAGGAGGATCCACAAATATCCCCATCCTCAATGATGGAAGAGCCCAGTACATCAGTGCGAAAGATAAGGCTGAAGTATTCACAGCAATTTTCTGCTAGAAGTGCCAAGTGGATGATCTATCTCGGCCTCCTCCAGTGATCCCCAGCGTTACAGGTACCAGTCTTCAGCCAATTTGATTCACTCCACGTGATATCAAGAAACAGTTGGAGACACTGGATACTGCAAAGGCTACGGGCCCTGACAACATTTCGGCATTAGTACTGAAGACTTGTGCTCCAGAACTTGCCGCTCCCCTAGCCAAGCTGTTCCAGTACAGTTACAACACTGGTATCTACCCGACAATGTGGAAAATTGCCCAAGTATGTCCTGTACACAAAAAGCAGGACAAATCCAACCTGGCCAATTACTGCCCCATCAGTCTCCTCTCGATCATCAGGAAAGAGATGGAAGGTGCCACCAACAGTGCTATCAAGCAGCACCTGCTCAGAAATCACCTGCTCAGTGATGCCCAGTTTGGGTTCCGCCAGGGCCACTCAGCTCCTGATCTCATTACAGCCTTGGTTCAAACATGGACAAAAGAGCTGAATTCCAGAGGTGAGGTGAGAGTGACAGCACTGGATATCAAGGCTGCATTCAACTGAGTGTGGCATCAAGGAGCCCTAGCAAAACTGGAATCAATGGGTATCAGGGGGAAAATGCGCCGGTGGTTGGAGTCATCCCTGACACGAAGGAGGATGGTCATGGTTGTGGGAGGTCAATCATCTCAGTTCCAGGACATCTCTGCAGGAGTTCCTCAGGGTAGTGTCGTAGGCCCTATAATCTTCAGCTGCTTCATCAATGACCTTCCCTCCTTCATAAGGTCAGAAGTGGGGATGTTCGCCAATGATTGCACAATGTTCAGCACCATTCGTGACTCCTCAGATACTGAAGCAATCCATGTTCACATGCAACAAGATCTGGACAATACCAGGCTTGGGCTGACAAGTGGCAAGTGGCATTCGCGCCACACAAATGCCAGGCTATGACCATCACCAATAAGAGACAATCTAACCACTGCCCCTTGACATTCAATGGTGTTACCATCACTAAATCCCCCCCTATCAACATCCTGGGGGTTACCATTGACTCAAGTGGACTCACTATATAAATACAGTGGCTACAAGAGCAGGCCAGAAGCTGGGAATACTGCGGCGAGTAACTCACCTCCTGACTCCCCAAAGCCTGTCCGCCATCTACAAGGCACAAGTCAGGAGTGTGATGGAATACTCCCCACTTGCCTGGATGGTGCAGCCCCAACAACACTCAAGAAGCTTAACACTATCCAGGACAAAGCAGCCCGCTTGATTGGCACCACTTCCACAAGCATCCACTCCCTCCACCACCGACGCTCAGTAGCAGCAGTGTGTACTATCTATAAGATGCGCTGCAGAAATTCACCAAAGATCTTCAGACAGCACCTTCCAAACCCACAACCAGTTCCATCTAGAAGGACAAGGGCAGCAGATATATGGGAACACCACCACCTCCAAGTTCTCCTCCAAGTCACTCACCATCCTGACTTGGAAATATATCGCCGTTCCTTCACTGTCGCTGGGTCAAAATCCTGGAATTTCCTCCCTAATGGCATTATGGGTCAACCCACAGCAGGAGGACTGCAGCGGTTCAAGAAGGCAGCTCACCACCATCTTCTCAAGGGCAACCAGGGATGGGCAAGAAATGCTGGCCAGCCAGTGACGCCCACATCCCACAAATGAATGGAAAAAAAAAATTCAAAGCTCATTAAAGTGCTTTTCAAGCTTGTGAGGTTTCTCACCTCAAATACACTCCCAGGCACTGTACTCTCACCTCCTCGGGTTGAAAAGTTTTTTTTCCTTAAATCCCCTCTGAACCTCCTGTCTTTCACTTTAAAATTATGCCTCCCTTGTTATTGATCCATCGACTAAGCTGCTTTGTATCCATCTGTCCATGCCCCTCATAATCTTATACACCTCTATCAGGGTCCCCGTCAGTCAAAGAAAACAACCTCAGCTTATCCAGTGTCTCTTCAGAACTAAAGTGCTTCATTCCAGGCAACATCCTGGTGAATCTCCTCTGCAACCCCCACCCACCCCTTGGCTGGTGCATTCATATCCTTCTGATAGTGTGGTGACCAGAACTCCACACAGTACACCAGCTGTGGCCTAACAATAATTCTGTACTGCTCCAACATAAACTCCCTGCTCTTTTAAGCTATGCCTTGACTGACAAAGGCAAGCATCCCATATGCCTTCTTATCTACTCTATTAACTAGTCCTGCCACCTTCAGGGATCTATGGACAAGCACATCAAGATCCCCCATTCTTCTGAATTTCCTCGTAACTCTACGTGATTGCACAATGGCATATCATTTGGTGTCGGAGAGCTTTGTATATGTAGCTTCTGAGAGAAGGGGACATGAGTGTCATGCGTCAAAAATGGGTAAGAACCCCTGTTCTGAAGATGGGTCCCTGGACCTGAAACTCTGCTTTCTCTCCACCGATACTGCCAGATCTGCTGAGCTTTTCCAGCAATTTCTGTTTTTGTTTCTGATTTCCAACATCTGCAATCTTTGGGTTTTTTTGTGTGCCATGTGTGTTGTCAGCACTTTGAGCAATAGCTGTGATCTTCCCTACTATAATACGACAAGAAGGCTCCATCTTTCCTCTTCAGCATTTGTCAATAGCTTTTGGCATGATCAGTCTGAATTCTGCTGTCCAACTCAATGGGACTTCTTAAAAACTGATTCATGGGATGTAGGTACCACTCAGCCAACATGTATTGCCCATCCTTAACTACCCTGGAGTAGGTGGTGATGAACCACCTTCTTGAACTGCTGTAGTCTAGTGGGGGCTAAATTGCAGTACATTTATAGAGGGGTTCCAAGATTTCAATGAAAAAAACAGAAATAAATTTCCAAGTCAGGATGGTGTGTAGCTTGGAGGGGAACTTGCAGGTGTTGGTGTTCTCATGTATCTGCTACCCTTGACCTTCTAAGTGGTAGAGGTTGTGGGTTTGGAAAGTGCTGTTGGAGGAGCCTTGGTGAGATACTACAGTGCATCTTGTAAATGGTGCACACCATTGCTACTGGAGGAAGTGAGTGTTGAAGATTGTGGATGAGGTGCTTGTTAAGCGGGCGGTCCTGTCCTGAATGAGCTGACATTACTTGCTTCTCTCTCACTCACCTGGTCATAGCTGGGATATCTCCATAAATGACTTCTCATCACACCCCATCACAATCCCAAGGCTCATCAAGGATCTGCACTTGACCTTCCTCCTGTCTGACCTTTTGAAATCCTTATCCAGGCACTTTAAGTCTCTAGACTCAACTGACCTAATGATTCTATCTTAACTGAGGACACTTGAGGTATAAAAGGCTGTGTGACTACAACTGGCTAAGTTAATATTAGCCCAGACACTGCAGTGTGCATGACTGTAATCTATGTGAATATGAGGATCTGTGATAAATATCTGTCGAATCTTTCAGTACCATGTTAACCATGTCTAGTTCTTATGTAACAGAGTTAGCATCAGGTACAAATACCCTCCTGGGGGCAAAGGCCACATCATGGGGCAGACATCCTGCACCACACATTTGAAATTCTTATGAACATGCTGAAAATCATCACCTGACTTCATCCCTCCTTCTGTAATGTGCTCCAGTTCAACAGCCCTCAGAAAATTCTGCATTCTTCAAACTTTTGCATTTAGTGCTTCGTCCCTTCCTTCTTCTCCATCAACAATGAGAATGTCTTGACTCAGCGTTAGTAATCACTCACTAACCTTCCTTACAAGGCAGTTTCAATTCGAAGAGCATCACGCTCAATCTAATCAACATTCCAAACACATCTCAGCAGCGTTTCGGGGCACTGAGCCTCGTGAGGAAACATTAGGGCAGGTGGTCAAAATCTCAGTCAAAAACTTCAGTTTTAAGTAATGTCTTAAAGGAAGAAAGTGAGGTAGACAGGGGAGGGTTGTATGGAG
This sequence comes from Rhincodon typus, assembly GCF_021869965.1. Classification (NCBI taxonomy): domain Eukaryota; kingdom Metazoa; phylum Chordata; class Chondrichthyes; order Orectolobiformes; family Rhincodontidae; genus Rhincodon; species Rhincodon typus. Next base: position 41,788,294 of record NC_063358.1, on the reverse strand, counting down.
GGAATTGCAGAACCTGTTGCCTCACCAGCATAAGACAAGCTGAGTAATAGTAAAACAATTAAAATTAAGGATGCTCAGAAGGCCACACAGGAGCACAGAGATCTCAGATGTTTGTGGGACTGGACAAGATTACAGAGGGGTAAAGCCATGGAGGGATCTGAAAATAACAATGAGAATTTTAACATCAGGACATTGGTTGACTGGGAGCCAATGTAGATCAGTGAGCACTGGGGTGATAGGTGAACAGAGCTTGACATACATTAAAGCACAGGGAGCAGAGTTCTGCATGCCATCAAGTTTATGGAGGGTTCAATTTCAAAGGCCAGCCAGGAGCAGACTGGAATTGGCAAGTCTGGAAGTGACAAAGGTATGATGAGAGTTTTATCAATAGCTGAGGAGGTCGTGAACTTGGATGATGTTAATCAATGGGAGAATAACAAGAGGTGTGGAGAAAGTGAGGAACCTTGGAGTCCACAGATCCCTGAAGGTAGCAGGACTGCTCAATAAGGTGAATAAGAGGCAACTGTGATAACCTCTGTTTTGTTAGCCAAACTATAGAGTATAAGAGCAGGGAGATTATGCTGGAAATATATAAAGCATTCATAAGACCACAACATGAGGCCCAGACTGGAGACACGCCGCAGAGAAGAAAGACTGGATAGGCTGGAGATGTTTACCATGCAACAGATGAAGCTGAAGGATGACTTGATTGAAATGCACAAGGTTATAATGAGCCTGGGGGAAGGTGGCACAGAGGAAGGAAGGATCTATTTCCCTTAGGAGAGAGGCCAGAGAGCAGAGATCATAGATTGAAAGTGGTTGGGTGTTCAAGGTTTGAGACTCACTGCCTGAAAGGGTCAAGGAAGCAAGAGATGGATCTCCTGTTTCTGTGCCATATATAATTCTACATAAGTTTAGGAAATTAAATCCAGGACAAGTGTTATTATGGGTGTACTTGACATAGGACACATTGTGTGCTGAAGAAACAGAATATTCAGCAAAGCAAACACTGTTAAAAGTGCCGATTTAATGGCTCCATGCCCTGTGTGTTCAACTTCTATTCTCTGAGTTTCCATCTGCGCTGATGACAGAAGCTGGGCAGCAAGCAATCAAAGCACTGTTCCACTGACAAGAGCTTGAACATATGAACTTCATCAAGTTGTGACATCCATCAGGAGTTTCCAGTCTTTATTTCAATTACTACAGCCATTCAGGTTCATTCATTTGGCATATTCACTCACTGTAAGTGTTGGCAAATGCTCACTGCACAAGATTTCAGGCCCTGCCAAACATTTAATTTCCAAACACAGACTAGGTAGGCATGTGTACAGTCACAGCTGTTAGCTGTAAAACCTCCCATTGTATTCAGTTACTCCTGGAAATTTCACTGTCATTTCAAAGATTCAGATGGGCCAATTGGCAGTACAGAATTTGAACCTTGTAGAAAAAAAGGCACATTTACCCAAAGTTTCTCCTCTTGCACTCATCAGTACAATTTACCTGCTTGGCATTTAATTGTCAATCATCATTAACAGGTACATTCTTTGTGGCAACGCCTCTACCGATCACAGTCAACTGGCCAATCGAGCAGCACTCTCCTCTCATGCCGTATAAATTTTGTTTTCCCTTGCTTTGATATTTCTTGAAAACTGCCCTGATGAGTGCAAAAGTAAATCTTTTGACAAAATTTGTCTTTATTCAGCAACACTCAAATTCAAATGAATCAACTCACTTGCAATGTATGGAATTTGATTAATCCAACTCTTTCCCATTCACTTGCAGTGTATAGGATTTCAAAGGATCAAACCCTTTCCCATTTATTCACAGTTGTCTCTGTTAATCAAACCTCTATCCATGCTAACATATTACTCTAAACCCATGAACCCTAACTTTGTGTGACAACCTCTTGTATATTATTTTATCAATTATTTCTCAAAAATCCAAATACATCCTCCTCTTATCCATCCTTATAGTTAATCAAAAATTCAAAGGGCTTTGCCAAACAAAATTTCCTTTCATAAAACCATAATTTGTGAAAGAAGCAATAACGGTGAGACGAGGACAAGATTTTTCACACAGAGGGCTGTTAAATAAGATAAAAGATAAAAGTGTTAGGGCGAGGTACTGGCTTAGATAGCAGATTGGTTGACCAGTAGAACATAGAGAGTAAAGATAAAGATTGAGGATGGCAACCGGTGACTAGTGGAGTTTGACAGGGATCATACTGGTGGAGGCAGGTTGACTCAAGTGGTTGGGGTCTGGAGCGCACTGCCTGTGAGTATTGTGGAGGCAGTGCAAATTATGACTTTCAAAAAAGAATTTAGTCAAAAGGGAAAACATAGCAGGGCTGCAGGAAAACAGCAGAGGAATGGCACCAGGTGCATTGTTCCTGTACAGAGCTGCACAGACATGTTAACCGCTTCCTGTCCTGGACTGTTCTTGGGTCAATAACAATAATAATAGCAGTAACAACAGCCAAAAAAAAACAGCAACTAGAGTAAGAAATGCCCCAGTCAGCCACCAAGAATCATAGTCTTGCTTCATGTAGTACAGAAACCAGAGAGATGGGTAGTCAGCAAAGCCTGATGGTCCATTTTGCCAACATGCTAACCAGTCATAAGCATTGCCATGACTGCTCTGAATGGGGCTGGATTCACTGTTGTTGAGTCAGCAGGGAGCAGATGTGAAAGGGCTGTCTGCTCCAAGGGACCTGCCACAGCGCGTGTCACTAGTGGACAGATTATGTCTGTGGCCTATTCCCAACTTCTCCCAGACAAGCTGCAATTTCATTCACAGGGATGGGGTCATGAACCAGCAGAGAAGCAATCTCTGCTGCTTGCAACCATTTCTGTTTCAGTCTCCTCAGGTTCAGCAGACAGGGGCTCACAACATGAGCTGGGTCTGAGACTTATCGACAGGGAGACAGGATGAAAGAGTGAAAGAGAAAGCGAGAGAGAGGGTGAAACAGAAGGAGAGAGATAGAGACAGAGGGACAGAGACAAAGAGATACTTAAAGCAGAGATATAGAAATGGACAGCGAGAGAGAGAAAAAGGGATGTGAGGAGAAAGTGACAGAAAGCAAGGGTAATTAGAGGGGCAGAGAGAGGTGGTGGGGCTGGGGAGAGAGAAAGTGAGATAGAGAAAGGTAGAGACAGTGTGAGGGAGAGCATGTAATACCGCTCCCCTGTGGTGAGTTTAATTGGGGGGGAGGGGACAGTTAAACAGAGGGATAAGTAGAATATGGGGATCCACTGTCATCCCATGTTTGCACAGTTAGTGCCCACTTATGGGACTCATTCTGACATCATTGGTATTAACCCAACGGGGGGCAAGAGGGTGCACAATACAGGAACTAACAGAACCTTTGCAAGTTCAATGGCGGGCTCCTGGGGAGAATTTTGGAAGGTGGGGTGTGGAGGGTTATGCCCATTGTTCAAAGGTACTCAGTGCTTGGTCAAGGAAGCCAGGATTGGGGAGCACAAGCTCACTGAGAACCCGGGTGGTTCCTGATACCACGGGTCTCTCTGAAATGAAACAAAGCCGGACTCCCACTTAGTCTCCAGCCAACAGGACAGACAGCCACTGCTTCCATTAACCACCGCTGCTTCCATTAACTACCGCTGCCTCCATCAACTACTGCTGCCTCCATCAACTACTGCTGCCTCAAAAACTACCACTGCCTCCATCAACTACCACTGCCTCCATTAACCACCACTGCCTCCATCACCTACCACTGCCTCCATCAACTACCGCGGCCTCCATCAACTACCGCGGCCTCCATCAACTACCACTGCCTCCATCACCTACCACTGTCTCCATCAACTACCGCAGCCTCCATCAACTACCGCAGCCTCCATCAACTACCACGGTCTCCATCAACTACTGCTGCCTCTATCATCTACCACTGCCTCCAAAACTACTGCTGCCTCCATTAACTACCATTGCCTCCATTAACTACCGCTGCCTCCAAAACTACCATTGCATCCATCAACTACCACTGCCTCTATTAACTACCACTTCATTAACTGCCACTACCTCCATTAACTACCGCTGCATCCATCAACTACCACTCCATTAACTACCGCTGCCTCCATTAACTACCACTACCTCCATTGACTACCGCTCCTACAGAATATACAGCAATGATTCAATTAAACACCAGCAGCCTTTACGAGTAAAGTCCATTTCTATTAAAGGAATGAAAGTGTAAACATGAAATGTGTTTGATTTACCTTACAATGGTAGAAGTTAATGAACGGCAGTGGTTAGTTTGGACAGTAAACATTAACTACAATACGCTTCAGTCATTAATCAATAAGTTTTATGGGAGATGTACAGAAGCAGGATTCTATCTGCCTGAGGTAGAATCAGGGGCTGCCTCCTCCACACCGCATTCACAGTGAACAAAATTATAGCATTGTGTTGTGGATCAAAAAACAATCACAATAATCTACCTTCGGGCAGAGAACACAAGATGAAGTATTATCATGTGTTTAATAAATTTGTGAGCATCGATGTTTAATTCTGTGTAAACTGTTGTTTTGAAAACTAACCATAAGAACTGCCAAATAAAAGCCGAAAGAATAGTGGATGCTGTAAATCAGGAACAAAAACAGAAGTTGCTGAAGGTGACCCTTCCACAGGACCCTCACCGGACCCAAAACATTAACTCTGATTTTTCTTCACAGATGCTGCCAGACCTGCTGAGCTTTTCCAGCAACTTCTGTTTTTGTTCATAAGAACTTCCACCTTCTCACAGAACTTCCATCTTCTCACAAGTGCAGTCCCGGGACAAATACTCACCAGTTTTCCAGGCACTCCAGGTTCTGCTCCTTGACTGTGGCCTCCTGTAAATTTGGTACCTCCATGTCCCTTCAGATGTGTCGGACAAACCCCACATTGATCGCCCTGTGGACAATAACAGAAGCTATATTACTCCTGGTTCAGTATTTGAAATCTCAGCTTCTCAAGGTGAGGAAAGGAAATTAAGAAACTGTGCTGAAGGGTTTACATACCAAGAGCTCAAGAACTCAGCATGGATGGAAGATGGTAGAAGATGTAGCGACTGTAACAAGGTCAGCCAGGTGGACCTCACAAAACATGAGTTCCCTGGTTGGGGCTGTTAATCTGGTCCAATCAGGGAGCCCTGGCTGACAGATATGAACAGGAGTGTCAGAGGTTCTGTTCACTCTGAGAGCTGGCTCTGAGGGAGCTGTATCAGCGTGAAGGACTTTTCCTGTGTAAATAAAGGGTGACTAGGTGATGGGACACCAGCCTCTGTAGAGTTATTTCAGAAGGTGTTGATGAGTGAGGCAGAAGACACAGAATCATTTACAAAAAGAAGTACTGAAAAGAGAACCTGAGCAATCTTTCAGGCCCGAGGAAACAAGAATACCCAGAACCCTTTGAATCCTCAGTGTTTGATTACATGTCTCTATTGACTGCTCACTCTATATGGTTACTTAAACCTAGGTGTGGTCCCTGAGAGAGAGAGACTGTAAACATGGGAGCAGACATTTGAAAGCATTGTAGTTAAAGCTCCTACACACATAAAAACTGCTGTGTCATCTCTCAGATATAAAATACAAGCTCCTCCTTCCATCACCCAACTACCCCACCCAACACGCCACACCATCCCTTTCCTCTCAATCTATTAAAACACGCTGTCAGGGCTGTTCGATAGTAATGGGGTCCCACATTTGTTCAACGCCTGTGAGGGGTGTGGGGTGGGGAGGGGGTTTCTAAATTTATCCATGAGCCTTGGTTGGCAGGGGCTGAGTTTACAAATGATCCCTGGCAGGGGTCCCATACTTACATGGGACCTCTGATGGTGCCCACCCCCCACCCCCTGGTTTGTAATGGCCCAGATATAGCTGCGATGAGAATGGTAATTGCCTTCATTGAAATCATGATGTGGGCATTGACTGCCAGCTCACCTGATGCCCCACAAACAGACAGACAAGAGAAATGATGTCCGTTAGGTTTGGGGGTGTGAGCTTGTAACTTGTAACTTTCTAAAGAAATGTAAGCATTTTCATCCCTGACCTTCACCAAGTGCCTCTTTGGAATAAAACACAACTCCCACCACTTTGGCGAACTTGGGTTCCAGAGGAAACTGGATGAAGTCCAGCAGAGAGCTGGGATGAGGCAACAAGGCGAGAATTTGGGACTATAATCAGAAAGGTGAAGCAGGCTGAGTGTCATTTCTCCATAAAGGTGGCCTTCCTAATAATGTCATTCCCATCAAAATCCATCCTATGGTGCATCGCACCTAACTAAGTATTCTTTCCATATGAGTGTGGTCAGCTAGTATTTGACTGTGAGGGTCACTACAGCTTGGCGACTCCAAGTCCACATGTTTGCAACAGAAGAAACTGTATCAGCATCAGAAACAAATTGTCCCCCTGGTAACATCAGAAAGGCCCCTTCCTAACCCAGAGACATGGAGAACGCGTTGAAGCACTTCATACTAGGGTGAGACATCTTGATTGTCTCATGGCGATGCTGCTGCCACTCTGTCCTGTAACACACTGAGCTATGTAGTGATTTCCTGAACTACTCTCAGAGCCAGCTCAACGTTCCTCAGGCTGGGCTGGCTCAGGCTCATGGTGACTGATTGTACATCAACAAAGATTGGCAGCCAAGCCTGCCAGCTGGTTTAGAATCATAGTGACTTACTTTTTCTCCCTTTGGCCCTGGTAATCCAGGTTTACCCTAAAAACAGAGAAAAGGCCAAAGTTTTATGTCATTCAGAGGAACTGATGAAACTTTAAACACAAACATCAAAACCTGTTCACTCCATCAAGTCACATGTTAAAATTAAAATTGAATCATTTTCCTTCTGAGTATAGAGGATCACTCACCTTGTTGTAGAATACTGGACGCAGGCCGACAGGCCAGAATTATCCTGCACTGACACACAGGGAGTCTAGTCATGGTGCTCAACTATCAACCCTGCAGTTGGTAGCTCAAAGCTTAGTTCAGCAAATCGCGAAATTAAATCCAATAAATCTGATAACTTGTAGACTGGCTAAACCCAGAAGGAAAAACCAATAAAACTCAAATGACAAACAACAAATACGGGAGCCACTTGTCTTGTACACTTCAGAACAGAAGTCCAGTACATTGATTTTCAGGTATTACTGATTTATTTTCCTCTGGGCTTTAGAAACAAGCATTCCCACCCTGGGCGAGTGAACATTTCACTTCACTTCCACACTACACTCCTACTGCCCTCTGAGTGACTGAACTTGTTAAAAGAGCTTATAAAACAGAACAAGAAGACATCAGTGGTCCAAGCATTGTAGAGGGACAAAGTTCAGACAATCCAGACCTAGGAGCAGGAGTTGGTTGTCTGGCTGCTTCAATCTGCTCCACTATCAAAAAATTCCTAGCTATCTGTCTGCGGCTTTAACTCCACTTCTCTATCTGTTCCCTCATAACCCTTGTGATATTCCCTTGTGAATCAAAAATCTGCCTAAATATGATTAATGGCCCAGTCTTTGCTTCAGTCTGGCGGAGAGAATTCTAAACATTAATGACTCTGTGAGAGAAGAAATTTCTTCCCATTTCCATCTTAATTAGGAGAGCCTTCATTTGTAACTATGCCCTGCTCATTCTAGATTCCCTTGAAGATGAAACATTCTCTCAGCATTTATTCTGTGAAGTCCATCAGGATCTGAGAAGTACCAATAAGATCACCTCTCATTCCTCTAAACTCCAATGAGGATAGGCCCAATCTGCTCAACCTTCCCTCATTTGACCATCCCTTCATCCCAGAAATCAACTGAGTGAATGTCATCTAAATTGTTCCTTGTGCAACCACGTCCCTCCTCAAGTAAGTTGACCAAACTGTGCTAGCACTCTTAAGTGTAGTCACAACAACGTCCTGTGTAGTAGAAGCAAATCTCTATATGTTTCTACTTCAGCATCCCTTTTCCAATAAAAGCCAACATTCCAGTTGCTTCCTTAATTACTGCTGTATCTTCATGCCAATACAACACCATTGGTTGTGAAGTAATCTTTTATAAAGCATGTTAGCAAATGCCTTTTGGAAATCTTTATTCGCACTGTTGTTATATTCTCAAAGATCTCTATGAAATTTGTCCAACATGATTTGTCTTTCACAGAATCATATTGACCCTGCCTGTTTGTATTATGATCTTCTAAATATCCTACTTTCATCTCTTCAATGGTAGATTCTAGTATTTTTCCCATAACTGGCCTACAGTTCCCTGCTCTCTGTCTTCATCTTTGAACAGAGGTGTTCCATTTGAGGTTTCCTAATCTGTGAGGATCTTCAAATTCCAGAAGGTTACAACCAATGCATTTCCTATATCTGGCAGCTACTTCTTTTAAGAATCTAGGATGCAGCTCATCAGATCCAGAGAATTTGTCAGTCCTTCATCCCTTTAGTTTTCTCTTTATGTTTTCACTAAGTGATAGCAATTGCTTTAAGCTCTTTCCTCCCATTTGTCTCTTTCCTTTCTTCAGATGCATTTTGTGGTTTCCATTGTGATGACAGATACAAAACATTTGTTCAAAGCTCCTGCCATTTCCTGGTTTCTCATTATTAATTTCCCAGTCCTACCCTCTAAAGGACCAATATTCATTTCAGCAATTCTTTTCTTTTTTATATACATGTAGAAAGTTTAACTGTTTTTATATTTGAAACTAGTTTTCTCTCATACTCCTTCTGGTTTTACACATCTTTTGCTGCTTTCAAAACCTTCTAAATCTTCTGTCCTACTATTAATCGTTGCAGCATTGTATGCCTTTTTTTTTCAATTTGATACGATCCTTAACATGGGTTGTGCATCCTTCTTATATAGCCTTTCTTTCTCAGTAGGGTATGTATTCATTGAGAATTATGAACTATCTCTTCAAAAGTCCCCCACTGATTATCCATCATCTTACATTATAATTCACTTTTTCAGTCCACATTAGCCAACTCTATCTAAAAAACTTGCAATGGTATTGCAAGAACAAAACACTATTATGGACCTATATTACTGATTCAAATTGAATGCGAATTTCTACATGTTATGATTCCTCTTGCTGAGAGATCCTTTACTATGGGATCATTATTCTAGCTTGTTTCATTACTTGTTAACCTGTTCAAAATAGCATCACTTCTGATAGATTCCAAAATGTATTATTCCAAGAAGCTATCCCAAATGCAGTCTATGACTCATTCTCCAGATTATAGTTACAAGTTTGATTTGTCCAGCTAATTTGAAGATTAGTATCATTCATGATTATTGCCGTTCCATTTAAAAACTGTCCCCATCAAACAGGTCAGGTACAACATGGGGCTAGATACAAAGTAAAGCTCCCTTGATACTGTCCCATCAAAGATTCCAAGGGCAAGTACAGCACAGGGTTAGAAAAAGAGTAAAGCATCCTCTATACTGTCCCTATCAAACACTGTCAGGTCTGGTACAACATGGGTTAGACACAGAGTAAAGCTTCCTCTGCACTGTCCATCAAACCCTCCATGAATGGGTCCAGCTCCTCAAAACTGTCTCCATCGAACACTCCTAGGTCAGGGTTAGATACAGATTAAAACTCTCTCTACACTTTTAAACTGAAAGTAAAATTCTCTCTACGCTGTTCCAATCAAACACTCCCAGGTCATGAACAGCACTGGGTTAGATGCAAAGTAAATCTCCTGCTATATTTTCCCAAGGCAGGAACAGCATAGGGTTTGATGCAGAGTAAAGTTCTCTCTGCACATTCCCCATCGAACACTCCCTGCAACCTCTTGCCCACTCACCAGCCTCATGGTCTCCTTACTGAGATTGCTTTTTGCCAGCATCAGGCAATTGACTCTCACTGGGAGGTGCATTAATTCTGAACTGTCCCAGGCTGCTGGGATCATGTGGGTAATGAACATTTTGTCTGTCCTACAATCATGGTACTCACAGGTTTTCCTGGGATGCCTTCCGGACCAGGATCCCCATCACTTCCCTGAAGAACACAAGAAGAGAGAGGTGGAAGCTCTTAGGATACAATGAAGTTGGGCAGCTCCTGGCTGCTATTTGAACACAAAGAACATCCCTGAGACTTACAGGGAGGTCACAATCATTTGCTCTTTGACCTCATCCCTCAGCTCACCTTGTCTCATCTGCATATTTCTTGTGGAGACAAAATTATAATCCAACATTTTACATCAAGTCCTCACTTCTTTATCCGTGGATTGGCTGAATCTCTTTTCCCTCAACCCACTTAAAAGAAGAGTCCAACAACAGTGTTTAGAAGGAGTAGTGGGAAACTATGTAAATTTAGCAAAGAGGTATTTATTCAGATTCTGGATAGTGGAATGAGACCCCAAATTGGAAAATACAGTGTCTCAGGCTGCATGTGTGCTGACAGAAATAGTATGGTTAATGATTGCATCAATAACCTACCCACAGTGTGATGGAAGGTTGTGGAACTGAAACATTAACTCAGTTTCTCTGGAGAGAAACTGTCAGGCCTGCTGGGAATGTCCCAGTTTCTCAGTTTGAATTGCAAACTGCCCGGAACTGCAGTATTATTGTTTTGTAATAAATGTCATGGTGCAGATTGACTACAGCACCCGACCAACAGTTAGAGTTGGACGACTCACAGCTCAAACGGCTGTTTATAAATGCGACTGGTACAATCACCTTGGGCCCCAGGAGGATCTCTGTTCATGTCACTTCGGCTCTGTGTAAATGGAGGAATCACTTTAACATCAGAACATTGCCCTAAGACCCTCACATTACAGAGGTGGAAAAGCTCTGGCTGGTTAACTCAGTGATAGCACCCTCCCCGTCTCAGGTAGAAGACTCTGGGTTCTAGTCTCACTCTTACGACTTCAAAAATGCAGACTGACACTTCAAGGCTGCATTGAGGGAGGGATGAAATTTTAAACCTCGTCCCCAACTTTCCTTGTAAAAGATTCCACGTCACTACTTCAAAAAATAATAGCAGAGAAGTTCTCCCCAGTGGCCTGGCCAATATTTATCCCTCAATCGACACCATAGACACTGTCACACTGCTGTTTGTGGGAGCTTGCTGTTAATAAACGAGCTAACGCAGTCGCAACACCTTCAAAATATTTCACCAGATGTTTTTAAATATCCAAAGGTTGCGAAGGGTGCTGTATAAATGAGGGCCTTTCTTTGTGTTTCAATACACCCCTCTCTCCCCTCCTCATACACATGTCCTGCCTCAGACACGTGGACACCGTATTAACATTATGTGCGTACGGGGACCCTGATGTAAGCTTGACATTGGCCAGGTTTTCGGAAGGTCTATGGGGAGGGAGTGGTGTTAAGGTACTTCCACAGAATTACTATTCCAGAATGCAGGCTAATTTTCTCAGGCCATGGGTTCAAGCCCCATCCGTAGCCGATAGTGAGATTTGAATTTGATTAAAAAAAAATCCAGAAGTGACCACTATTGATAATTTTTTTTTACAAAACTCCATCTGGTCACTAATGTCCTTTAGGGAAGGAAATCTGTCATTCTTACCCAGTCTGTACAGTGACTCCATACCCACAGCAATGTGCTTGATTCAACTGTTCTCTGGGCAATTCAGGATGGGCAATAAATGCTGGCCTCGCCAGTGACGCCCATGAGCTAATAAAAAAAACCCCACAAAAATGTGTTTCTTAGATGTAGATGTAAAAGGAGTGCCCCTTCACCCTCAGAACTTCAAGGTGGCATCTGAGGTGCCTGTCTCCTCAATTACTTGCAGCTTCACTCTCCTGACCCTATCTCAGGGGTTGTAGGTGCCCATCCTAGACAGTGATCATAAATGACCTCTTACTCCTGTTCACAAAAAAAACCTTGACCTCCAACCTATACGGCCCACCCCGATTGCCCAGGACCACACGTCCTGCCTCTGGAGGCCTGCCCAACTGTCAGCTAGTCAGTCAATCAACTCCTGGAAACTCTTGCAAGAGAGTTAAAGCACGGAACCGCGTTTTAATGCTCCAGGGATTGTACTCCTCAGCTGCCCCAAAGTCATGACTTAGGGATTAATCACAAATCCCTGGAAACTGCAAGCCATTTCTGAAGGGTCGGAAACTTGCTGAAGATTGAACAACACATTTGCAAAAGTTAATGAATAAATAGTGGAGAGCAGGGTGGTGCAGAGAGAGCAGGCGATAACTAATGCACAGGGGTGTGGAGGTGCAGAGATTCTGGGATAGATCAGCACATCTGGGTCAGGGATTTTGAGCTGAGTAAGTTCCTGAAATGTACTTACTGCTTCTCCTTTCGATCCGGGTGGGCCACCAGGTTTTCCCTTTGGGACATAAAAGGAAACAATTGTTAAAGCTGCATTAACAGCAAGACATTACACTAATCTCTTTGTGCTGAGGCCAGGGAAAGAAGGAGTTAGACCTCAGTGCCTGTGCAGAGGAGCAGAAGTCTGGAATGAGGGAAGCCTTACTGTTCCAACATTGAAAACACAACACATCCAAGGGCAAAGCACAGAATGGTCAAGGAAAACTTTTCACCAGGGGGACAAGGATAAGAGTGTGCACATACAGTGTACTCATTTACAAACAGAGATGAGAAAGAATTGTTTCTCTCAGATGGCAGTGAGTGTTTGAAATTGTCTGCCCCAGAGAAGTGTGGAGGCTTTATTACTGAAAGTATTTAAAGAGGAGGTAAATCTTTGAAACATAGAGAAATTGGGGGCTATGACGAGCCAGCACAAAAGGGGAGTTGAGGCCTGGTATAAATCGCCATGATCTTATAAAATGGTGCAGTAGAATTGAGGGGCTGAATGGCTTTCTCCTGCTCCTGTTTCTTATGTTGCAAGAGTGAAGAAGGTGGGGGTGGGGATGTGGTGCAACCACGAGATCGTATTACCAACTTGGCAAAACTTTTCTGGAGGAACTGAAGATAAACTTCTAGGATGTTACTGTGAACAACATCCAGGACCAAAATCATGGAGACATTGAACATAAGAATGTTTTATATTTCCTCGTTATTTCAGTGGGGTGACGAGGGGTTGGGATGATGAGATTGATGGGGAGAGGATGCTGGGTGGGAGGGAAAGGAGTGGAAACAGTGAGGGAAATGGGAAAAGGGGTGAGGGAGAGGAAGAGCAAAGGGGTTAGTGAGAGGGCAAGGGCATTGGTAGGAAACAGGCAAAGGCAGTAGTGAAGGGAGAGGGATCATTCAGGTAGAGGGAGGGGAGGCAAATGGGGAAGAGAAGAGGAGGAAGCAAGGTGATGAAGGGAAAGAGCAGGAGTGAAGGAGGGATGACGATGGGAAAGGAATGGTGGGGTCAGGGAGGGGAGAATCAGGAGCAAGGACAGTCGTGAGGGGTGAGTAAGATGGTGCAATCGCGAGGTGCCAAAGGGAGGGGGTATAGGGGCTTGTTGCATTGAGTTGGAGTGATGCAAAGGTGAAGGGAAGAGTCAGAGGGATGTAAAAGTGAAGGGAAGAGAAGTAGAGGGGAGGGAGTAGGGTCAGGAGAGAGACATGATGAGTGGGAGGATAGGGAGGGGGAAGGGAAGGTGAGGATGAGGAGGAAGGATGGCAAAGGGACAGGTAAGGAAGGGGAGAGCATGGTGAGGGAGTAGGGGGTGCGGTGTGGTGAGGAGGAATGTGTGAGGATCACCAAAGAGAGGAGTGTGATCACTACTGGGTTGGATAGTCGAGCTGAAGTAATACTCATTCCATTGGGAATCTCAGGGAAAGGGTGGAGAAGCTGAGTGTGGTGCAGGCTCCTCTGCCACCCTGACCCTGTGCTGCAGTACCATTATGGATCTGCACTCTTGCCATTTCTGCTGCGTGACCTGTCACATAGCCCCCTCGGCTGCTGTTCCTCACTCCGTCCTGCAGCCAACACTCACCGGCTTTCCTGGTATTCCTATCCCCGGGGGTCCTGGAGGTCCTGGGGATCCTGGCTCACCAGCCAATCCCTCCGGTCCAACTGGTCCGGGATCTCCCTAATAAAGAGAACAAACAAACATCTGCTGGAGACTGCCACAGTCACTGTTCTTAAAGGTACATTCCCTGACTAACCTGGGGATGTGAGGGTGGAGGTTGTTAGCACTTTTGAAAGGAAAACCTGTCTTTTTCCAGAACTGAGATGGTGGAATGGGCTTTTCCACAGTGAATGATGCTGCTACCTCTGAAAGAAATGTTACGTTGAAAGGGTGTCCTTTGAACCCAACGAGCAACAAGTTGCCTCAACTGATGGATACTAAGTTATGAGGCCATCACTCTGCCACAACTGCAGGATTTCTGAGTCAAAAGCAGATCTAAGAAACAATGACTCAGAAATGGTAGGAACTGCAGATGCTGGAGAATCTGAGATAACAAGGTGTAGAGCTGGATGAACACAGCAAGCCAAGCAGCATCACAGGAACAGGAAAGTCAATGTTTCGGGTTGGGACACTTTATCAGAACTTGTAAAACCATACTGCGAAGCCAGCTCTGAAGAAGGGTGTAGGCCCGAAAAGTCAGCCTTCCTGCTCCTCTGATGCTGCTTGGCCTGCTGTGTTCATCCAGCTCTACACCTTGTTATCTCAATGACTCAGATGTGGTTTTATCTTCAAGCACTTTGTAATACTGACAGTCTCTGACAATACTGAAGCAGCTCAGGGAAAGGAGTTGGAGATGCACCTGTTATCTTGGTAAAAGCTGAGAAAAGTTAAGCTGTACAAACTATTCTGAAGTAAGCATTAAATGTTTGGGATGAGCACTGGCTCCAGAAATGATTTGATTTTTTTAGGAATCTGCTCTCACAAAGGGGTGATTCCATCTCCCTGTGCCTGCCTTCAGGTCGTAGAAAAGGACAGGTAGAGATACACTGAAACATATTTGCGTTGTTCCAAAGTAAGAGCCAAACATTGGTGTGAGATCCCCAACTCTATGACTTGTTTACCCTGAGGCATCTGGGCCTCAGTGAAGCCAGGCCAAAAATGGCAAAACAGAGTGTGTCCTTAAAGGAGGTTCTGATGGCCATAACCAACAGAGTTATCGACACACTTGAATGTGAAGCCACGCATGGTCCAACTGCACCTGGAATGATGTACTTTTACTTACTGTTCTCCATCCCACCCACATGATTGCCAATATGCCCAGATTTTTCAACCATTTACCATCTATCTCTGTGTTTGGCAAACTCTATTTTAGTGCACCTTTGCCCACTTCTGACTAGCAAAACCAAGAACATCTCTTTGCATTCCCCTTCTGCATATCCCCGTTTCCTTGAGAATTGCTCTGCCACTTTCCATTCCTCTCTCATCCTCTTACTGACAGTCAGGGCCATCCAAATTTCAAGGAAGAAACCAGCAGTGGACGAACCGTTAGCTGGTAGAGGAAGAGGGTGAACACATTTCAATCTATTTCTGACTATACACCCAGAAAGCAGACACAGGCTGATGGAGTCATTCCCCTGTGAGAACAGCTTCCTGAAAATGAACCATTTTTTGGAACTAATGCTATAATTACACCTTGTTGTGCTGCAAAACAGGGAGACATTTAGCCACTATCAAACCTATATAAACCTCACCAGCAGATAAAAGCTTTATTGGTACAGGTGAAGGAGGCAGTTTGCTCAAACTTAGCTCATATCCTGTGGAACATAATCTATTGCCTCAACTCCCAACACTGCATTGAACAGGCTTTTAAGTTACAGATATTAATTACCATTTCGCACCCAGAAACCATTCCAAGAATTGATCACTCTTCACATGAAGAATATCTAAGTTATCCAAAATTGGTTTTTCACTAGAGTCCCCTGCATCCCTTGATTGGCTGTATTTTGATGCATTGCTCCAAACTGAGGTTACTCTAGACTATTAAATAAATCAAGGCTGGGAATTCTATGCAGAAGTGACTCAATGCCTGACTCTCCAAAATCTGTCCACCATCTACAAGGCACAAGTCAGGCATTTAATGGAATACAACCCACTTGCCAGATGACTGTGGCTCCAACAACACTATTCAGGATGAAGAAGCATGCTTGCATTGTGGGTCTACCTACAGCATATGGACTGCAACAGTTGAATGAAACAGGTAATTCACCACCACCTTCTCAAGGGCAATGCAGGACAGACACTAAATGCTGGTTCAGCCAGCGATGCCCAGAATGAATATATAGAAACCTTGCTTACCTTTAAATATCTTTGCTAGCTTAGTAATGATAGAGCGGATATCCTCCGCCAGTCTCGCCCCTTTAAGGTTAAGGACCTCCCTTCAGTATTTCTTCATTACTCACTTGTTTGAATTTAAGAAATTCCTCCCAACTAGTTTTTCTATGGAGTCAAAAGCCTGAGGGGTTAAAAGTCTGACTCGGAATTCCAGTATGAAATAATTTCAAACCTTCACATAGCTACAGCCTCACACTCCCAACAACATTGAAAAACAGTTACAGATTACTGACAAACCTTTGCACCTTTTGGTCCAGACACGCACAACTCTCCCGGCTTTCCCTGAAAACACAATTAGAATGGCGATGAAGAACAGAGCAAACGTGAGCAATCACTTTCAACACAAACCAAACCTGATTCTGGGACAATGGCTCCCACTTCCCTGCATGCATTACTGCAAGCAACATGTCAAATGGGAAGGAGATTGGAGCAGTGGGTCATTTTGTCTCGAGGGAAGAAACTCTTTCTTTAAGAATCCCATTCTTAATGGAACAGCCCCACTGGGCTCTGACTGTTCACCAGCTCACTCAAATTCTCTTTCTCTACAATCATAATTAGTTCCAGTACAGGGCCAGTCCATTCAGCCCATCAAATCATTCCAGTGATTTTGCCCATATGAGCCCTTCCAGGCAAATCCCCCTCTCCTGTTCACTGCCCATACTCTTTACTGTCCCAGTCAAATTCAAATCTCCTGCTTACTCCTCACTTCCTTCAATTTTCTTCTTTCTCATGCACTGTGTAATTTCCTTGTAATACTCCCTTGAATTTTGCTTTAACAGCAATTCACACTTCTACCATTCAGAGCCATTTTACCACTATATAATAATGTACAAATGATGCTTAGTGCTCAGTACCTGTTTCACTTTCCCACTCTGGATGTTGACAGCTCCAAATACAATGGTTCAAAGTCTCCCAAAGCGGAATCAATCTGTGCACGTCACCCAGCAAATTGGAAACATGGCAGCATAGTGGCTCGGGGTGGCATGGTGGCTCAGTGGTTAGCACTGCTGCCTCATAGCACCAGAGACCCAGGATCAATTCCACCCTCGGGCAACTGTCTGTGTGGAGTTTGCACATTCTCCGTGTCTGCGTGGGTTTCCTCACACAGTGCAAAGATGTGCAGGCTAGGTGGCTTGGCCATGCAAAATTGCACATAGTTTTCAGGCATGTGTAGAGTAGATGGGTTATAGCGGGATGCTCTGAGGGTCAGTGTGGACTTGTTGGGCTGAAGGGCCTATTTCCACACCGTAGGGATTCTATGAAATGTCTATTTCAAGCCTTAAATAACAGGCATAGTGAGAACCAATTTCAAGATCCCCAATTTTAAATTTTACCGTGCCATTTTGTGGGACAGAATTTTATAAAACTGTTCAAACCTGAAAGACTGACAAAGATCCCACAGGAAAGGGAAACTGTTTTTCCTTACTGAGTCTGGCTTATAGGTGACTCCTGTCCATGTTATGTGGTCTCAGTGTTTGGAGGTCAACAACTAATGCTTTGGGACAAATAGGAAAGGTTCAGAGGGACATGAGCCAAAAACAGAAAATTGGGACTAGTTTAGTTTGGGAAACCTGGCTGGCGTCAAGAAGTTGGGACCGAAGGGTCTGTTTCTGAGCTGTATGACCAATGGCAGTGCTGTTTACATCTCAAGGATAAAGTTAATTTATAACTCTGCTGCATCTCATTTCAAGTTGACCATTACCAGCTAATGATGCACCATTTTTTTCAAGTTAACAGATCAGGCTGGATCTTTACTCATTAATCTTAGACGAAGATTGGACGAGCAAACTGGAGGGCTGATTTCAAATCTCAGTGTGATGATCTGAGAATGTTGTGGTTAGGAGCTGGGAGTTTTATATCAATCCAACAGATACACTAACACTTCGTGGGAAAGAAACTGGCTGTTCTGCTGCAGTGCAGCCTGTTCAGTGACTCACTGCCAACGTGGCTGCTTGTGATCTCCGTAGCGATCCAGCAAGCCACACTGTCTCAGCAAAAAGGCCCATCACCACCACTCAGGAACACATGCCACAAAATGAACAGAAAAATTATCTGGTCATCATTATAGTCCCAATGTTAAACTTCAACTGAACGCAGACCAACCTTTCCAGGTAATGTCACCGGACTAGTAACTCAGAACCCCAGTGTTTTGGGGGCATGAGTGTAAATCCCAACAGTGGCAGCTGGTGAAATTTTCATTCAATAAAGTCTGGACTTTAAAAAGTGAGTCTAATAATGCCCACATAACCATTGTCAATCATTGTAAAAATCCCTCGAGCCCATTAATGTTCCTTAGGGTTGGAAAAGTGCCATCCCTTCCTGGTCTAGCCAAAAGTGACTCCAAACCCACAGTAAAGGGGTTGACTTATCACTGTTCTTTAAAATGGGCAAGAGAGCCAAACAGTTCAAGGGCAGTTAGGAATTTGCATCAAATGCCAGTCTTGCCAATGATGCCCACATCCCATACAAGAATAGAGGGAAAAAAAAACAAGTTGGTTGGGTAGAAGATGAGCTCAAACTTCCAGAACACCAACCTTACACTCTACTTGTTACAACCTCTAGGTGTCTCCTAAATCTATTCCATCCCTTGAATCCAATATCCCCACATGGGCTTTAGTGAATCTGTACCAAGTTCTGTAATGGAATCAGAAAAGTCAGAATACTCACATCTCTTCCGGGCAGGCCAACCGATCCCTTCGTTCCTGGTTCACCCTTTTGACCTTTCTCTGACTTCATGGGCTGAGAGAACATTCTCAATTTAGACACAAATAAATGCAGACAATTCAAAAACTTTCAAGACACAGTTAAAAACCTAAAGCTAATCGTAACGTAGTAACTCCGTAGTCTGACCACTGGAAGTTATCCAATTAGAAATGGTATCGGAACTAGTGGCCTAATGCACACCTACACGGGAATGAGACAGGATCTGAGCCTGTCAGCCCAAGGAATTAATATTCACAGGATGACAGCCTTGGTACCCAACCTTTGAAAACTCCAATCCCTCTGTTTTTGTTTGTAAATTCAGCAGATAGGCAGGTTGGTAACAGTCTAATCCATCACCTGAAGGACTGTGTCTCCTACAGGGCCACATTCCCTAAGCAGCACTCTGGAGTGCCAGCCTGGATTGTTTATTGAGATCCAGCTGCAGTTTTTAACCTAAATCCATGATTGCTGCCAACTGATTCCAGCTGGTACACACATGGCAGGTGAATCAAAGCAGTGAGGTGTGACCATGAAAGAAGGAAGATGCCACAGAGTGAGTCCATTTTAACAGCAACTTGTACTACCTTCATCCTTTGCAAGCACCTCTGCTGTCAGAAGTTGTTTAGACTTAGCGGCAAATTAGAAAAAAGACAAACAACATTAAGGTTAAGAGTTCTACTTGATAGCACGGACTTTTTTTGATGTAATTTCCTAAATTTTGCTGGAAGTGGACCAACGTTCGGCCAATCTTAAGAATAATTTGAAAATGGAATGTAAGTTTGGCCCTGGTATCCATCAAAGACTTATTTGGATCTGAGAAATCCTCCCCGCCTGAGGAGTGAGTGCTGATCATTCTCGTGTCCTTCCCCTTGTAAGATCTGTCTGCACGGCCAGCAGCTGTGACTCTGAACCCCTCGGGAAGGGTGCGTGGGAGGTAATAACAGGGTCTCTCCTGACCTGTCAGTAGTGTGACTGACCCTGGGTCTGGTGAACTTGATTGTTGTGCTCCTCTGCCTCGACCTGGGGAAGCTGCGCTGGCCTCCTCAGCCCAGTGTGTGGGAGATAGCTGTCGTCACAGACAATCCATGCAGCATTCTGGGCCAGGGTTTCTCTGAGCTCAGTGAGACATATGTATCATGGCAGCTCCCTGGGAAACACTATTCCTCTCCTGTGGTCATGCTCCAGTTTCACAGTCTTTATGGTTTACAAATGCGACTGCCTGTTCCTGGGGCATTTATCACATTCTTTATGTCCTCTGTAACATTCTGTGAGATGCCATGTATTGCTAGGTGAGTCCTGGAAGCCAGTGCTGGCACAGAAAGGGCTGTAATGGTGACGGTGTCTGGCACTCTCCCAAAAAATTCACAAGGCAGCAGGTCTTGATGAACAATCTCTATCCTGGCACATCCTCAGATGTCTCTGGCATCACCTCTTGGATACCTGGTTGGAGTTCACTCTTATCCTCTGGTGCCAGTGTCTATCTTTGCCAGTTCCTTTCCTGGATATATGCCTCTGTATCAGCCTCATCCTCTGGGTACTGCTGCATGTTGGTCTCCTAGTCTACGCTGGCACAGAGGCCTGCTTATGGCGCTGTGTGAAGAGACAGTCAGACATGTGCGAGCTTTCTCACCCATGGTTCCCTCCATTTAACACATTACCAGGAGACTTTTTAATTGGCTAATTGTGTACAAAATGTATTTCACACACGCAGGATAACCCTCCTCCCACTTCAACTGGCTTTATAGATACTGAATCTGCATTTGACACAAAATCCTAAAGGTACAGTGTGTGTGATTTTTGAAACTCATTCCTGCTCCATATCCCATCCTGAGGGCTCCAAAAATACTCCCAGTCAACAACATAATTTAGCAAAATATGATTCGGTGATCATCCCACTGCACAGGGCAGGAGACAATTTATTTTCAGTATGTATGATTGTGGAATATTTTTCTGCAGAATCACTTACCCTTGGCCCCATGGCTCCTTCTAGGCTTCCCTGTTTATTAACAGAATGGATTCAATTTTTTCTGGAAGTTTCTAATCACAGACATAATATTTTTGAAGACAGAAATCCCAACCAACAAGAAATTTCCAAAAAATGATTGCCACCTCTGGCTTGATGCATTCCTTGAGGTTGAAACATGACACCCACACACCCACACACACACAGACACACACGCACACACACACCCACACACAGACACCCACACACAGACACACAGACACTCACAGACACATACACACACAGACACACACAGACACACTCACAGACACTCACAAACACACACACCTCCCACACACCCCCCCACACACACACACACACTCACGCACACACTCACCCACACCCGCCCACACCCATACATATACACACACACAGACACACACAAGAAGACACAAACATCCTACACACGCACAGAGACACATATATACACCTATACACAGATGCATATTCACTCATATCCAGACAGACATATACATACAGATATACATTCAAACATGCATGTCCACAAACATACACACATCCACATACACATGCAGACACAAATACACATATGCATGTCTACACATATATGAACACACACTGCCCTCGGCATACATAAATAGACACATACATGCACATATACACTAGCATACATTACAGAAAGACAACAACACTGCAGTCATCTCGATTATATCTCTCTCTCCCTCTCTTCCCTAGTTTGTGTTCCTCTCACTCCCTTCCTTCCTCAGTTTGTGTTTCTCCCTCCCTCCTCCACATTGTGTTCCTCTGTCTCTCTACCTCCCCCGGTTTGTGTTCTTCTCTCTCTCCCTGCCCCAGTTTGGGTTCCTAACTCCCTGTTCCAGTTTGTGTCGCTCTGTCTCTCCCTCCCTCCATCAGTTTGTGTTCCTCTCCCCCTTGCTATTCCAGTTTGTGTTCTTCTCTTTCTCCCTGCCCCAGTTTGGGCTCTTCTGTCTCTCTCTCTCGCTCTCTCCCCACCACCAGCTCCCCCCCCCACCCCAGTCTTTCTTCTTCCTTCCCCCTGTTTATTTGCTTTTTTCACTGGACTCAGTGGAGTCACCATACAGCATAACAGCACCTCCTTCATGGCTTTTATGAAACTGAGAGAAACCCACAGGAGAAAACAGGTTGACGTTACAAAAACTATCATTTCTCATTTCAAGCACAGTGATTGTGCACTCACTTCACCTGGAAAATTCGTCATCCCTGTGCATTTAGTTATGGCACCAACTTGAGAGTTCAAGTATGAGTATGAGTCATTTATAATGTGAGTCCTGATGTCAATGGGGTGTTGGAGCGTGGAAGTACCTTGCATGATGTGTGACCCACTTTCCAGCTGAGTGAGAGTAAAGACTGAACAAATTGCCCAGTGCCTGATCCAGCATGTGCCAAATTTGCAATCTAGGAAATATGCGCCCGAACAGGCCAAGAAAATAAATTGATTGGAGCAAGTCCCTTAACAAAGTCAGTCACGCCACCCCATAAGACTAATTAGAGATTCATCATAAACTGAAACCCAAACAAAATTATAATTTAAACAACGTGCAGAACTGAGTGACAAGACTGGTTAGCTGAGAGCCAATAAAGTTACACATCTTCAAATCACTGAATTGTCTACACATTGTGGTTCTCAAGTAGAGGGCATCATTGGCACTGGGGGTTGAACGCTGACACAGTGACTTATAATTGGTAATCTGCCATCTTGCTTTGTCTTCAGCATTGAGAATATCTTTGGCACTGCCATAATTGACTAGCCTGGTGATATACATGAGGTAGAGACGGTTTGGCTTGCCTATGAGTGAGATAGTTGTTTAAGAATAGGATAATTGGGGCGGTAGCTAACCAACTGGGCATTGATCTGCAGTCTAGTTGGTAAACTTGTGCAATGTATTTCTACTTTCTTTTCTATTCCTGTTATCTGCTGAAGGCCATGGTTCTTGGGAAGGTTTGGCTCCATGGAAACAAGCCTCACCATAAGCAGGTGGCCACTCATTCTGTTGGAGTCTAGCTCTGAAGGTGATAGGACACTTGAGGTTTCTGGCAATCGTTGCAAGAATTGTAATGTGATTTACATTATTTTAATTTCTAACAAAGACAGGACAGTGATGTAGACACAATCATTTAAGTCATTATATTTAAACTTCTTGTTCTTTGAGCAGAGCAGTCAATAGTGTTGGAACATCAAAAATTATTTTCACCAAAGCAATTGCTCAGAAAACAATTAAAACAGCTTGTATCTATACAGAACCTTTGTTAAGGTATAGCCCAAGGCACTTAACTGGAGTGCTGTCAAAAAGATTTGATGCCAAGCCACAAGAGATATTAGGGCAGATGGTCAAGATTGTTCAAAGAACTGGGTTTTAAGGAGTTTCATAAAGGAGAAATGATTTCTGAAGAAGCGTCTAGGCCCGAAACATCAGCTTTCCTGCACCTCTGATGCTGCTTGGCCTGCTGTGTTCATCCAGCTCTACACCTTGTTATCTCTGTTAATCCCAGAGCTGACAGGCAAGGCAGCTGAAGGCCTAGGCCCACCAATTGTGAAATGTTTAAAACTAGGGATGCTCAAGAGACCAGGCATTAGGTGAAAAGCGGGTACCTCAGGAGAGGTACTGAAGGAGGGGCCAAAGTCATGGAAGGAGTTGAAAACAAAGATGAGGAGTTTAAAATGTTACTCTAAGTGGTAATGGAAGGCCAGAGAGTGCAGGGGCGATGGGTGAATGGGAAAAACATTGATTGTAAGTAACAGTGTGGTATGAATGGGCATGGAGTCTTTCATTTCTGTTTGATAATCAGTTCAAACATTAGATAGGCTGTATTCCACACGAAATAATCCAGAAAAGAAAGAAAAAATAAGAAATGTCATGGTTTATTTAGAAGTAAATAACAACCTTTGCTGTCATCAGGGCCAAACGACATGAGAGGACTTGGAGAAGTCAGCTTCACAGGTTGTCCTTAACTCCCTGCACAGTAACATCTGAGAGAGTGCAGCACAATCTGCGTGGTTGGTTTCAGCACTGAAGATTAATGCTTTGCCAATAATAAATGAAACAAGCAATCACGCATACTAGTGTATCTAATAGGAATTGCAATGGATCTAACTGTAATTGTAGGGTATCTAATTGTAATGACAGTATATTTAATTGCAATAATATTGTAATAACTAGTAGTGTATATAACTAATAATAATGTATCATATTATAATTATAACTAGTGTATCTAACTGTTATAGTATAACTAATTGTACTAATATTGTATCTAACAGTGATAACAATGTATCTCGTTGTACAATTTTGTGTACGGGATAAGGAGTTGTCCAGTATCTCTGAGTGCAACACTAACTAGTTCCTGGCACAGATACCTCAGCCATGAGTCAGACAGGGATCAGTGTAGACTGAGGATTAAGCCCAGGCTCTTCTGCTTTAATGACTCAGTTGCACACTGGGAAGTCAGGTCAATACAATCAGGTCAGACACAGCCTTGTATCCTTTCTGTGTGTCTGACTAGTAACAGATGTAGATGAGAGTAATCGATAAATCAGATGAAAAACTGAGACACTGAGAAAGTGCAGCAGCACAGACAAAGAAAACAGAAATCACCTTATATCCAGCAGGGATGAGGGTACGGTTCCCTTTACAGATTCAGCAGCTTTGACTTACTAACAGTGAAGAAGGCTAATACTCACCGGCTCCCCCTTCTCTCCTTTCTGCCCTTGTGGACACTGGAAGTAAAGGAGAAAGGATCATCAGTGTTGTCCATTTGGGGAAATTTTATGGGTTACAAATATCAGGGTGGGGGGAGTGATTGGTTTCAAGCATGAAGGCAGTAATGAAGTCACAACCTGTACCCAAACCAGGAGCTCCACAGCTGGCCTAGAGAAGGGCTTCATGATTTACCTCAACATGGGCCAGCCAAGAACACCAAACACATCTCCAATTTAATTCCAACTTAAAATGGTGGCTCTCAGATCATTGCTGAGGGTGAGGGTGGAAGGAGACCAACAAACAGCAGAGGTGCAGGCGTTAGAATTATAGCTGGCATTGACCAGAGGACTGTGAAAGTGACAGGAACTCCATAACCATCCAGGTAACCGAACAAAATATAAAACCAAAATAATTTTAACTTTGATTAATAAGACTTCTGTAAATTTGGCTGTACTGTGAGTTTATGTTCTCTTAATATTTACACATATTGCATCAGGTCATCAAACACCTCCCAATGGAGTGCTTAAATCAGGAATGACCAGAGCCGTTCCTGCTGTCGTTAAACCTGGGTTCTCAATACTTTTTGCCATCTATAACCGACTCCTAGTAAAAGTATACAGATCAAATGAGAGGCTACTTAATCCAAGTAGAATACTTACTGTTCCTTCCAACATACAAAATTCCACAGGTCCAAACCCTTTCTATACACGAGCACTGTATAAAATCTGAATGGGATTGAATGGGAAGACACTTGACCCACTGAGATTCAGCACAGTGGGACTAATGGGAATTGGTGACTTCCATGTCCTTATCCAAAACCCCACATACCAGGCCTTGTCATCACTAGGGCTGCTACCACACACTTCCCATTGTCAGCCTCTAGAAGTCCCCATTGGCAGCTATTCACTCTCCCAGGCTGCACTTTACCCAGCCTTTTGTCTGTCCAACTGTGTTTCTCTCCCTTTGGGCTCTATCTCCACCTACTGTTTACTTCTCCAGCCCTGACCCCTACATCATTTTCTGCATATGTACTAACCCTTTCCTAGCTACCATCAGTTCTGAAGAAAGGTCACTGGAACCGAAACATTAATTTTGCTTTTGCTCCTCAGATGCTATAAGACCTGCTGAGTTTTCCCAGCAATTTTTGTTTTTGTTTCTGATTTTCAGCATCCGCAGTTCTTCTGTTTTGTTTTAATCTTGATGATTACGCCTGGTTCCTGAGCATCACTAAATGCTGTGATGATATTTGAACATGTCACTTCCAAGACCCTTAAATATCAATTAGGGATTGTTTACAGCCATGAAGATAGGAGAATGATTGTTACTTACCACAATGCAGCCTTCATGCTGGAGAGAAAATGCAAAACAAATTAAAAAGGTGTTGGAACAAATCACTCCAAAATCAAAACTGTTCACTTTACCATTAACATTGTACAAATTCAGAAAACGTTTGTGTGATCTCAGCTGCAGGACAGCTCCAAATGGGTATGGCACTGCCTCAGTTAACCCATGCCACCTCATAGTAGCTAGCACCAGAATGATACATGAATAGTATCACTGAACAAACTGCATGCCCGCATGATTAGTCAGAGATTGAACCATGATAATGGGAGGGGCTGCAGAACCAGAAGGACCAGCTCCAATATATACCTTATAGAATGCCCATTATCAGCCAGGATGGAAGCAGTAGGTACTCGAACTGGTCCTGGACTGTGTGAGATAAAATCAGTCAGGGTTTAAGCTCTGGATTTTTGCCCAGCTATATAGCACACATCTGAAGATGGTACCAGGCTTGCAGTCCACAGCTGAACAGCCTTCCATAACTGATAGATACAAAGATTAATCACGCTGCCTTTTATACTTAAGAATGTAAGAAACAGAAGCTGGAGTAGATCATTTGGCCCAAGAAGCCTGCTCCATATAATCATGGCTGATCTTGGGCTCTAACCTCACATTCTCAACCACCCCCCACATCCCTGAAAAACCTAACATCTGTCTTGGTCAGTCTTAAATATATTCATTGATGAAGCATAGGACATAGTTCAAATCCTTCAATAGTGGATGCTGAAATTTGAATTTAAGATGGTCAAATGTTACAAAAACTGATCTGGTTCACTAATGTCCTTTGAAGAAGGTAATCTGCCTTCCTTGTCTGGTCTGGCCTACATGTGACTCCAAACCCACAGCAATATGGTTGATGCTAAAACTGCTCTTTGGGCAATTAGGAATGGGCAATAAACGCGAGTGCTGAGAGGTGACAGCTTTATCCCACACAAGAAATAGAGAAAATCCACAACCGTTTGGGGTAAAGAATTCCAAAGACTCAAACCCTTTAAATAAAAATTTCTCTTCATCTCTGCATTAAACATTTAGTCCCGCACCTGAGGCTGCCCCTGTGTTCCAGATTCCCCAGGCAGAGGAAAACAAGCTCTCTATATGTAACTTGTTAAGCCTGTTCAAAATCTTTATGTTTCAATTAAATTAGACTCTCATTTCTCTAAACTCCAAACAATATCAACCCACAACAAAGATTGGGAAGGAAATAAATATTGGCCAGGACTGAAACCCCCACATCCAACGTTAGAATAACATTTCTCCTCCAACAAAACAAGCCCAACTTTTTCTTAACTCTTTTTAATGTTCCTTATGACACAAACTCACTTGAACTTATGTTTGTCTCCGTGATTAAAACCAATGAAGACCAATAAAGTTTTACAGATGGAGACAAACATATCTAATGGACTTCTGGAATATTTACAGACTGTATTTTACCAGGCGGTAAGGGACTCTCCACTTTTAAAAGCCTAGCTAGTAATTTTATTGTACCAGAAATGTAATCATAGAAGATAATGACCCATAAAATTGGATCCTATTCACAATCCCAATCATAAAAAATATAGAATAGAATAGATCATTGAATCACTGCAGTGTGGAAGCAGGCCATTTGGTCCATCTAGTCCCCACCAACTCTATAGATAGCATCCCACCCTAATCTCTCACATTGCATTTCCCATGGCTATTCCACCATTCCTGCACACCATGGGCAACTTAGCATGGCCAATCCACCATAACCTGCACATCCTTGGACTGTGGGAGGAAACTGGAGCACCCAGAGGAAACCCACGCAGATACAGAGAGAACGCGCAAACTCCTCACAGACAGTCGCCCGAGGGTGGAATCGAACCCGGGTCCCTGGTGCTGTGAGGCAGCAGTGTGAACCACTGAGCCACCACATTTTCAGCCAGATAAAGCACCCAGAACTGGACTTATTTTCAGGCACACTATAAAGAATGAAAACAGAAATTGCTAGAGATACTCAGCAGGTCTGGCAGCATGTGTGAGAAGAAAGCAGAGTTAATGTTTCGAGTCCAGTGACTCTTCAGTTCTGATGATCAACTGATGCTACCAGACGTTCTGAGTTTCTTCAGCAATTTCTGTTTTGTTTCAGATTTGCAGCATCTGCAATACTTTGTTTTATTTTACACTGTAAGGAATGTTTATCATTGGTATCCGATGATGTAGTGAGTACAGAGATGAGATGCTGTTGTTGCTGTTCCTGCCCCTGTTGCTTCCCTCCATAGTTGCCAAATTTTATCAAGAGCATTTGGCAGCGTTTGTTGATGGTATTGGGTTGGGATAAATTCTATCTGGTCCATGGCACGAGCTGGCCTAACTCTAGCTGTTATACTGGGCTCTTCAACTCCTGGTAGTGGTCAGCTGTTGCACTACATTGTGCTGTAGATACATTGATGGGACAGAAACAAGTAAAGGAACTTAGGCCTGAATCTTGCTGAGATAGACTGACTCAGAGCCTTTTCAAAGTGGCATGTAGGACCAGATTCCGAACAGAATTCCCATTTTCAGGAATTTTTATCAGCACTGCTTATGGATTTGGGGAGGTCCATTTACTCACATAATCTGTGTTTGAAAACTTGCTGCAAGTTTCACATTTACTAGGACCATTAGTAATTTTCTGAGAAATGACAAAGGCCTGTGGAGATGTAAAGTTGGGACGAGAGCACTGACATTTCCTATCAGGTCAGGGAGAAAATGCTCTTGCTTGGGAGAATTATAAACTGCGAGGAGAACAGCATAGGACTTCAAAAGGACAATTACACATTCGTGGAATGGGTGGATATGTGGCAGATGAGGTTCGATGTGGAAAAATGTGAGATGATGCACTTTGATAAAAAGAACATGGAGTGATAGTATAAAGGCTACTATTCTAAAGGGTGTACAGGAGCAGAGAGATCTGGTTGTACACTACCATAGTGTTAAAGGTTTGGATGGTGAAGAATTTGTCAAATGTGTTCAAGAAAATTTTCTTTATCAATATGTGACTAGAGCTGGAGCAAAACTAGACCTTCTTTTGGGCAATAAGGCAGAGCAGGTGACTGAAGTAAAAGCAGAGGAACACTTTGGGATAAACCTTCCGTAAAAGTTAAAGATTTTAATGGATGTAAGGCGGATTTTAACGGTATGAGACAAGAACTTTCAAAACTGGGTTGCAGTAGACTGTTCACTAGTAAAAGGACGTCTGACAAGTGGAAGGTGTTCAAGAGTGTGATGACGAGAACTCAGAGGCATTATGTTCTTGTTAGAGTGAAGGTTCAGGCTGGTGAGATTAATGAACGATGGATGAATAAAGATATTGAGGATTGAGTCAAGAATAAAACAGAATCTTATTTTAGATATAGACAACTTGCTTAAGCAATATAAAGAGTGTAGGGGCATTCTTAAGGGAGAAATCAGGAAGGCAAAGAGGGGATATGTGATAGCATTGGCAGATAAGGTTAAGGATAGTCCAAAGAGATTCTACAAATACATTAAGACCAACAGGGTAACTAGAGAAAAGGAAGGGCCCCTTAAAGATCTAGGGAGTCATCCTTGTGTTGAACCTCAGGAGATTGGAGAGATTCTAAATGAATATTTCACATCTGTTTTTACTGCGTAGGAAAAAATGGACACTAGAGAATGCAAATAAATTTTGATGTTTTAAAAATAGTTCACATTACAGAAGAGGAGGTTCGGGAGGTCTTAGAGAATATAAAGGTGGATAAATCTCCGGGATGTGATCCAATGTATGCCAGAACGTTGTGGGAAGTAGGAAAGAAATTGCAAGACCCTTTGCAGAAATATCTGCATCATCTATAACTACGGGTGAGGTGCCTGATGACTGGAGGGTGGCTAATGTTCTACCTTTGTTTAAGAAAGGTTGTAAGGAGAAACCGGGGAACAATAGACCTGTGAATCTGACTTCAGTTGTGGGTAAATTGTTGGAGGTGATTATAAAAGATAGGATTTATGGACATTTAGACAAACAAAAAATTATAGTCAGCATGGTTTTGTGCAAGGAAAATCATGTATCACAAACTTGATTGAGTTTTTTGATGAAGTTACCAAAAAGGTTGATGATGGCAGAGCAGTAGACATTGTTTATTTGGATTCTAGTAAAGTCTTCGACAAGGTTCCGCATTGTAAACTAATTAGTAAAGTTAGGTCACATGGGATTCAGGGTGAGCTTACCAATGAGATACATAATTGGCTTAATGGCAGGAGACAGAGATTGGGGTAGAGGGGTGTTTTTCGGACTGGAGGCCAGTCACCAGGGGTATTCCGCAGGGATCACTTCTGGATCCTCTACTGTTTGTCAATTATATAAATGATTATAAATACAGAAGGCATGGTTAGTAAGTTTGTGGATGACACCAAAACTGGCAAGCTTCTGCATGGTAGACTAATTAGTAAAGTTAGGTCACATGGGATTCAGGATGAACTTGCCAACTGGGTACATAATTAGCTTCATGGCAAGAGACAGAGAGTAATGGTGGAGGGTCGCTTTTCAGACTGGAGGCTTGTGACCAGTGGTGTTCCACAGGAATTGGTTCTGGGTCCTCTTTTGTTTGTCATTTATATAAATTAATTGGATTAGAAAATAAAAGGCAAGGTTAGTATGTTTGCAGATGACACCAAAATTGGTGGCATAGTAGACAGTGAAGAAGGTTTTCTAAGATTACAAAGTGATCTTGATCAAATGGGTCAATGGGCTGAAAAATGGCAGATGGAGTTCAATTTGGATAAATGCATTTTGGTACAACAAACAAGGGTAGGGCTTATACAATTAATGGTAGGGCCTTGGGTAGTGTTGTAGAACAGAGGGACCTTGGGGTTCAGGTATATATTTCTTTGGTGTTTGCATAATGCATATTTAGAGTGGTTAAAGAGGCTTTTGGCACACTTGCCTTCATTGCTCAGTCCTTTGAGTGTAGGACTTGGGAAGTCATATTGAGGTTGTACAGGATATTTGTGAGGCCTCTTCTGGAGTATTGTGTCCAGTTCTGGTCACCCCATAATAGGAAGGATATTATCAAGCTGGAGAGGGTTCAGAAGAAGTTTACCAGAATGTTGCTGGGTATGGAAGGTTTGAGCTATAAAGAAAGGCTGGATAGGCTGGGACTTTTTTCTTTGGAGTGTAGGAGTTCGAGAGGTGACCTGATAGAAGTTTATAAAATAATGAGAGGTGCAGATAGAATTAATAGTAGTTGTTTTTTTTTTACCCTAGGCCTGGGGATTACAAGACTAGGGGGCACAGTTTTAAGGTGAGAAGAGAGAGAGAGATTTAAAAAAAGACATGGGGGCAAAGTTTTTACACAGAGGGTTGTTTGCATGTGGAATGTACTTGCTGAGGAAGTTGTTGATGTGGGTACAATTACAATGTTTAAAAGACATGTGGATAAGTACACAAATATGAAAGGTTTGGAGGGATATGGGCCAGGAGCATGGAGCTGGGACTAGTTTAGTTTGGGATTATGTTCAGCATGGACTGGTTGGACAGAAAGGTCTGTGTCCATGCTGTGTGACTCTACAACTCTATATGTACATATATTGTTACATGTGGCAGGACAGGTAGAGAGCATGGTTAATAAAGCATATAGTATTCTAGGCTTCATGAATAGAGGCTTAGAGTGCAAGATCAATGAGATTGATGAACATCTAGGACACATTATACTTCAGCTGGAGTACTGTGTACAACTGTGTGCACCACATAATATGAAAGATGCAAATGCATTGGTCATAGTGCAGAAGAGATTTCCAAGTATGGATGTAGGAATGAGAAACTTCAGTTATCAGGATAGATTGAAGAAACTGGGACTGTTCTCCTTGCAGAAAAGAGGAGGGGATCTGACAGAAGTTTTCAAAACCTAAGGGCACCTCCAAGTTAAGATGCCCCCTTTCTCTCTTTCGTCACAAATCTTCAGCTCCCACCTTGATAGGTGGTTCTTTTGATTGTGTCGGTGTTGGAGGGCCTCCCTGTTGGTCCTTCAGCTTCACATAGTAATGTAGGAACATAGGAACAGGAGTAGGCCATTCAGTCTATCAAACTTGCTCCACCATAATATACAATCACAGCTGAAAAACATGCAATGCCTTTTCCCCAGCCCATCCCCATAAGCCTGTATACCACCAGCAATCAGAAATACATTCAATCTCTACATTACACATACTCAAATACACAGCCTTCTGTAGCAGAAAATTCCAAAGGTTTACAATCTGCTGAGAAAAACAAAATTCTCCCCATCTCAGACCTAAGTGGCATTCCCCCTTATTTTTACATTGTGCCCCCTGGTTTTAGATTCCCAATAAGGGGAAACAATTTTCTTCCATCTACACTGTCAATCCTCATCAGGATTTTGTAAATTTCAATGAAATCACCTCTCATTCTTCAAAATGCTAGAGAATATAGGCCCAGTTTGCCCAGTTTAAAGATGTGCTAGTTAGGTGGATTGGCCATGCTAAATTGGGCCATAGTGTCCAGGGTTGTGTAGGCTAGGGGGAATTAGCCATGGAAAATGCAGGTTTACATGAAAAGGGTTGTGGGATGGCTTTGGGTGGGATGTTCTTTGGACGGTCCATGTGGACTCGATGGGCTGAATGGCCTGCTTCTACACTATAGGGGTTCTATGAATTTCTCCTCATATAGTAGTCCCACCAATCTAGGGACAAATCTGGTGATAGGGGAGGTGATGGCCTAGTGGTATTATTGGTAGGCTATGAATCCGCAAAACTCAGCTAATGTTCTGGGGACTTGAATTTGAATCCCATCACAGCAGATGGTGGAATTTGAATTCAATCAAAAAAAAGTAGAATTAAGCATCTACTGATGACTATGAAGCCACTGTTGATTGTCAGAAAAACCCAACTGGCTCACTAATGTCCTCCAACAAAGGAAATCGGCCATCCTCACCTGGTCTGGCCCACAGCAATATAGTTGACTTTCAACAGTCCCCTGGGCAATTAGGAATGGGCAATGAATGCTGGCGTAGCCAGAGATGAACATGTGAATGAATCAAGAAAACTTCATTGTACTCCCTCTGTAGCAATAATATCTTCCCTGAGATAAGGAGACCAAAACTGCACACAGTAGTCCAGAAGCATTAGTCCTGTGCTCAAATCCTCTTGTAATAAAAACTGACATTCCATTAGTCTTGCTAACAGTTTGCTGTGCCTGCACATTAGCCTAAAGTGACTTAGCAACAAGGACATCTAGGTCCTTGTACATCTAAACTTTCCAACTTTTTACCATTTAAGAAATAACCTGCACATCTGCTCTCCTTCCTTTCGACATTATATTCCATCTCCCATATTCTTGCTCAGTCACTAAGCCTGTCAAATCCTCCTGAAGCTGCTTTACACCTTCCTCACAACAAACATCCCCACTTATCTTTGTATCATCCACAAATTTGGAAATATTACATTTGGTGCTCCCCTCCAAATCACTGATGTATATGTGAAGACCTGGAGCCAAGTACTTCTGCATCCGCTGTTCCCAATGTGGCCCTCTCTACGTTGGTGAGACCAAGCGGAGACTTGGAGACCGTTTTGTAGAGCATCTGCGCGCTGTATGTGACAAACGACAATACCTTCTGGTTGCCAACCATTTTAACTCCCCCTCCCATCCTGGGCCTCCCCCAGTATCACAATGATGCCATCCGCAAACTGGAGGAACAGCACCTCATATTCTGCCTCGGGAGCCTACAGCCCAATGGTCTAAACATGGATTTCACTAGTTTTAAAATCTCCCCATGCCCCAGCCTCATCCCATAATCAACCCACCCTCTCATCCCCGCCTCCTTGACCTGACACAATCTGTCCATCTTCTCTCCCACCTATCTGCCCCTCCCATCCCACTGACCAACCCCCACCACTCACCTATCACCATCCCACCTACCTTCCCTAGTCCCACCCCTCCTCTCTCTATTTCCTCCCCCATTTCTGAAGAAGGGTCCAGACCTGAAACGTCAGCCTTCCTGCTCCTCTGGTGTTGCCTGGCCTGCTGTGTTCCTCCAGCTCCACACTGTGTTATCTCCGACTTCAGCATCTGCAGTTCTTTCTATCTCGGAGCCAAGTACTGATCCTTGCAGTACCCCACTGGTCACAGCCTGCCAATGTGAGAATGACCCACTTATTCCTACTCTGTTTTCTGTCTATTCACTAATCATTAATCCACGCTAGTATATTACCTCCTATTCCATGTGTTTTAATTTTTCTAACTAGTCTCTTGCATCAATAGCCTTCCGAAAATCGAAGTATACAACTTCTATTGGATTCCCTTTATCAATTTTGTGAGTAATATCTTTAAACTACTCCAACAAGTTTGTTAAGCAAAATTTTCCATTCACAAATCCATGCTGACTATACCTAATCAGATCATTATCAACCAGATTTCTATTTATCCCATCATTTATATTAGATTCTAGCATTTTCCCCACTACTGGCATAAGGTTAACAGGTCTGTCCTGCCTTGTCTTCTCTCTCATTCCCTTGTTATTTTCCAATCCACAGGAAACATGTTAGAGTCCATACAATTCTGGAAGAAAATCATCAATGCATCACCTATCGCCATAGCTCACTCCTTCATCTCTCTGGGCTTTATCAGCTTCTAACTCCATTAATTTCTTCAGTACAATTGTTGTACTAAGGTTAATTACCTTCAATTCCTCATTCTCCCTAGCCACTTGGGACTGTTGGTCTGGGAGATTTCTGGTATCTGCTTCAGTGAAAACAGACGCACAGTAATCTTTTAGCTTCTCTGCAATTTCTCCATTCCCCATTATGAATTCACCTGACTCTGCACTTACTGGACCCACTCTTTTAAGCCAAACATTTTACGTTTACGCCTTCCGAAAACGTTACAGTCCATTTTTACGTTTTTTGCTAGATTGCATTCACAAGGAATTCTCCCCTTCCTTGGTTTCTTAGCTGTCCTTTATTGTACATACAATGCTGAACTTTCTATGTTAGCCATGATCAACCATTTTTGAAGGAATATATGTCACTGTTAGTCATGTTATGGCTCTTTAAAGACTATCCATTGCCTATTTATGGTCATCTTTAAATAGATTTTCTCAAACTACCTCAGCCGCTTTTTGTCTCATACCTTATGATTTCCCTTATTAAAGTTTAACACCCTTGTTTCAGAATTAACTAACCTCTCTTCCAAACATAATGTAAAATTTTAAGATATTGTCATCACTCATCCTGAAAGGATATCTTACAAGAAGATTGCTAAATAGCTTGCTTTTGTCCCATCTAGATCTAAAATCACATACAGTCATACAGTTATACAGCACGGAAACAGACACTTCGGTCCAACTCATCCATACCAGCCAGACATCTCAAACTGATCTAGTCCCATTTGCTAGCATTTGGCCTATATCCCTCTAAACTCTTCCTATTCATATACCCATCCAGATTCCTTATAAATGTTATAATTGTACCTGCCTCCACCACTTTCTCTGGTAGCTTGTTCTATACCTGTACCATCTTCTGTGTGAAAATGTTGCCTCTCAGGTCCCTTTTAAATCTTTCCCCTCTAAGCATAAACCTATGCCCTCTAGTTGTGTACTGCCCTTCTCTAGGAAAAAGATTTTGGCTATTCACCCTATCCATGCCCCTCATGATTTTATAAACCTCTATAAGGTCACCCCTCAGCCTCTGACGCTCCAGGGAAAAATGCTCTGACCTATTCAGTCTCTCAAACCCTCCAATTCCAGCAACATTCTTGTAAATCTTTTCTGAAGCCTTTCAGGTTTCACAACATCTATCCAATAGCAGGGAGACCAGAATTAAATGCAGTATTCTAAAAGTGGCCTCACCAATGTCCTGTATGGCCATAACATGACTATCCAACTTCTGTACTCAATGCACTGACCCCAAACATATTGCTGCAGAAAACCACCCTTATCCCACTCCAGAAATATATCCTCCACAACTTTAGAGCTCAGCTGGTTTACCCAGTCTGTATGCAAATTAAAATGATTCACTCACATGGGACCACCCGCTATTATGATGAGCCTGCCTCCCTGCTTTTAACTGGTCTGTCTCTTTAAAAGTCTGGTTGGTTATGTCTAGAACATGCCACGTTGGAGGGTTCACTCCAGGTGAACTGGTGGCTGGGTTCCTCTAGTCATAAGGGTCAGTGTCTACCCCAGAGCCAGGGCCCCAGGCTGGACCATTCATCTCCCACTCACTTCAGAAACCCACAGACTGAAGAAAAGCATCTGTTGAAGTTGGCAGTCAGCAACTTTATTTAATGGTTCCCACATAGAGTTTTGGCTGAATGCCCAACGTCTCCATACCACAAATTGTTTGGGTTTGAAATTCATCTCTGCTGTAAATTTGAAAGTGAGCACACTGTTGCTTTACACAAACACGTCTGTAAAGCACAGTATCATAATGGAAAACTCTGGATATACTGCTAATCCGGGTCATATATCTAAATGGGGCAGTTAATTGGAGTCAGGTCTGTCATGAGGCCTTGTTGGAGAGACTCAGGCCTTCAAATGTTGAACAGAAATCTGGCCATTGCAGTCAGGTGATTTGTTCTGATGTTAATAAACATGAATCAACAGTGTGTAAAGAATAAAAGTCTGAACTCTACACTGCAGCTGCTGTTAAGGAGAAGTCTGAACAAAGGAAGAGAATCAAGATAAGACAACTGCAGTGTAGTTTTTGCTGTGTTTATTCAAGGCAGCTGGACACAGGCCATACCAGATGTACAAGATTGCTGAATCTTCAAAGACCATCTGCTAAAGTGCTTAAAGAATACTTCAAGACTCAATAACCTGATCAGAAAATAGTTGCATTTCTGCCTTTCTATACTGGTTCCAGTGGAGCTAGTACAGATCATGTCTGAACTTTAATGGAGGGAATGTGAATAACTAGAGCTACCTTTAAAACTTGATTTGGCAACTAAGGCAATTTAGTAATTAATTAAAACTTGAAAAAAAATCATATAAGAAAGCAAAAATCTAAACACATGATGTTGAATGGGCAAATATCTTGGACATCAATATCTTCATTCCTGTTAGTGAAGACACCATATTGGAAAAGGAAAACCAAACATTGCACTGAAAATAGCATTTAGAACAGCAGAACCATCAACTACTTTCAGCTTTAGTACTACAACAACAAAGATGCAAGAGCTTCAATCAACTAAGAATGCTATGTGACAACAAAGCAAGTGTAGGACAAGGAATAGAAAATCCTTAGGGATCACTCAAATCAAGAGAATAATCAACAAATTCAGGAGCCTATCAACAATCAAACACTGCAACAACATTCACCTGTACCAATCTTTTCACTAGAAATACTGAAGCTTCCAGATGCATTTGGTTATCAGTTAACTGGCAGACATGAAAAGTCCAATTCCTAAGATTTCCAGCAGCTTTTGGATTGAACATCAAATCAAATGCAGTATTTAGAAAAGTGTTCAAGAAACATTATATGGCAAAGGGTCTTGTTTTAAAATATAGACCATTCTATAGGGCATGTTAACTATGTAAAGCACAATAAACCCTCTGAACTGAGGAGACAGACCTAACAATACACCACTTGTGACATCAACACAAAATCCTAAGCAATCTAATGCTACACTAGTTCGTCACAGATGTGATTTCAAAACCCCAGATCAGCAAAGGCACAACTGTCCAACCTTTTTCAAACAACGTTGTTATTGTAGCAAAAGAGATCACTCCTCAACCATTTTCTTCAGTGGGATGAACAGATTAAATGACAAATCCAATCATTGCTGAACCAACATGCACATTGATACCTTGGAATAGAACCTTGAAGAACAAGCTTCTTCACATGAAGAACAACAACATATCGCTGGACTGCTTCATTTCTTTGTAAGGGAACGAACAACAGTATTCAAAACGAATACTGGAGCAGAAGATATATAGCCACTTTGTAATTCTCATCCACCACAGCAGTTAAATTACCACAAAACTTCCTTCAACCATACCAACTGGATCTCTGATCTGGGTTCTGGGGAAGGGTCACTCCACCCGAAACATTAACTCTGATTTCTCTCCACAGATGCTGCCAGAGCTTTTCCAGCAATTTCTGTTTTTGTTTCTAATTTACACATTCTGCAGTTCTTTAGGTTTGAATCTCTGATCTAATGTGAGCCAGCACAGAAAATACAAGATCACTAACTTTACCTCAAGTTGTCATAGTATAACTTGTTATAAACTTTCCTGATCTACCTATCTACCGATCAAAACAGATGAATCAAGTCAAGGACTTGTAGGACAGATAGGAATAAAATGTACAATAAATGTTCTAAATAAAACCAAGGTGATGCCTTTGAATACATGTATAACTGTCAATGTTTACGATGAGGGCAGAAAAGGCCTTCAGCACCCTGGTGCAAGCTTGCAATGATGTCATCAAGGTGCACATCACTGACCATAAATAGCACAGTGTAGGTGGAGTGAGAATAATCATTCTGGAAGATTCATATGAGGACATAGGCATGACCACACAAAGTAGTTAGATTAGTCCATAAAAGCCAGAGTCTGGTGTATCTATGATTATGATGAATAGCAATATTGAGTAGTAGTGTATAATAAATAGTTAGTTTGAAGTTTCACTCTGAAGTCAGTTCTCGATTTTGCCTTAAGACTCAACAAACACACCCCAGACAGGTACAGCTGCAGTTAGGTACACAGTAAAGTTCCCTTTCCACTGGCCCCATCAAACACTCTACAAATAACATTAAACTGACTGGACAGTAGTTACCTGTTTTCCCTCCCCAAATTGTTGTGATATCCTTGAGTGAAGAAAGCTTTTGAAGATAATTTTTTATAAATATGTAATTTATATATCTCCCTTGGACCATGGGATATGAAGTTGCCTGTGTGTAAGTCTGGTGCTTATGATATCTATTTTTATAATGGATTACTGACTAAATCTTTAAATAAAGCCTTTGGTGCATTGTACTTTCTGCTCTGAGATGCACAATAACCTCAGTTCAGGCCTACACAGAAACATTACTGAGTGCTTGGTGCAAGAATTGCAGTGATGACTGCTTATTACCTTCTGCTTGGCAATTCCACTGGCTTCCTGTAAGAGATTGATAGAAAAGTTCAGAATTAATTTCATTTTACAAACAATATTTGGCCAGTTTCCACCTCCTCTGCTGAAGACAGCACCTCTGTCTGGGTTTGAGATTCACCAACACTCCAACTCTCCCCAGTTTGACTCATTTATTCGGAAAGTTGTGCATCTGTCGATGATTGAACTCTCCAACGCCTTACCAAACATGCCTCAGTACTGGATTGTGCTCAGGAATGAAACACTGGTTGGTTTTCCTCTGCTGAGGCTGGATTTGACACCCACCAGTCAACCTGCATATGGCGACCTACAAAACAGCAATCAAACCTGGGACTCCCCAGCGGTGTTCCTTTATCCACTGGGCCATTGAGAGAACTTAAATCCAGATGTAATTTGAACCTTTACCACGTTTCTGAGCATTCCTGAGTTTTATGAAGAATGGGGATCAGGTTGATTCTTCTAATCACCTTTTTGAGGCAAACTGAAACGTCAATCAGCCAGGAATGGATTCTATTTGCAGGATCTTAGGATCTAGGCAGCTCAGCAAAGTACAGCAGTACAACAGGGCATTTAGCAATGTCAGAACCGAGTGATACAGACAGTGCAACAAAGACCAGGGGAAACGTTCGAAACAGACAAGAATCATATTTAACTCTACACAAAGCAAGAAACAACAGTACCCATGGAGTTTGCTGTATGTACCGCCATTAAAAATCTATCTTTTTAAATATGGTATCCCTGTGTATTCAGTGCTTTCAGGATCTGGCCAATTAGTTGAAGAAGTGGAGAGCCTGGAGGCAAGGGATTCAGATTTTCAGAGAGACGGGTAAACTCTATGAAGCGACAGCAGCCTAAAAGGAGCTGATTGGTGAGAGTAGAATGATAGAGTGGTTACAACATGGAATGAGGCTATTTGGCTTTGTCATGTCTGTGCTGGCCCTCTGAAAAACACTCTTGTTCTATTCCTCTGCCAGCGCCCTAAAATTCTGCAAACAATTTTTTCTCTGATTCACTTTGGAAAGCAATGATTGAATCTGGCTCCACTGCCTATTCAGGTCACACACTCCAGATCCTCAGCACTCACTTTATAAAAGCATTGCTCCTTGAGTTGTCCTGGGTTTATTTGTCAATCACCTTAGAAAAAAAAGTTCCTCTGGCCCTCAATCTTTCTGCCAGTGGGATCTAATCTGTCAAAATCTCTGATGATTTCAAACGGTTCTGTCAAGACCACTCTCAACCTGCAGTTATTTAAATAAAACAACTTCTGTTTCTCCAATTTGAACTGAAGTTCTTCATTTCTGGAATTGTCCTTATGAGTTTGTTCTACGTTCACTTCAAAGCCTTCACATTCTTCCATAAGTGTAGAGCTCAGGACTAGACAATGCGTTTTATGTTGGTTTCATCAGAGCTTTCTTGCTTTTCTACTCCATGCATCTATTTATAATACTCAATTTCCCAAACACCTTTTTAGGTGTTCTCAACGTGTTCAACTACCTTTCAACAACTTGTGAACATATGTAAGGTTCAGGACATGAGGAATGTAAGGAAAGCAGGACAGTACTCAAGCAAGGAATTAGGACAACAAGAAGGGGCCATGAAATGACCTTGGAAAGTAGGGTTAGAAAGAACCCCAGGGCATTCTATAGATACAATAAAAACAAGAGGATAACTAGGGAGAAGGTAGGACCACTCAAGGATAAAGGGGGAAATTTGTGTTTGGAGGCCAAGGATGTGGCGAGATCAGAAATGAGTACTCTGCATTTTGGAGATAGTAGGAACTGCAGATGCTGGAGAATCTGAGATAACAAGGTGTAGAGCTGGATGAACACAGCAGGCCAAGCAGCATCAGAGGAGCAGGAAGGCTGATGTTTCGGGCCTAGACCCTTCTTCAGAAATGGGGGAGGGGAAGGGGG
>NC_063358.1:41718895-41747030 GCF_021869965.1 Rhincodon typus | reverse complement strand
GCTTGGCCTGCTGTGTTCATCCAGCTCTACACTCTGTATTTTGTTCCTGATTTGCAGCATCTGCAGTTCTTTTGGTTTTTACTCTACATTGGTATTCATCCAAGAGAAGGATATGGAGGATAGTCAGATTCATTGGGTCTCTTGAAGAGTATTAAGGTAGATAATTCCCAGACCCCGACAGTATCTAGCCCAGGTTACTGAGAAAGGCAAGAGCGGAGATTGCTGGAGGCTTGACCAAGATCTTTGTATCCTCTGGAACACCAGTGGGATCCCCAATATCAGGACTGATTGCAGAAGCAGTAATGAGAAGGTAAGAATGGATAGCGCTCCCCACTATCCAACCCAAACTCTGGGTCCAATATGTAGATGACACCTTCGTGATTATCAAACGCACAATACTAGAAGAAACCCACCAACACATAAACAACATCCTCACCGGAATAAAATTTACAAAGGAAGAGAACAATAACTGACTACACTTCTTGGACATAATGATAGAATGCAAAAACAACAGGGAACTTCAGACCAGCGTATGTAGAAAAACCACACGTAGAGACGAGATACTCAATTACACCAGCAACCACCCCAACGTCCACAAATGGAGCTGCATAAGGACACTATTTAAATGACCCACAACACATTGCAGCAACCCGGAACTACACAAAGCAGAACAGGAGCATCTATATGGATTCTTCAAAAAGAATGGATACCCGAAAGGCACAATCATCGTTACCTCCAAGACAGACCACAACAGGAAGACACAACACGACCAGACTCACTAATCACCATCAAGGGCATTTCAGAGATGACCACAAGACTACTCAGACTCCTAAGTATCAGAGTAGCCCACAAACCAACAACCTCCCTACAACAGCTACTGACAAACATGAAGGATCCCATACCCAAACCAGTAATACTGGTGCATAATACTCAGGCCAAACTGGAAGAAAACTGACAATAGGGTGACACGAACACCAACTAGCCACTAAGAGACATGATCAATTCTCACTTGTCTCACTATACACGGACAAAGAGGGACACAAATTCAACTGGGACAACACATCGATAATCATGCAAGCCAAACAGAGACATGCCAGGGAATTCCTGAAGGTCTGGTATTCTAAGCAGAACTATCAACAAACATATTGAATTATACCCTGTGTATAAACCACTGAGAAACAGAACCGGAAGTAATACCAAACAGTCCAGCAAACCAAGGCATATAAATAACAAGCGGGACAGAACACTTACGCTTCACTGGAGGCGCACTGACGATGTTACCTAGCAGGGTGACGAAACGTTTACAACCAAACCCACCGGCCTAGCGAGCAAGTCTACAATCTCATCCGCAACCTGAGCTACAAATCTTCTCAAAAATCTTTGTATTCTCACCAGCCACTGGAGGACTGGCAAGTAGTTAATATTCCTCTGTTCAAGAAGGGAAAAGGGATAATCCAGGAAAACATAGACTGGTGAGTCTCACATTGGTGTTTGGAAAGCTATTGGTGAGAATTCTTAGGGATTTATGTGCATTTGGGAAAATATGGCCTAATTATTGTCAGTCAGCATGGCTATGTGTGGGACAGGTCGTGTCTTACTAACTTGATTGAATTTTTTGACGAGATGACAAAGGTGATAGATGTGGGTAGAACAGTAGATGGTGTCTTCATGGATTTTAGTAAGGCTTTCGACAAGGTCCCTCATGGTAGGCTCATAGGTGAGGGGGAGGTGATAGCCTAGTGGTATTATTGCTAGACTATTAATCCAGAGACCCAGATAATATTCTGGGGATCTAGGTTCAAATCCTGCCATGACAGATGGTGGAATTTGAATTCAATAAAATATCTGGAATTAAGAATCTAATGATGACCACGAATCCGTTGTTGATTGTCAGAAAAACCAATCTGGTTCATTAATGCCCTTCAGGAAAGGAAACTGCTATCCTTACCTGGTCTGACCTACATGTG
This sequence comes from Rhincodon typus, assembly GCF_021869965.1. NCBI lineage: Eukaryota > Metazoa > Chordata > Chondrichthyes > Orectolobiformes > Rhincodontidae > Rhincodon > Rhincodon typus. The sequence continues at coordinate 41,745,063 of NC_063358.1, read as the reverse complement.
ACTCCAGGTCCACAACAATGAGGCTGACTCTCAAATGCTCTCTGGGAAATTAGAGATGGGCAATGAATGCTACCTAGCCAGCGACGCCCTCATCCCATTAATGAATAAAGAATCCAGAAGATTAAGATGAATGCAATCCACGGTGACTTGGCCACATGGATTCAGAATTGGCTTGACCATAGAAAGCAGGGGTAGTGGTGGAAGGGTGTTTTTCAGGCTGGAAGTCCATGACTAGTGGTGTTCCACATGGATCTGTACTGAGATCTTTGCTGTTTGTGATATATGTAAATAACTAGATGAAAATGTAGATGGGTGGGTTAGTAAGTTTGCAGATGATACAAAGATCAGTGGAGTTGTGGATAGTGTGGAATGTTGTTAGGTCAGTTGCTGATATGGCCAGAGAAATGGCAGATGGAGTTTAATCTGGATAAGTGTGAGGTGCTGTACTTTGGGAGATCACATGTTCAGGCAAAGCATACAGTTAATGGCAGGACCCTGAACACTATTGATGTACAGAGGGATCATGGAGTTCAAGTCGTCAGCTCCCTGAAAGTGGCCACACAACTAGATAGAGTGGTAAAGAAGGCATATGGCATGCTTGCCTTTATTAATCAGTGAATTGTGTACAAGAGTCAGGATGTTATGTTGCAGCTTTATAAGACTTTTGTCAGGCCACACTTAGAGCATTGCATTCAATTCTGGTCGCCACATTACAGGAAGTATGTGGAGGCTTTGGACAGGGTGCAGAAGAGGTTTACCAGGATGCTGCCTGGACAAGTGGGTATGAGCGATAGGAGAGGCTAGAAAAACTTGGGTTCTTTTCTCTGAAGCGGTGGAGACTGAGCAGAGACTTCATAGGAGATGCATTAATAGGGTTGATGGTAAGAATCTTTATCCCAGAGTTGAAATGTCTAACAATAGGAGGTATGCATTTAAGGTGAGAGGGGGAAAGTTCAAAGGAGAAGTGAGGGGCAAGTATTTTTTACAGAGAGTGGTAGGAATCTGGAACGCAGTGCCAGGGGTGGTGGTGAAGGCAGATATGATTGTGCAGCACCTCACACTTACCCAGATTAAACTCCGTCTGCCATTTCTCTGGCCATATCAGCAACTGATCTAACAACATTCCACACTATCCATAACTCCATTGATCTTTGTATCATCTGCAAACTTAGCAACCCACTCATTTACATTTTCATGTTAGGGGTGTTTAAGGGATATTTAGATAAGCATATGAATATGCGAGGAATGGAGGGATATGGACCAAGAGCACCAGAAGGGATTAATTTAAATTGGCGTCATGTTCGGCACAAAATCGCGAGCCATAGAGTCCTGTGCTGTACTTTTCTATGTTCTATATCCACAGATGTCTTCATTTCTGAATCGTCTTCAATTGTATCCTTGGTTTTATATTGTCCCTCTTCGATCTTCTTCCCAAAATGTACCCTGCTTTTGAACAATGGTGTAAGATTTGCAATTCTCCTGCTCTTTGGTACCACTCGTACTTCTAAGGGAGGATTGGAAAGTATGGTCAGTAACTCCACAGTTTCCACTCTTACTTCCTTTCATCATCCCTGGATGTATCCAATTCAGTCTTGATAACTTGTCAACTCTAAGCAGAGTCAGGCTTTTGAATCTATTTAATCAATTAATACCCCTGCTTTCATTATAATTTGGCAGCACCTTCTTCCCTGGTAATGACAGATGCAAAGTCTTGTTTAGCTCCTCAGTTATATGCCCTACCTCTGTGTTGATCCCCTTTTTGGCCCTTAATTAGACCTACTCTCTCTCTAATTGTGTTTTTGCTGTGTAGAAGCCCAAGAAAGGACTCTTAGATTATTTTCCATTTTGATGCCAATTTCCTGTTATATTCTTTCATTGCCTCTCTCAGTCCTTTTTCTATTTCCCCTCTGGACTGTCTATATTTAGCCTAATTTTGACTTGTATTATCAACCTGATAACTGCCTTATGCCCTTGCTGGGTATTTCTTAGGGAAACACCAGCATGACCCTGTACAAAACACTTTCTACCTGCGAGGTTAAGACCATAAAACAGAGGTGAAGAATAATCTGATAATCCTCAACTCTACTTTCTTGCCTTCTCCCCATAACCGTTTATTCCATTACTAACTAAAAATCTGCTATCTCAGTCTTGAATATACTTAATGACAGTCTCAACAGCCCTGTGCGGTAAAGAATTCCACAAATTCACAACCCTCTGAGAGAAGAAATTCCTCCTTATCTCTGTCTTAAATGTGTGACCCTTTACTCTGAGATTATGCCGTCTGGTCTGAGACTCTCTCATAAATGCTAAATATTTTTCCACATCTGCCCTGTCAAGCCCCATAAGAATCTTGTATATTTCAATAAGGCCACCTTCCATTCTTCTAAAGTCCAATGAGTACAGGCCTAACCTAGTCATAAGATGGTCCCTCCATACCCAGTGTCAATTTAGTGAATCCTAGTGAAGGATAATGCCTGTTAGAAGTACAGCTAAAATTGTGGATCATGGCATCTTGGAGCTAGAGGGTTGCCCAAAGGAGGGGTTGAGTTGGATAAAGAGTAACATGGTAATGGAGAGGATTCAATAGCTAATGGGAAAATAGCAGGCCTTGTTGGCAAGGTTAAGGATCTCATATGTTCTTTTCACCTATCCAATGAAGAGCAAGGTAAATCTGAAAAGGATTTTGGAAAGGAAGGAGAATGATCCAGTCAATGTGATCCATGTAGGGTCCAACAACAGAGGAGCAGTAGGCAAATGGTCCTGTCCAGAAAGTGTCAGAAACTGGGGCCTACACTAAAAATCAAGATCTCAGGTATTATAAATGCTGGAATATTACCTGACCCATATACAAATTAGTGTCAGGATAAGAAGATTAGAGAAGTGAATGCATGGCTGAAGGAATGGTATGGCAGAGAAGCATTCCTTGTCAGTTAACACAAGCACCAGTACAGGGGCAGGAAGGAGCTATACCATTACAATGGGCTCCACTCAAACTAGGCTGGGAACAGAGTCTGTAGAAATGAATAAATAGGATGATCACAAAGACTTTAAACAAGTGGAAAAGATAACAGGATAAAATCAAAAAAAGTGATGACAGTAGTCTATGTGTCTGTGAGTGTGCTTTAGACATCACAGGTAAAAGAAGAACTAAAGGCTGCAAAGTAATTAAACCATGAGAGAGAAAGAAGAAAAATGTAACAAATACATTCATACAGAAGCACAGATTCAGGTACTTGTGCATTCCAATCACAAATTCATGCTTGGGGGCAATGGAGACCAACCGTTATGCAGGCATGGTTGAAAGATGATCAGGAAAGATTGGAAAAATAGTAGACAGGGTAAACAACCGAAGTGATTAAGTATGAAATCACTTAAAGGAAAAAGAGGATATGATTAAAGGTAAGAAGGCAATGGGAAGTTTGCGGGAAGAATTGAGAAGTGGAAATAGTAGTGGGAGTGTGCTAGAACTTGTGAATGATAGATTGTATAAATGCAGAGATTAGGTAAGTATGTATTGAAGGCAGACTCATTTCAATGGGTGATTTTAACTCTGCATAGATTGGAACAGACCAGTTATCAAATGTCAGAAAGATATTGAATTTGCAGAATCTATCCAGGATAGTTCTCTGCAATAAAATGCCCTGAGCCAACAAAGAGGGGATTCTATATCTGAGTTAACATTGAGCAATAAGCCTGTAACAGCCTTATATTGTGGGAACATTTAAATAATAGTGATCATAACATCATCAAGATCAACATAGAGTTTGAATGGAGAAACATTAAACAGCCATCAGGTTCTAGGTTTGGATAAAGCAGACTTCAATGTGAGTAGGCAGAAACTGTCCATATTGAACTTGGGAAATTTGTTCATGGATTAGAAAAACACAGTTGAAATGAGAATGGAAAGTGATACAGGCTAGTTAATATTCCTAATGGGTAGGAGTTCCAAATGCAAAAAAAAGGCATCTGTCGGTGACCAACGAGATAACAGACAACTTAAAATTTAAAAAAAGATAAAATTGCACATGAAATGCTGATGAACGGAGAAAATATGTGCTGTTCAAAAAAGGGAAAGGATTCTGCCGACAGAATACGAGCAGCTTGGGGTTAAATTAAAGAAACAGAACCAAAATAGTAATAATCTCCAGATTACTAGCTGAACCACAAGATAACTGGCACACGGTCAACAAGATTAAAGAGGTGAAAACATGGCTCAAAGATTGTTGTGGGAAGAGCCGGTTTGAATTCATGGGACTTAGCACCACTACTGGGGAAAAAGGGAGCTGTTTCAATGGGATGGGCTCCATCTGAATCATACTGCGACTGGAGGCCTAGAGAATTGCATAATTAGTTCTATGGATAGGGCTTTAAACTAAATATTGGGGTGGGAGGGTTTCAGTTGATTGGAAACTTATGGAAAAATTTAAAGGAGGGGACAGGCTCAGCAGAGGTTATTAAAGTTTCCATGACAAATAATAAGACAGAGAGTATGGAAAGTCTCAGGAATCAAATTGGAGACACTGCAGGTAAGGGGGCAACTATGAGAAGCCGGGAGACAGCGCAGGACTGAGGGCGTTGTACTTAAAAGCACAGAGTATACAGAACAAGGTTTGTAATGCCGTTTGAAATTGGCTGGTATAATGGTGTGGGTATCATGGCTGCAAGGGGATCAAGGCTGGGAACTAAATATCCAAGGGTACATGTCCTATTAAAAGGACAGGCAGATGGGCAGAGGTTGCCTTGCTAATAGGAAATAAAATTAAAGTGATAGCACAAAGTGATATAGAGTCGGAAGGTGTAGAATCTGTGTGGGTAGTGTTGAGGAAAAAGACCCGCATGGGAGTTATGTACAGGCCTCCAGCAGTTGTCAGGATGTGGGCAGAAAATAAATCAGAAGATAAAAAAAGGTATGCAAAAAGGCACTATTACTATAATCATGAGGAACTTCAATATGCAGGTAGAGTGGAAAAATCAGGTTAGTCGTGAATCCAAAAAGAAATTTGTGGAATATTTATGAGATTTTTTGGAGCAGCTTGTGGTAAAGACCACTTGGGAACATGCAATTCTGGATTTGTTGATGTGTAATGGGGCAGACGTGATGAAGGAACTTAAGCTGAAGGAATCCCTGAGGTGCAGTGATCATATTATGACAGAATTCGCCCTGCACTTTGAGAGGGTGATATTGGAATCCGATGAAACGGTATTACAATGGAGTAAAGGTAACTACAAAAACAGGAGGGAGGAGCTGGACAGAGTTGATTGGAGGAGGAACCTAGCAGGGAAGACGGAGGAGAAACAATGGCAGGAGTTTCAGGGGGTTATTCGGGAGGCACAACAGAAATTCATCCCAAGGAGAAAGAAAGCATCAGAGGAGGATGAGGCAACCATGGCTGACAAAGGAAGTCAGGGACAGTATAAAGCAAAATAAAAACCATACAATGTAGTGAAGATTAGTTTGAAGTCAGAGGTTTGGGAAGCTTTTGAAGACCAGCAACTAAAAACAATCAGGGGAGAGAAGATGAAATTTGAGGGTAAGCTAGCTAATAATACAAAAGATTGCAAGAAGATAAGAGAGATGCATGAGTGGACATTGGACTGCTGGAGAGGTTGGAGAGGTGCTAATGGGAAACAAAGAAATGGTAGAGGAACTGAACTGATATTTCACATCAGTCTTCATGGTCAAAGGCACCAATAACATAGCAGCATTTCAAGAGAGTCAGGGACAGAGACGAGTGTCGTGGCCATCACTAAGGAGAAGATGCTGGGGAAGCTCAAAGGTCTGAAGATAGATAAATGACATGGACCAGATGGACTACACCCCATATTTCTGAAGGAGATAGCTCAGAAGATTGTAGAGGCGTTGGTGGTGATCTTTCAGGAATCAATGGAGTCAGGAAAGTTCACAAAGGACTGGAAAATAGCTAATTCAACTATTTAGGAAGGGAGGGAGGCAAAAGATGGGAAATTATAGGCCAGTTAGCCTGACTTGGGTTAATGGTAAGATCTTAGAGTCTGTTATTAGGGATAAGATTGCAGCGTACTTGAAGTGCGTGGTGAAATGGAACAGATTCAGCATGATTTCATCAAGGGGAGGTCATGCCTGACAAATTTGTTAGAATTCTTTGAGGATGTGATGGTCAAGGTAGATAAGGGAGAACCAGTGGATGTGACCTGTTTGGATTTCCAGAAGGCCTTTGACAAAATGCCTCACAGGAGTCTGCAACATAAGATAAGAGCTCATGGTGTTATGGGCAAAGTTCAGGCATGGATGGAGGATTGGCTGTGTGGCAGAAGGCAGACAGCGGGGATAAAAGGGTGGCAGCTGGTGACAAGTGAAGTTAGGCAGGGATCATTGCTGGGACACAATTACTCATGTTATGTATTAATAATCTGGGCGAGGGAATTGAGTGCATTGTTGCTAAGTTTGTAGATTATGCAAAAGTAAGTGGAGGTACAGGTATTGAGGAAGAAGCGGGGAGGCTGCAGAAAGACTTGGGAAGGCTAGAAGAGTGGGCAAAGTAGTGACAGAGGGAATACAATGTGGCAAAGAATGAGGTTACACATTTTGGTAGGAAGAATAGAGGCGTAGACTATATCCTAAATGGGAAAATCTGAAGCACAAACGGACCTGGGAGTCCCAATTCAGGATTCTCTCAAGGTTAGCATGCAGATTCAATTGGCAGTTAGGTAGGCAAATGCAATGTCAGCATTCATTTCGAAAGGGCTAGAAAAGAAGAGCAAAAATGTACCTCTGAGGCTGTATAAGGCTCTGGCCAAACCACAGTTGGAATATTGTAAGCAGTTTTGGGTCTCATATCTAAGAACAATGTGATGGCGTTAAAGGTGTCCAAAGGAGGCTTACAGGAATTATCCCAGGGATGAAGAGCCTGTCATATGAGAAGCAGCTGACTCCGGATCTGTACTCGTTAGTTAGAAGGATGAAGGGAGTCCTGATCGAAACGTACAAAATACTGAAAGGCCTGGATTGAGTGGATGCAGAAAAGATGTTTCCAATAGGGTAGGGGAGTCCAAAACTAGAGGGTATAGGTTTAAAATGAGAGGGGAAAGATTTAAAAGGGACGTAAGGGGCAACTTTTTTCACATAGAGGGTGGTGCATGTTTGGAATGAGCTGCCAGAGGAGGAGGCTGGTACAGTTACAACATTTAAAAGGCATCTGGATAGGTACACGAATAGGAAGGGTTTAGAGGGATATGGAGCAAATGCTGGAAAATGGGACTAGATTAATTTAGGATGTCTGTTCAGAGTTGAACTAAAGGGTTTGTTTCCATGCTTTACAACTCTATGACTCTAATAGGAGATATTAGGACCTGAGGGCACAGCCTCTGAGTGAAGGGAGAACCTGTATGAATTGAGGTGAAGAGGAATTTTTTCAGCCAAAGGGTGGTTAATCTGTCAAACTGATTACTGGAGAGGGTTGTGGTGGCCAAGTCATCGAGTGTATTTAAGGTCAAGATCGATAGGTTCTCAATTAGTAAGGGGATCAAGGGTTACAGGAAGAAGACAGGAGAACTGGGTTGAGAAATATAGCAGCCATGATCAATGGTACAGCAGACTCAATAGGCTAAATGGCCTAATTCTACCCCTATATTTTAAGGTCTCTTGTAGCCACTGTATTTATATGGCTGATCCACTCCAGTTTCTGGTCAATGATAACCCCAAGATGTTAATAGTAATGTTTTGCAATTATCCACATTATTACTTCATTATGCACTAAGTTTCCTATATCAAACTTCAAAATAAATCTAAAAACAATGGAGGTCAAAGAGACTAGGGGGCTTGGGGCAATGTGGCAGGGAGATCCCAGTGTGATAGATCATTAAAATCACCAAAAGTGCTAATTGAACACGGGTGAAGAGGACTAGAATATAAGGGTCAGAATTCATATCCTGGTTAAACTTCACTTTGGAGTACAGTGAGCAGTTCTCTGCACAGCACCTTAGCTATAAGGATATAGAGTGTAAGTGGGAGGTGGGGGCGTGTGGATTTTACAGAGTTATCCCTTAGCTTCAATGGCTCAATTACAAGGTGAGATGACGCAAACTTGGGTTCAATCCCCTGGAATTTAAAAGCTTAAGGGCTGTTAAGGGTTAAGTACTCCAAATATTGTGGAAAACAGATCGAGAGAAACTATGTCCTCTGGTTGGCGTGTCCACAGAGTACAGTCTAAACATTAGAGAGTGGCACGTCTTAGGGTGACAGAAATTAGAAAGTTTCTTCCAGAAACTAAGGATAGCTCAATGGTACCTTTTAAATCTGAGAATGATTGTTTTTTGTGATCAAAATATATTAATGACTTTGGACTAAGGTAACAAGTCATCTATTTCTCTCTAAATAGCATGATGGGCTTATGGAGCCTCCTGTTGTTTTCTACATTCCTGTAGCGCTCTGTAGGCAGGGAGAAAGACCAAGTCATAGACCACAGGACAGATGGCTTCTTTTGTGCCTTTAGACAGACATGGTGACATTCTAATGCTAATCAACAGGGATGACTAAAAGTAAAGATGGCCACTATAGTGATGACCATGCTACAGTGTAGATTAGCAACAGGATCTCTCCTCTGGAATGTGATTTACATTGAATACCTTTTATGCCCAAACAAGTGAAATGATGTGTGCCAAAATAACATCCAGTGAACCTGCCCCAGGATTAAACATCAGAGTGTTCTCAGCTTGTTCTCAGTGTAATTCAATCTCAATGCTCTTGTCAAAGTGAATTCAAAACCAGGCTACCCATGGGATTCCAGAAAAACTAAAGTATCGATACAGTAAAGGAACTGTCCACAGCAACTGAGTAAAACTGTCATGTAATACTCACATTCTGTCCAGGTTCCCTTTGGATGCAGGACTTACACTGTGAGAGAAATACACAGACAAGTCACTGATGTTAACAAATTAACTGCTCAGACCATTGATAGACTAAATCTTAGCTTCACATACCAGCATTCCCCTCTTTGAAAGCAAGGGGAAGGCGATAGCCTAGTGATACTATCACGGGACCCAGGTAATGTTCTAGGCACCCACATTCATATCTTCAGAGATAGTAGAAACTGCAGATGCTGGAGAATCTGAGATAACAAGGTGTACAGCTGGCCAAGCAGCATCAGAGGAGCAGGAAAGCTGACGTTTCGGGCCTAGACCCTTCTTCAGAAATGATCTCTTCTTTCTGAAGAAGGTTCTAGGCCCGAAACATCAGCCTTCCTGCTCCTCTGATGCTGCTTGGCCTGCTGTGTTCATCCAGCTCTACACCACATTCATTTCTTGTCAGGGTAGAATTTGAATTCAATAAAAAAATCCAGAATTAAGAGATTCATGATGACCATGAAAATGTTATCAATTGTCAAGGAAATACCCATCTGGTTCAGTAATGTCATTTAGGAAGGGAGCTGCTGTCCTTTCCTAGTCTGGACTACATGTGACTCCAGACGCACAGCAATGAGGTTGATTCTTAATATCCCTCTGGGCAATTAGGGATGGGCAATACATGCTGGCCTAGACAGTGATGCTCACATCCTGTGAACGTATTTTTAAAAAAGGCACAATATCAATTCCAGGTGTACTTCCATGGAAACCTGACCTGGAAGCTATTCCTCATCGTCCAGACTCTACAGTCAGCGTCAGTCCCCAGTGACCAGTATCAGTAACCACATTGTGTAGGATGCAGGGAACTTAACAAAGATAATAAAGCCACACAATTCCACTGTTTTGAACAAACTAAAATAAACTGTACTACATGATGTTAGAACAATAATAAAATCCATAATACATGTATGATTTATATTCTAACAAACTAATTAACAGCTAGTTCATACCAGATATAGACTGTGATTGAACACCACACAGCATACACCAAATAGCAAATCTGATCAAGACAAGGGAAACAGAGTGCAAGCATAAGAATTTGATGAGTAAAGGAGTGAATCTTAAGGGCTAATCTCTTTTATAAATCTAGTATTTCTTGCTTGCAACTAGAATTGAATTAAAATTTACTGTTTTAAGTTTTGAAAATTTTCTTGGTTTGTGCAAGATTAAATAAAACCTGGTGGAGAGGAGATGAGACTAGTCAATTAAATAGCTGGTCTAATCCAGTTCTGGAACTGCCAGAAAGTTCACTCATCCAAATCTCAAAGGTAGAAATAAGTGACACTAGACTGCAGTGGGCATTGAGTGCAGCTGGAACGGCAGGAAATCCCCAGTGATGGGTGAGTAAGGGAATTCTGTGAGAAAGGCAGGGAGCTTCTCCTTTTTCCAACTTTGTTAGGCTCAGGAAAGCACCCAAAAGGTGACAGAGAGCCAGCAGGAAGTCAGCTCTATGCTCTGAGGGCCGGGCAAGAGTCTGATTGGTGAGTAATTGGTAAGTTATTACACTTATTCGAATGTAATGAATACTTTTTAAGGTTTCAGGACGGCAGGGCAGTTGGCCAAGTGGAATGCCCATTCTGTGGTATGTGAGAAATGTCACCTGTTTCAAAAGTTTGAGCTCCAGGTTTCTGAACTTGAGAAGCATCTGGAGTCACTGATGTACATCTGTGCAGTAGACAACTATGTGGGTAGCACATTTAGGAAGTGGTCACACCATAGGTTAGGAGCATACAGACACTGCCAGGTTGCATAAGAGGACCAGACAGTCAATGCTAGAGTCCTCAGAGTCTATCTTGCATACAAACCATATTTCTATTTTGGCTACTACTGAAGGTGATGGGGAATGCAGCCAGACCCAGAGCCAAATCTGTGGTATAGTTGGTGCCTGTATGGTGTGAACAGGGAGCAGATTAGGAAATAGGGTGAAAGAGCAATAGTGGTAGGAGATTCCCCATCAGGGAATCAGACAGACATTTCTACAGCAGTGAACATGACTCCAGTTTGGTGTGTTACCTCCTTGGTGCCAGGGTCAAGAAATTCATAGAGCAGCTGTACAACATCCTTCTGAAGGAGGAAAATAAGCCAGAAGTCATGGTCCACACCGGTACCAATGACATGGCTACAAAGAGGGATGAGGTCCTGAAGTCAGATTTCGGGGTGTTAGAAAAGAAATTAAAAGGACTGATATTCTCACATGGAAATTTGCTAGTGTTGTCGGGGAGGGTTTAAACTCGACTGACCGAAGATATGAAGCTGAGAATAGCTCAAATTGGAAATTTATCAGCGTGCCTGTGTCACACACATCAGCAAAGATCACGGTGAGGTGATTTGTTTTGCAGTTTTAGGATGCCTGGTGGATTAAAATTGCTCTCTGATGCTACTCAATTTGATGTAGTTCTAGACAAATCTGCAATGACATAAAGAACTCTGGAGAACAGGAGAGTGTCACAGGCTCCCTCAGATGTGTCCTGTCTAACAACACAGGAGTTTCAAATCAAAATGAGCTCACCTCTTCATTGTTCTCCCCTTCTTGTCCAGTTTTACCAACCTATAAGGAGAAAATAAGCTTCAAGATGTGAACTGGTGTTAGGGTTCTTAGCCATTGATTCATTTCCTAAATCTTGTGGCTTTATCATTTGATCACGGTGGAGACCCAACTGATACTTGAACACCCAATCTCAGTGTTGAATCTGGAACAAAACCATCAAATGCTACTGTGCCTAGTGCTTCACAGACCACACTCAAACTGTGTCTGGAGGGGTCAAGCACCTTCAATCAGCTTGTGCCAGTCTTTGCACTGTATGTATGCCACCCTCAGACAGTGTGAAAACCACATGTCAATTTGTCCTGATTTACTTCAGTCTCCTAGTTGTCAGGCAGAGATCACGCTCACTCTTGAGAAAAGACCATTGGTTCAAGAACTACCAAGTCCAGCCTTGCCACTTTTGTGCAATGCCAAGGAAAGCTACTGTCCTTTTGTTGAAGAGTTGAACTAAAAGTTGGCCATCAGTTGAATAAAAACCAGAGAAAAGGCTGTTTGACTGACAGTCATGAATCATCAAATGGAGTAATACAGAATCTTTTTAATTGATGTGGGACTCAGGGACTCTGTGATGGTAGGTATTGGGTGACAAATGGGTGGGGGGGTCATGTGCTGAAGTGTCCAAGAATACAGTGAGCCAGTAACTAATAATGCAGTCAAACTCTAGAGACTCCAATCTGCTCAAATTCTGCACCCTACTGGCCAGGTAAAATACAGAAAAAAACAACAGTAATACTTGGAAATTAACGTACTGGCTGTACAGAACTTCCAGTTTGAAGATTACAAGGCAAGTTGAATCAGTATGTCACATTTGCCAATTTTACCGTTCTTTTCCTTCTGCCCCCAAGGCACATTTTGGGTGTAATCTGAAGCAGGAGGTTCAAAGGTCAGTTACAACACCATGACTATCCAAACACAGTGAGTTTCTGACCTGACACTACTTCCAGTACTTTCTGTTTTGCTTTGAGATTGGCAACTCGTTGTTTCTCTCTATACCGGGGATTATTGTAGCCGGGGATTTCAGCTGGGATGGTGAGGTTCCAGAATGCATTAAGATTAATAAGGAAAAGGCATTAGATGTTTCACCAGACATAAAGATGCATAAATCCCCAGGGCCTGATGAGATGCATCCCTGACTACTTTAGGAAGCAAGCAAGGAGATTGGTGGGGCCTTGGCAGAGATATTTAACACTTCACTGACCAAGGGTGAAGTGCCAAGTGTCTGGAGGAGAGCAGGGATAGGGCAGGTAATTACAGAGCACTTAGTCTAATGTCAGTGGTAGGGAATTTATGGGAACAAATTCTGAGGAATAGGATTCATCAACACGGCAGGGATTGATCAAGGATAGTCAGCACAGATTTGTTAGACACAGATCCTATCTGATTAATTTAAAGTAAGTTTTTTGAAAAGGTGACTAAAAAGGTGACAAAATGATCAGAGGTGTAGATAGAGTAAACAGCCAGAGACTTTTTCCTAGGGTGGAGGTAGCTATTACGAGAGGGCATAGTTTTAAAGTGAGTGGAGGTAGATATAGGGGAGACGTCAGAGGTAGGTTCTTTACTCGGAGAGTGGTCAGGGCGTGGAATGCATTGCCGGAGAGGGTAGTGGAGTCGGCCACATTAGGGGCACTTAAGCGGCTATTAGATAGGCATATGGATGATAGTATAAGGCAGGGGTGGAGGTTAGATAGACCTTAGGATTAGGGTAAAAGTTTGGCACAACGTCGTGGGCCGAAGGGCCTGTACTGTGCTGTACTGTTCTATGTTCTATGTTCTAAATATATTGATCAGTACAGTTGATGTGATTTACATGGACTTCAGTGAGGCCTTTGACAAGGTCCCACATGGAAAGCTGATCCGAAAGGTAAGAGCCCATGGGATCCAAGGCAATGTTGGCAAACTGGTTCCAAAATTGGTTTAAAAATAGAAGGGAGAGGATGATGGTGGAGGATTGTTTATGTGTTTAGAAACATGTGACCAGCCATGTATCACAGTGATTGGTGTTGAGACCCTTGCTGTTTGTTATGTACCTTAACAACTCAGATGTGAACGTAGAAGGTGTAATTAGTAAGTTTGCAGATGACACTAAATTGGGGTCCAACTCATCTGCACCAACCAGACATCCCAATCTGGCCTAGTCCCATTTGCCATCATTTGGCCTGTATCCTTCTAAACCCTTCCTATACCCATCAAGCTACCATTTAAATATTGTAATTGTACCAGCATCCACCACTTCCTCTGGCAGCTCATTCTATACATGCACCATCCTCTGCATGAAAAAGTTACCCCTTAGGTCCCTTTTAAATCTTTCCCCTCTCTCTTTAAACCTATGCCCTCTAGTTTTGAACTCCCTCACCTTAGGAAAAAGACCTTTGTTACTCACCCTATTCATGCCCCTCATGATTTTATAAACTTCTATAAGGTCACCCCTCAGTCTCTGATGCTGCAGGGAAAATAGCCCCAGCCTATTCAGCCTCTCCCTATAACTCAAACCCTCCAGTCCTGGCAAACCCTCTCAAGTTTAACAACATCCTTTCTATAGAAGGGCAACCAGAACTGTATGTAGTATTCTAAATGTGGCCTTATCAATGTTCCATACAGTTGCAACATGACATCCTAACTCATAAACTCAATGTTCTGACCAATGAAGGCAAGCATGCTAAATGACTTCTTCACCAACCTGTCTACCTGCAACTTCACTTTCAAGAAACTATGCATTTGCACCCTCAGGTCTCTTTATTCAGGGCCCTACCATTAAGTGCCATTAAGCCCTGCCATGGTTTGCCTTACCAAAATGCAACACCTCGCACTTATCTAAATTAAACCACATCTGCCACTCCTCGGAGGTCTGAGAAAATGTATTTTTTACCCAAAGTGTGGTAGAAATATGGAACATGCTGCCTGAAAGGGTGGTAGAGGCAGTTGCTCCCATAACATCTAAGAAGCATCTGGGCTATAGTGAACTTTGGACCAAGTGCAGGTAAATGGGATTACTGTAGTTTTGTGTTGTTGATCAGCATAGACATGTGGGGTCGAAGGGCCTGTTGCTATGCTGTATGACACTAATTCACCAAATTTAGCAGCGTCATAGCAACAGCAAGGCATACTGGAAGATCAACCTTTAATCTCTCCAAAATCAAACAGATGGTTCAGCTTTTATATTTCTTTGGCATTGACAGTGAGACTACTTTCAATTAGATATTTGGAACAGAAACCCAACTCGCCTCTTGAACGTTTCATGGAATAACAGGATGCTTCCTCCATTCTTGATAAGTTAAAGATACGTTTAGCTGCTCACAAATGTGAAACAATCCAGATCAAAGTCCTCTCTGTCTCTTGCTCTAGCTAGCAGCCCTCATGCCAACAGTAGAACTGATAATCCATCTCCGCCTCTTCACTTCATTCCCCGATGTAAATTGTCAGCTGCACTCCCCATCTCTCATTACTATTCACCGCAGTCAAAGACCTATCCTTCCCTCGACTGTCCCATATGTATCTGTCTGCATAGCTGACAACAATGCCTCTCTTTGTCTCGCTCTCTCTCAGTTTAATCCTCTTTCTGGCTCTCATGGCCAGCTGTATGTGGAGAGAATTTTATTCTGTATTTAACCCCATGCTATACCTGTCCTGGGAGTGTTTCATGCAGACAACACAGAGGGAGCTTTAATTTCAGTTTAAAATAGTAGAAGCATTTTTTTCCGCTTAAAATAATCAAGGAAACTTTACTTTTGGTTCAAAGGAGTAGAGAGAGCTTTACTCTCATTTTAACAAAAAAGTAGAGAGAGCTTTAGTCTATATCTAACTCCATACCAAGCCTGTCCTGGGAATATTTGATTGGGGGAAAGCAGAGAGAGCTTTATTACAATTAGGAAAAATCTTTTATGTTTGAGATTGCAAGTCAAGACAGTGGGCGTTGTAATGTATTGAACAATGAGGTTCATCATTTGAGCCCAGCGTTCAGCTCTCCTGATGTCTGCAGCTCAGGTGTTTCCCAAACAAGTAAACTTTTTGGTCTTTTGTTATATCACTGTACTGGGTTCAGGGGAGGGTTCCGAGAATGATCCCCGGGGTGAAAGACTTGTCATTTGAGGAGCAGTTGAGGACCCTCGGTTTGCACTCGATGGGAGTTTAGATGGATGGAGGGGATTTTATTGAAACATCTAGAATAATGAGAGGCCTGGATAGAGCAGAGAAGAGTAAAGGATGACCCTTTAGAACTGAGATGAGGAGGAATTTCTTCAGCAAAGGTTGGTTAATATGTGGAACTCATTGCTACAGAAAGCTGTGGAGGCCAAGTCATTGAGTTAATTAAGACAGAGCTAGGTAGGTTCTTGATTGGTCTGGGGATCAAGAGTTAATGGGGAGAAGGCAAGAGAATGGGGTTTGACAAACATATCAGCCGTGGTCATATGCTTGAGCCAACTTGATGGGCCGAATGGCTGAATTCTGCTTTTATATATCCTGGTCTTAAGCCACTCACCATCCTGACTTGGAAATATATCAGCTTCAGTGCCACTGGGTCAAAATCCTGGAATTCCTCCCTTGCGGCATTGTCGGCAACCTACAGCACATGGGCTGCAGAGGTTCAAGGCAGCTCACCACCACCTTCCCAAGGGCACCTAGGGGCAGGCAATAATCCTTGCCTAGCCAACAAAGTGTACATCCCATGAATGTGTGTTATAAACAAGCCATGACTGATCTGAATTGGCCAACATGTTTCAGAGATAGTAGGAACTGCAGATGCTGGAGAACCTGAGACAACAAGGTGTAGAGCTGGATGAACACAGCAGGCCAAGCAGCACCAGAGGAGCAGGAAGGCCGACGTTTCATCCAGCTCTACACCTTGTTGTCTCTTGGCCAACATGTTGGATGGGTTGAATGACCTCTTCCTGTTCCTGTTAGAACTTGGCTGTTGCTCTTCTTTTTATGAACATACTTAAGTCAATTTTAGTTTGCTAACACTTAACATCACCTACCTCAGCACATAGTAGAGGTTAAATTGGAGGTCTCTATGAATTGCTCAGTTTTACAGTATGGTTTACTGTTATCTACTGAACAATTGGCAGATGGCTTGTTTTAACTGTTGAATTTGAGTTTGATTTTGCTAATGTACAGGCATGTCCAGAAAGATGGTCAAATAACAGGAACAGACAGAGGGAACTTCAATGTAATAACTCATTATGACACACAAGCCTAGCAGCTTGCCCTCAATGTTACACAAACATGTGCTTTTTTAATTTATTTATGGGATGTGAATGTTACTGGCTAGGCCAGTGTTTATTGCCCATCCTCAATTGCCCTGGAAAAAGTGGTGACGAGGTGTACCAGCTCATGTAAGACCATAAGACATAGTAACAGAAGTAGGCCATTCAACCTATCAGGGGTGTCAGCACAGGTCAACAGGGTGGTGAAGAAGGCATCCAGGATGCTAACCTTCAGTAGCCAGGGCGTAGAATATCCGAGCAAGGAAGTTACTACTTTCTAACACATTGACTCGGCCACAGATGGAATACTGTGTGCAGTTCTGGTCACCACACCATCTGAAGGACGATATTTCTCTGGAGAGTGTACAGAGGAAATTCTCCACATTGTTGCCAAAAATGAAAAGATTCAGTTATGAGGAGAGACTGGACAGGCTGGATTTGTTTTCCTTGGAGCACAGGAAGTTGAGGTGTATCTGATTGAGGAATACTGAAGGATGAGAGGCATAGACAGTGTAAATCATGAGAATCTTTTCCTCACGGTAGATGCGTCTAAGATCAAAGGGCACTAGTTTAAGGTGAGGAGTAACTGATGTAGAGGAGATCTGGGGAAAACCTTTTTCCACCCAGTGGGTGGTATAAATGCGAAATGCGCTGCCAGAAAGGATGGTGGACGCAGGTACCCTTGTAACATTTAAGAAGCATCTGGATGAGCACTTAAAATGCTAGGGCATAGTAGGCTATGGACCAAGTGCAGATAAATGGAATCAGTGTAGTTTAATGTTTTTTGGTTGACATAGACATGGTGGACCAAAGGGCCTGTTTCTAAGTTGTATGACTCTAAGTCTACTCTGCCATTCAATAAGAAGATAGCAGATCTGATAATCCTTAACTCCATTTTCCTGCATTTTTCCCAAAATCATCTATTCCGTTATTGAGTAAAAATCTATCCCTCTCTATCTTAAATATGCTTAAAAACTTAGCCTTGACAACCCTCTGCAGCTAAAAATCAATTCCAGATTCACTAGCCTCTGAAAGAAGAAATTCTTCCTGAATCAGTCTTAAAGGTGAACCCCTTGTCCTACATTCTCCCCCAAGCGAATACAATCCTTCTCCATCTATTTTGTCAAGGCCCCTCAAAATCTTGTATGTTTCAGTAAGGTCTTCTCTCATTTTCCTCAACTCAAATGAGTACAAGCTCAACCTACTCAATCTCCCTTCATGTCACATGCTGAAGCTATACAACTTTCCATTCGAGAGGAGTGGGCAGCACTAACCAAGGATAGAGAAAGCACATCCACAGCAAGGGAATACTAGGTTTCCTCACTTCAAACACATTTACAGGGAAACATTTCAAACTTTATTGGGGAAATTGGTGATGATGCAGTCATCACCCCCAGAGATAACGCTTGTATGGAGTTTGGTAATTTTCCATTATTGTTTAGTACATTTCTATTGGTGTTTTGATCCTTCTTTGCTACAGTGTCCTATTAGGGGCTGTTTAAGTAATTTATTAGATTACTTTAGAAAGTAACTAGGAACCACAACACCAGAGTTTAACACCTTGTAGAGCTGTGGGCTCACTTCTACCCGGCTGAGAGGGTACATGGAATCTTCGTGTCATCAGCCACCTGAAAGACAGCGCCTCTGACAATGTCGCACTCCCTCAGGACCACACTGGGGTGTTAACCCCATTTTTTTGTTTGGTTGTTTGTTTGATGCTTTGGAGAGGAGAGGCAATTGAAGCAACAAATTTCGGTTGTGGATGTGGGAGTACGGCCATTACAGAGGGCTGACTTGGGTTCCAGAACTTTTCATGTAAGATTCCATAGGATCAGTTATTTCCACTGAAATGTTTCAAAACACCATTCAGGTTCATCTCAAATTCCTAAACAAGACCAGTACTTGGAAAATTCTCTTCAGTGCCACTCAATTGTGTCGACAGTATCTTAGTTCCATTGCTAAAAGATCAAATTAAGGTGAACTTTGTTTGATGGAGAATGAAATGGGCTGTGAGCACAGTGAAGTTTTTCAAAGCTTGGCACTGGTAGTACAGCTGCCTCTGAGATGTAGGTCTAGTTGGGGATTAGAACACTGGTTACGATATTCCCAGGGCAGCTTCCAGGTGCTAAGGATGAATCATGGAGGAACTGGCCTTGCTCACCTTTGACTTTGTGTCCTCATCAACACAGAAGCACTTAGTGTGGACCTTCCCACTCATCTGAGGTAGAGGTACACTCAAATTCTTCGTTGTCTTCACTTCAGCATTCCTCCGGCTCTTCAGAACGAGTGACTCTGTTGCACACTGCGAGGAAGACAGTTAAGAGTCAGTGACACACAACTCTTACTGAAAGAAAATGTTTTTTTTTAAAGTGAAGTAATTGCACTTGGGGAGTGCTAACATGGCAATGAATTACATTATGAATGGTAGACTGTAGAAAGTAGTTAAGATTACAGCGACCTTGATGTGTGCATATCCACAGATTCCTGAAGGTAGCAGGAAAGTAGATAATGTGGTAAAGAAGGCACATGGGATACTCGCCTTTATTAACCGTGGGACTGAATAGAAGAGCAAGGAGTTTATGCTGGAACTGAATAAAACACTGATTAGACCATAATTGAAGTACTGTATGCAGTTCTTATCATTACATAATAAGAAGGATGTGATTGCACCGGAGGGAATGCAGAGGAGATTTATCAGATTGCTGCCTGGGCTGGAGGGTCTCCCCTACGAGGAGAGATTGGGTGTACTGGGGTTGTTTTACTTGGAATAGTGAAGGTTGATAGGGAGTATCTGATAGATGCATATAAGGTTATGAAGGGCATAAATAGGGTGACTAGGAAGACATTTTCTGTTAGTAGAGGGATCAATAATCAGGAATCATAGATTTAAGGTAAGAGGTAGAAGCTAGGAGCAGAGTTGAAAATTATTTTCACTCAGAGAGTGATGAGAGTCTGGAACTCACTACCTGAAAGAGAATTTCAGTCAGAAACTCTTACAGCAGTATGAGTTTAAGCGGTATTTAGATATTCATTCGTGTTGCCATAGGTCTAAATTGTCAGATCTATTTGGCTAGCACAGACAAAATGGGACGAATGGCCTCTTTCTGTGCTGTAGATGTCTTGAGTCTATGAATAAAATTTAGTTCAATTTCCACTCATCTAAGATGTTCATCTGCTCAGCCCCATGGTCCCACATGGTCATTTAGATTTTTAGATTTAGATTTTTTTGGACTGGAGGCCTGTGACCAGTGGTTTTCCACAGGAATTGGTTCTGGGTCCTCTTCTGTTTGTCATTTATATAAATGATTTGGATGAGAATATAGAAGGCAAGGTTAGTATGTTTGCGGATGACACCAAAATTGGTGGCGTAGAAAACCTTCTTCACTGTCTACTAAGATTACAAAGTGATCTTGATCAAATGGGTCAATGGGCTGAAAAATGGCAGGTGGAGTTCTATTTGGATAAATGCAAGGTATTGCATTTGGTACAACAAACAAGGGTGGGGCTTATACAATTAATGGTAGGGCCTTGGGTACTGTTGTAGAACAGAGGGGCCTAGGGATTCAGGTACATAATTCTTTGAAGTTTGCATCATATATAGACAGGGTGGTTAAAAAGGCATTTGGCACACTTGCCCTCATTGCTCAGTCCTTTGAGTGTAGGAGTTGGAAAGTTATGTTGAGGTTGTACAGGACATTGGTGAGGCCTCTTCTGGAAAACTGTGTCCAGTTCTGGTCGCCCAGTAATAGGAAGGATATTATCAAGCTGGAGAGGATTCAGAAGAGATTTACCAAGATGTTGCCGGGTATGGAAGGTTTGAGTTATAAAGAAAGGCTGGATTGGCTGGGACTTTTTTCACTGGAGCATAGGAGGTTGAGAGGCAATCTTATAGAAGTTTATAAAATAGTGAGAGGTATGGATAGAGTTGATGGTAGTTGTCTTTTCCCTAGGATGTGGGATTTTAAGACTATGGGGTGCATTTTTATGGTGAGAGGAGAGAGATTTGAAAAAGACAAGAGAGGCAAATTTTTTTACACAGAGGGTGGTTCACTTGTGGAATGAATGAGCTGAGGAAGTGGTGGATGTGGGTACAATTACAATGTTTAAAAGATGTTTAGATAAGTACATGAATAGGAAATGTTTGGAGGGATATGGGTCAGGAGCAGGCAAGTGGAACTAGTTTAGTTTGGGACTATGTTCACATGAACTGATCAGACAGAAGGGTCTGTTTCCGTGCTGTATGACTGTGACTCCACGAAGAGCATTCCACCCTAACCCAGCGCAAAGACGTGCAGGTTAGGCGGAATTGTCTTGCTAAATTGTCTGTAGTGTCTAGGGATGTGCAAACTAGATGGAGTATCCATGGTAAATGTGGAGTTACCAGGATAGTGTGGGGTGTTGGTCTGGGTGGGATGCTGTTTGGAAGGGAAGTACAGAATCAATGGGTCGAATAGCCTCTTTCTGAACCAAGCCAGTCACCATCTTGACTTGGAAATATATTGCTGTTCCTTCAATGCTGCTGGGTCAAAATTTTGGATTTCCCTCCCTAAGGGTATTGTGGGTCG
Source organism: Rhincodon typus (assembly GCF_021869965.1). NCBI lineage: Eukaryota > Metazoa > Chordata > Chondrichthyes > Orectolobiformes > Rhincodontidae > Rhincodon > Rhincodon typus. The sequence goes on along the minus strand of NC_063358.1, from coordinate 41,723,872 downwards.
ACCTATAGCACATGGACTCCAGTGGCTCAAGAAGGCAGCTCACCACTACCTTCTCGGGGGCAGTTAGGGATGAGAATAAATTCTGGCCCAGCCAGTAATGCCCACATCCTGTGAGTGAATAAATTAAAAAAAAGTGTTAACTGCCGGCCATTCCACAGGATGAATGCAGGTAATAAGTCAATTAACAGAACAACAATGACTGTTGAGTTGAATTCCAGTGACTGGGCAGAAAGGTGGATTTTGAAAAAAGGCTTTGTATCATTAAAGGCACAGAGACAGTTCAGAACAAACCATCCATAAGGTAGACTGAAATGAGATTTCGAGAGGGACAACCCCCCCAGAGAGAAAAGTCAGGACCAAACCTCCAGAAGATGACCCGAAGCTGAGACTTCAAGAGGAGTACAGCTGCACCAGGCCTGATCAACCTGAGGACAGACTCAGACGCACATGGGGACACACACACACACACACACACTTATATAACTACAGTACTTTGTTAGTATGTTGCTTTTCATGCAGTAAAGATGTGGCTGTTTGGACGGTAATTTGTTTCTCATGGTATTTATATAATATCATGTGGGACATGCTTCTGCACAGGCAGGTCCACACTGTCACTTACTTTGACTCCTGGGATCTCACAACAGGTCAGCTTCTCTGCCACGAGAGGATCACAGAACAGGATCATCTGTTGTAGGTCAACCTGTGCAGTCAAACAGGACAACGGCATTAGGAGAGACAAGTTCAGATTGTTCCAGAGATAGTAGGAACTGCTGATGCTGGAGAATCTGCGATAACAAGGTGTAGAGCTGGATGAACACAGCAGGCCAAGCAGCATCAGAGGAGCAGAAAGGCTGACGTTTCGGGCCTAGACCCTTCAGTTGGGTTTATTCAGTCAGTGTAGCCAAAGGCCCTTGAAAACGGAGACAGTGAGTGAAGGCTGGAGCTGTAGGATGTGGTTTCGTTCCCTTCTCCCCACTAATACCCCCCCACGTCACCCCCCAACTTCTGCTTCCTCACTTGTACAGTTGTCCTTGCCTGAAGCTAGTGACCGATGTTTGTGTAAGGCAGGAGGTTGGGGTTAGTGATGATGGGCTGTTCAAACAGGCATCAGAAGTCCCATGTCATACATGCCCATGTGCTTATTATACTTATTATGGAGGTTGACAGCCACTTCTACCATGAAAGGAATTGCCAAAAAGCATGACCCTGGCCTCATCCAATGTCTGTCCACATTCCCTTGCTTACAAGAATCAACAGGCACCAAGCAAAAATCAGCTTGAGACTTCGTACATGTCATGGGAGTCAATGTGTGGGCTCAGTGTTCCTGCTTCAACGAACTGAGGCCAGTTCTAGATCCTGTTCGTATCTCTGTAGAAGCCACTCTGGCTGAGGGTGACACTTGCTCAGAGCAAGAACCTGCACATGGAGTCATATAATATGGGGAGGCTGCTGTGCTGCAGCTATCTCTATGATTCCGTCTAGGAAAGTCTCCCAATCTTACAACCTCCAGTAGTTCTGTCAGAGGCATTTGCAGATTGACAACCAACGAGTTTGGCCTATAATGATACAGTTTGCACAGCCATTAAGTCCTGAGGTATGATGTGAACACAGAATTCTGACCCAGAGTTTGGGATGTTATTCACTTCTCCACCATCCCTCCCCATTCCTACACCGGGATGTAGTTTGTTCTCCTGAACCATTGGAAGATTTGCAAAAATTACTCCTGAAAATTATCCACTTGAATTCCTCTGCAAAATCATGCAGCATTCATCTGACAAGCAAGAAAGGGTGAATTCCAGCAAATGGCAAACGTATTAAACTCTCAATAGCATGAGGCTGGTGCAAATATTGTGACAAGAAAGATTTCTCAGATTTAATTTGTTCTTCTGCCTCGTATCATGACTGTGACTGGTGCAGGATGTACACAGCTTCTGAGGAGTGTCCCTCACTCAGCATGTCCCTTTGATCTCTAAGGGTATAACCTGGACAGTTAGGGCTCTTGTGGCACAGTGGTAGTGCTCCTACCTCTAAGCCAGAAGGTACAGGTTCAAATTCCACTTGCCCTAGAGGTGTTTAATAGCATCTCTGAAAAGGTTAAAATTAAACAAGTAACTGCGGATGCTGGAGATCCGAAACAAAAGCAGAAATGGTCTGGCAGAGTCCTTAGGAAGAAAGCAGACTTAACATTTTGAACCCAGTGACTCCTCGCTTCTGTGAGTTCTGTTTAGTTAGGAAATTAAAAGGTGAGCGATGAATCATGAATTGAACGGTGAAACAGGCATGAGGGGTTGAATGGCCTCCCATTGTTCCTACATTTGTAATGGCCCTGAATGCCCATCCTTCCCATTGGGACACTTTCACCGAGTGGTGAGGAGTGGAGAACTGATGCTGGTGTCCCCTGGCCCAGCAGTGAGTCAGAATTCTCTAACAAGAGATAACTGAGTGACTTGCATCGTCTAACTCAATCCTCATCATTATCACCGAGACACTGGGTTTAGGTTGGAGTCCCAATGACTGCTGCTGGTCCCTCCAATCCCTTCGCCCTACCCCAGAGATCAGTGTTGCCACAGGAACCATAGAAACTGTGGGTTAGACACTAACTTCAGCTGGCTTGTTGTCCTCAGCGATCCTGCTCATGACAGTCTGACCCTCAGTGTTGATGTCAGCTCTCTGTTCCACCGATTTGATCTCGATCAGACGACAGTCAATATAGAGGGAGGCCACGTTTGCCTGCACACTGACCACCAGTTTGTGCCACCGAAGATCAAACAGAGCAGCCACTCCTTCACTGCTGAACACCCAGCGCACATAGTCCTGGAAGTGACCTTTCGCCTTGTACTCCACCGCTTTGTCCCTTCCGTCGATTCGAATGGAAAACTGAATATGACAAAGAAAACCAATCAGAGAAGAAGGGCTAAACGTCACACACAGTAAAGAGCAAATATAATATTATCTTGATTTTTAATCACCGGGTAAAATCAGTCTGGGGTTCTCTGATCTCCATTTTAACTGCCGCTGGTAGAAAACGAGAAAAATGGCATTCATAGGGATGGAAATAGCTGGAGATGGGAGAACTATTGCAGAATTCCAGCAATTACTGGTGGCACCAGAATGACTTAGTTGACAGATCTCGCCTCCATACCCCACAAATCCTGGGTGCTGAGATCAGAATCACACCCTGCTCATATTTAGGACCAAGAAACAAATTACATTCATAATATATCTTCAGCCAATGTAGTAGTTTTGGCATGTAGCGACTGTGGGAAATGTGACAGCCAAATGTGCACACGGTAAACTCCCATAAGTTGCAATGCCATAGTAACCAACTGTTTTGCAGAAGGATGAATATTGGCCAAGATACCCAAGAGAATTTGCTACTATTTTAGGTTTGCTGTAGTCAGAATTGGCACAGTCCATCAGGAGACCGTTTATCCTATAGTGAGAGGAGGAAAGAAGCCCATCTAAGGAAACTGTCAAATTACTGTTTGGAATCATCTGGGGCCTCAGCATCATCAGGGCCACAGGAGACCCATAACCTCCCCAGTCACCACCCTACCACCTCCCACAATTTGCCATGCCAACAGTCGTCATAGTACCAAGTTCAGGTTTTGTTCCAGTGACAAGGAGCAGGTACACGTTTGACACCTCTGCCACCTCCCCCCCCACCCCCCCCCCACCCCCCCACCCCACCGGCTCCCCCACCCCAAGTTGTTCATAAATGAGACCGAAGCCCCAAAATAGCAGGAGGCCTTTTCAACTTCAGAACGGGAAACTGACTGGAAGTCAAAATAAGTGGCCAACCTATTTAGTGAAGTTAATAGCAGATAAAGCCAGATTCGCTGAATTCCAGCTGGGCACTGATGGTTTATCTTGTGACCTGGTCACTATGTAAATGTAGCACTGACAGAGCTGAACTATGCTATCTTTATATTACCTGAGTCAGGCCCTGCTGATCAGTGATTTTGATCATGTACCAATTCTCCTTCACTTTCTTCTTTTTCAGCAGCATCGTTGCAAGAAAGGTGAAATCCTGTGGCAGGCCCTGAGGGAACACCTGTCTGAAATATTGGAAAAATATGGTCTCACCAAAAGCTTGCTTTTTCAATACATATATATCAGGAAATGATTTTAAATCCATTGGCTGGAAATCTGATTTCAACATTTTTTTACAACAAATGGTGACTTGTGTTTGTAGCCAAAGATGCCTACACAATTTGCATCATTATATGTTCCATATTCCAACCCAGTGAGTAGGGTCATCAAGTATTGCAAAAACCCTTCGAAGGCAATGACCCCTCAAGAATATGTGAATCTTTCTCCTACCAATAAAGCATGAAGACAAAACTGCCTGGAAATGGGTTGGGAATAGTTAGGAAGTTGTTTATGGCTTGCATGGACACAATGAAGGGCCTTTTTTGGTTCTGTAGAGCTCTATGTCTCTACAGGTGGCAACGAAAGGGACTCTAGATGAGGGGGAATTGCTAGCCAGGAAATAATCAAGTTACAGTGGGAATGTATTAAGCCACAACCATGCTTGAATCTTTGGATGAGGTTATGTGACAAGCCAACCCTTTGTGTTTCATCATTTACTTTCTCCATCGTATGTGACAGGTAGCCAAGGTGTGGAAGGAAGAAGACCCAACTGGGATCCCTCCTTCCTCTCTCCTTCTGAATTACACTTAGTGAACCATCTCAAGTCTGCTGAGCGTTACATTAACAATGAATTTAAGATTATCAGTTGGGCTCGCAATGTGGCTAAATTCCTTTTATTACAATCTACCATCAGTTCATTCAGAGTCTTGACTTCTGCAAACATGAAGAATGTGTCCAGGAACTGCAACTTTTTCAATAAAACAAAGGCTTGGGAGACTATGATAAAAGAGATAACAAGGTGTAGAGCTGGATGAACACAGCAGGCCAAGCAGCATCGTAGGTGCAGGAAGGCTGACGTTTCAGGCCTAGACCCTTCATCAGAAA
>NC_063358.1:41702199-41713895 GCF_021869965.1 Rhincodon typus | reverse complement strand
CTAGCTTCCCAGAGAATCCTAGGATAAATCCCATCCGGCCCAGGGGACTTATCTATTTTCACACCTTCCAGAATTGCTAACACCTCCTCCTTATGAACCTCAATCCCGTCTAGTCTAATAGACTGTATCTCAGTATTCTCCTCGACACAAACTACAAAGAATTTTGTACCTGAACCTCTAGGCCCCTCTGTTCTACAACACTACCCAAGGCCCTACCCTTGCTTGTTGTACCAAAATGCAAAACCTCACATTTTTCCAGATTGAACTCCATCTGCCAATTTTTAGCCCTTTGACCCATTTGATCAAGACCCCTTTGTAATCTTAGAAAACCTTCTTCACTGTCTACAATGCCACCAATTACGGTGTCATCCGCAAACTTACTAACCATATCTCCTATATTCTCATCCAAATCATTTATATAAATGACAAAAAGCAGTGGGCCCAGCACTAAGCCTTGCGGCACCCTGTTCGTCAGAGACCCCCAGTCTGAAAAGCATGCCTCCACCATCACCATCTGTCTCCCACCTTCAAGCCAATTTGTATCCAAATGGCTAGCTCTCCCTGGATTCCATGCTATCTAACCTTGTTAACTAGTCTATTATGCGGAACCTGGTCGAACGCTTTACTGAAGTCCACATAGACAATGTTAACCACTCTGTTGCCATCAATCTATTTTGCCACTTCTTCAAAAACTTCAATGAAGTTAATGAAACACATTTTCTCACGCACAAAGCCATGTTGACTATCCCTAGTCAGTCTTTGCCTTTCTAAATACGTGTGGATCCCATTCCTCAGAATCCTCCTCCAACAACGAGCCCACCACCAATGTCAGGCTCACTGGTCTACAGTTCCCTGGCTTTTCCTTACCACTTTTCCTTACCACTTATGGCATCACATTAGCCACCCTCCAGTCTTCCAGCATCTCACCAATGGCTATTGATGGTACAAATATCTCAGCAAGGGGCCCAGCAATCACTTCCCTAGCTTCCCACAGAGTTCTGGGAGACACCTGATCAGGTCCTGGGCATTTATCCACCTTTATGTGTTTTAAGATGTCCAGCACCATCTCCTCTGTATTTTGAACACTTTTCAAGATATCACTCTTTATTTCTTCAAGTTCTCTATCTTCCACATCCTTCTCCACAGTAAATATTGAAGAGAAATACTTTAGTATCTCTCCCATCTCTGGAAATTCGATGCACAGGCAGCCTTGTTGATCTTTAAAGGGGCGCTATTCTCTCCCTAGTTACTCTTTTGCCCTTAATGTATTTTTATATTCTCTTTGGATCCTCCTTAACTCTATTTGCCAAAGCTATACATAGTCTTACTGCTCTTATACTCCTTAAGGGACTCTCTCAATCTCAGCTGTCCATACCTGCCATATGCCTCCTTTTTTTACCTTGACCAGCGCCTAAATTTCTCTAGTCATCCAGCATTCCCTACGCCTACCGGCCTTGCCTTTCACACTAATTGGAACGTACTCCTTGTAGACTCGTGTTATCTCATTTTTTGAAGGCCTCCCACTTTCCAGCCACCCCTTTACCTGTGAATAGCCTCTTCCAATCAACTTTTGAAAGTTCTTGCCTAACGCCATCAAAATTGGCCCTACTCCAATTTAGAACTTTAACTTTTAGATCAGGTCTATCCTCTTCCATAACTCTTTAAAAAACAATGGAATTGCAATCACTGGCCCCAACATGCTCCACCACTGACACCTCAGTTACTTGCCCTGCCTTACTTCCAAAGAGAAGGTCATGTTTTTCTCCTTCTCTAGTAGGTTCATCCACATACTGAATAAGAACATTTTCTTGTGCACACATAACAAACTCCTCTCCACCCAAGCCCTTAACATTAAGGCAATCCCAGTTTATTTTTGGACAGTTAAAATCCCACACCATTACAACTCTATCATTCTTACAGATATCTGCAATCTCCTTACAAATTTGCTTCTCAATTTCTCTCTGACTACTGGGGGCTCTGTAGTACAATCCCAATAAGATGATCTTCGCTTTTTCATTTCTCAGTTCCACCCAAATAACGTAACTGAACATTCTCCCCTGGATATCCTCCCTAAGTACATCTGTAATGTTATCCCTAACCAAAAACACCCCTCCTCTCTCACCCCACCCTACATTTCTATCTTTTCTTTAGCATCTACACCCCTTCTCAACCCCATTCTCCTCCCAGAACCCTTGATGCCTTTACTAATCAAGAATCTATCTATTTCTGTCTTGAATCTCATGCTTAATATGGCCTCTAAGATACTAAGGTTGGGCAAATCACAGATAGTTTCCTGTCTTCTGCCTCCCTCCCTTCTTAAACAGGGATGTTACATTATCCACTTGCCAATACTCTGGGACCCTCCCTGACTCCAATAATTCCTGAAGGAGCGTCGCTAATGCCTCCATAGTCTCCACAGCTAACTCCTTCAGTCTCTGGGGTATAGTCCATCTGGTCTAGGTGATTAATCTACTTCTCCTTAGTGATGGCCACTGCACTCACCACTGCCCCCTGCCCCTCTTCAACAGGTCTGTTGCTGGTGTCTTCCATCGTGAAGACTGATGCGAAGTACTTAATCACCATTCCTTTATTCCCCAATACTACTTCTCCACCCCGATCTTCCAGCAGCCTAATTGTCACTCATGCCTCACTCTTGCCTTTCAGATATCTAAAAAACGACTTGCAATTTTCTTTTTTATATTGCTAACTAGCTTACCCTTATATTTCATCTTTTCCACCCTTATTGCTGTTTTAGTAACACCAACCACCCCAGCAAACCAAGACATAAATAACAAGTGCGACAGAACACCAACGCTTCACCAGAGGCACACTGACGATGTTACCTAGCAGGGTGATGAAACGTCTGGAATCAAACATACCAGCTCAGCCAGCAAGTCTACAATCTCATGCTTTTTTAGTTGTCCTCTTCTGGTTTTCAAAGGTTTCCTAATCCTCTGGCTTCCCACTAATCTTCACCACCCTGTATGCTTTTTCTTTTGCTTTCATACTATCCCTGACCCCTCTTGGTTGCCTTGTCCTCTCCTCAGTATGTTTCTTCTTCCTTGTGATGAATTTCTGCTATGCCTCCTGAATTATCCCCAGAAGCACCTGCTGCTGTTGCTGCATCGTCTTTCCTGCTAGACACCCCTTAGAATCACCTCTGGCCACCTCCTCGCGTCTTCGTAGTTTACCTTAATTCAACTGCGATACTGTCACACCTGATTCCAGCTTCTCTCTCTCAAACTGCAGGGCAAAATCTATCACATTATGATCACTGCCCCCTAGGGGTTCCTTCACCTTCAGCTCCCTAATCAAGTCTGCATCATTACACATCACCAAATCCAGAACTGCCTGTTCTCTAGTGGGCTCTACCACAAGCTGCTCCAAAAAAAAAGTTTCATAGACATTCCATAAATTCCTTTTCTGGGGATCCACTACCAACCTGGTTTTCCCAGTCTGGCTGTATATTGAAATCTCCATGATTATTGTAATAATTCCCCTCTTACATGCCTTTTCTATCTCTTGATGTATTTTCTTCCTCACATCCTGACTACTGCTAGAGATAGTAAGAACTACTGATGCTGGAGTCCGAGATAACAAGGTGTAGAGCTGGATGAACACAGCAGGCCAAGCAGCATCAGTAGAGCAGGAAAGCTGACGTTTCGGATCTAGACCCTTCTTCAGAAATGATTGCTGCCAGGATGCTTGTACGTAACTCCTGTTAGGGTCCTTTTGTCTTTACTATTCCTCAACGCTATCCACAAGGATTCTACTCCTCCCGACTCTGTCTCATATTGTGCTATTGATTTAATTTCATTTCTTACTGACAAGGCAACCCCGTTCCCCTCTGCTCATTTGCCTGCCTTTTTGATAGGACATGCATATCACTGAGTATCTACATCCCAGCCCTGAACCCCTTACAGCTATGTCTCTGTGATACCCGCCAATATGCACTACAAGCTCATTTACCTTTTGCCATGCTTTGCATGCTTTTAAGCTCTTGTATTGACTGACCCCCATCTCATAGTTGTCCCCTTATCTGCTGTGCCTGAAGTTAGATTACTGACCTTTTCCATACTCTTTATCCTATTACTTGTTCTGAAAACCTGAATAACCTCTACAGAGCTCTTCACCCACCCCCACCCCTTTAACTTTTTCAATGATTTTCTATGCAACTGAACCCACTCTGCTACTATTTCGTTTAAAGCCCTACCCACAGCCCTAGTTACACTATTTGCCAGTTACACTGTGATCCCAGCGTGATTCAGATGGACCGTGTCCCATCGGAACAGCTACTTCCTTCGCCAATATTGGTGCTAATTACCCGTGAATTCAAACCTGCTTCTCAAAGCAAAGTGGGAGAAAAGTAAGACAAAGTGAAGACATGTCATGAAAGATCAGTCTTGAAGCTTAAGTGTTGTTCAGAATGTCAAGGTGAAAAGCTGTCGGGGTTTAATGTCTTCATTCTCACATGGCATGTGGCAAGGCCATCATTTGTTCCCCATCCCCAATTGCCTGTGAACTGACTGGCTTGCAAGGCTTTTTCAGGGGCAGTTAGGAGTTAACCACTTCACTGTGGGTCTGAAGTCACATGTAGGCCAGCACAGGTAAGGACAGCTGACTTTCCTTCCCGAAATGACATTAGTGAACCAGTTGGGTTTTTACAACAACTGACATTACATGGCTTACACGTTTGACATTAGATTAGCATTTTTTAGAGGATTCCTAAGCACTGTAGTTGACAGGGCCTTCAACTGGGTCCGACCCATCTCCCATACTTCAGCCCTCACCCCCTCTCTTCCCTCCTACAACAGCGATAGAGTCCCCCTTGTCCTTTCCTTCCATTCCACCAGCATCCGCATCCAATGGATCATTAGATGCCATTTCCGCCACCTCCAGCAAGATGCCACCACCAGGCATATATTCCCCTCCCCTCTCTTGTCAGCCTTCCATAGGGACCATTCCATCTGGGACACACTTGTCCATTCCTCCTTTACTCCCAACGCTCCCCATATCCTCCACGGTACCTTCCCTTGCAATCGCAGAAGGTGTAACACCTGGCTACTTACTTCCTCCCTCCTCAGTATCCAAGGGCCCAGACGCACATTCCAGCTGAAGCAGCATTTTACCTGCACTTCACTCAATCCAATCTACTGTATTCGCTGCTCACACTGTGATCTCCTCTACATTAGAGAAATGAAGCACAGACTGGGTGACCGCTTTGTAAAACATTTATGTTCTTTCTGCAATAAAAAAACTCATGAACTTCCAGTTGCCATCCTGTTCCCTGATCAACATCTCTGCCTCAGGCTTGCTGAAGTGCTCCAGCAAAGCTCAGCATGAGCTGGAAGAATAACACCTCATTTTCCGTTTGGGAGCTCTACAGCCTTCTAGGCTTAATATCAAGTTCAACAATTTTTAGGGCTTCAGGCACTTTCTTCCGTGTCCTTACCCCAACCCCCACACACCAGGCCTTGTCATCACATGGGCTGTTACCACACACAACCTATTGTCAGCCACTAAAGTCCCAATTAGCAGCTATTTACTCTCCCAGGATGACCTTTACTTACTCCTTTGTCCAACTGTGTTTCTCTATCTTTGGGCTCTACCTCCACCTATCATTTACGCACACACCCCCACCCCCATCCCCAAAAACCCCAGATCCCACCCTATCTTCTGCATAAATACCAAACATTTCCTAGCTACCATCAGTTCTGAAGAACTGTACCTGAAATGTTAACTTTGATTTCTCTCCACAGATGCTGTCAGGCCCGCTGAATTTTTCTAGCATTTTCTGTTTTTGTTTCAAATTTCACCATCTTGTGTGGTAGGATATGATCTCATGTCCCCAAGTTCCAGTTAGAGGAACAGCACCTCATGTTCTACTCAGGTAGTTTACAGTATTCAGGAATCAAGAATGAATTCAAGAACTCTAGATCATGAATATTGTCCTCCATTTTGCTTATATCTTCCCAAACCCTAATGTCGCATTTGCATGTGTTTGATATCTGCAAGGCTAACCTATTTTTTACCATTAACCCCTTTTCTGCACCTGTATGCATCGTCTACTACCATTAATATCCCCTTTGTTGTTTGCTCTAGGCACCTGTTCCAATCATTCATCAACAACAAAAAATAACATAATTTTCTGGCCCCCTTCAGTTCCAAAGGAGAGTCATACTGGACTGGAAATATTAATTTTGTTTCTCTCTACACTGATGTAGCCAGACCTGCTGAGTTTCTGTTTTTCTTCCCCAGAGCATTAGCCTGGATCTCTCAACTGTTGGTCCAGTGACAGGTAAAATGGAGAAGTATGTGACCGGAGTTGAGAGGAGATGAAGAGCATTCACATGTTTTGTGGAGTCTGGAGACCAGCTGTATCAGGTCAGATAGGTCATTTGCTTCAAAGCTGAAATCTGACAGAATAGTCCAATTTCTTATCCAGTCCAACATGAAAATCAGAAAGAAAGCGAAAATCACAAAGGAGCTGAGCATTTGCCAGAATTGTGGAATCTGCTCATACAGTAAAGTCACCTTAATCAAAGACCCTGAATCAGTCAACATCACCGTCCCAACAGAGAAGTAGAGTTGGGAGTCAAAGCTGAAGTTCAGGGTTGACAACAGTTAGAGATGTTGGGAGACCAAAGTCAAGTTTGTGGAAATGGAAATGGGAAAGACACCCAGACAGAAAGTGAAAGAAGTCAGAGGACGATGCAGGAAAAAAGATGAGAGATAAGAAATGAGAAGTTAGAGGAATTCGAAAATTCAAAGTATAAGCCTATATCTCATTCCAATGGGTTGTTATAATTTTTTTTATTATTTTGTTTTGTTGAGAAAATCCTATTAAACAATGTTTGTTTGAAATAGTTGAAGTGCAATTAATAACCGATGGATTAAAAATAATGTAGAAGACAAAAGTTTTATAAGCAGGTATTAGTTTGAAATAATCAGTGTTGCTTCCCAAAATTATTAGTTGAAGTTACATTGACTGGCCTACTGCAGTCTTTATTTCATGATGGGGCATTGTTCATTTTATTATTTCTTGTCTAAATGATATTTCGATAAAGACATATATATGCTAAAAAAATGATAATTTTAACATTAATTATTCTGGGAATGCCAGTCATACATGTAACACAGCAGTTGTGATTACGGTAAAATATCCAAAATAACCTGCTGAATTTCAAACATTGTTAATATGGTTTATTTATTGTATAGGACATTATATATTTATCATTGTGTATTTTAACGTATTGCTTATCTTAACAAAAAGGGCTCAGTTGGCTTGCTGGCTAGCTTGCAATGCAGTGTGATACCAACAGCATGGGTTCAATTCTCACATCAGCTCAGGTTACTATGAAGGACTCTCTTTTTCAACTCCTCCCCTCACCTGAGGCATGGTGACCCTCAGGTCAAACTATCACCAACTGTCCCCCTCTGAGAGGGCAGCCTAATAATCTGATAAGAATGTGGCAACTTTACCATTACTTGGATAAAATAAGAATAGAAACATTTGTGGTAGCAATACATAATCACAGCTTGACTACACCTGCCCCCACACCTCCTCCCTCACCCCCACCCCAGGCCCCAAGAAGACTTTCCACATCAAGCAGATGTTCACCTGCACATCTGCTAATGTGGTATACTGCATCCGCTGTACCCGTTGTGGCTTCCTCTACATCGGGGAAACCAAGCGGAGACTCGGGGACCGCTTTGCAGAACACCTACGTTCGGTTTGCAATAAACAACTGCACCTCCCAGTCGCGAACCATTTCAATTTCCCCTCCCATTCCTCAGTCGACATGTCCATCCCGGGCCTCCTGCAGTGCCACGACGATGCCACCCGAAGGTTGCAGGAACAGCAACTCATATTCCGCTTGGGAACCCTGCAGCCCAATGGTATCAATGTGGATTTCACAAGCTTCAAAATCTCCCTTCCTCCTACCGCATCCCAAAACCAGCCCAGCTCGTCCCCACCTCCCTAACCTGTCCTTCCTCCCACCTATCCCCTCCTCCACCTCAAGCCGCACCCCCATCTCCTACCTACTAACCTCATCCCGCCCCCTTGACCTGTCCGTCCTCCCTGAACTGACCTATCCCCTCCCTAACTCCCACCTACACTCACCTTTACTCCCACTCACCCTGCCTCTTTGACCTGTCTGTCTCCTCTCCACCTATCCTCTCCTCTATCCATCTTCTATCCGCCTCCCACTCGCTCCCTATTTATTTCAGAACCCCCTTCCCCTCCCCCATTTCTGATGAAGGGTCTAGGCCCGAAATGTCAGCTTTCCTGCTCCTCTGATGCTGCTTGGCCTGCTGTGTTCATCCAGCTCTACACCTTGTTGTCTCTGATAATCACAGCTTGTCTTTTTTTAAGTGGAGAGGGAGTGTAGTACCTAGAGAGAGTTAATAATATTTTAATACAGCCATCTTTGAGGTGGAGTTGTGAATAAAATGCATGAGAATACCAAAACACACCAGGGTGATTCAAACCCCAGTTGATTGTGTGCATGAAAATTCCTGAACAGTTCATATACTTGCGATTTTTTTCTTATTTACTGGACAATACACAGAAGTCCCATATTTTGTACATTTTCAGTAGGAATCTGGTGGAAACTCAGAAAACAGCTGAGACAAAGCTTTACCAATTGTGGGCTTTCCCACTTGACTGTCTGAGGGGCCAGAATTTCTGCAATAGCAGAACTGCACTCAAACACTGTCTTCAACCTCTACCATTGCTATAAAGCTCGAGATCAACCCTGGTTCAATGAACAGTGCAGGAGGGCATGCCAGGAGCAGCATCAGGCACAACTAAAAATGATGTGTCAACCTGGTGAGCTGATAACACTGGGTTACTTGCACGCCAAACAGCATAAGCAGCAAGTGATAGACAGAGCTAAGTGCTTCCACAACCAATGGATCAGATCTAAGCTCTGCAGTCCTGCCACATCCAGTCATGAATGTTGAAGGTCAATTTAATGGCTGACTGGAGGAGAAGTCCCCACAAATATCCCCATCGTCAATGATGGGGTAGCCCAGTGCACCAGTGCAGAAATTAAGACTGAATTAAGAAGTATTTATAACAATCTTCAGCCAGAAATGGCAGGTGGTTGGCCCATTTCGGTGTCCTCCAAAGGTCCCTAGCATCAGAATGGCCAGTCTTCAGCCAATTCAATTCACTCCATGAAATGTCCAAAGGCACTGGATACTTCACAGGCAATGTGCCCAGGCAACACTCTGGCAATAGTTAGTGCAGACCTTAGCTCCAGAACTAGCTGTGCTTCTAGCCAAGCTGTTCAAGTGCAGCACAGAAGAGGGTCAGTTATCTCAGTTGGCTGGATGGTTGGTTTGCGCTGTAGAATTATGCCAGCAGTGTGAGTACAATTCCTGCACTAGCTGAGGTTACCATGAAAGTCCCACCTTTTCCATCTTGCCCCTCGCCTGTGGTGTGGGGACCCTCAGGTTAAACTCACCATCAGTCATTCTCTCTCTAATCAGTAACCAGCCCTCTGGTTCTCTGGGATGATGGCAATAAAAGTACAGCCACAACATTGTCAACGACCCAACAATGTGGAAAACTGCCCAGGTATGTCCTGTGCGCACAAAGCAGCACACATCCAACTCGGCCAATTACCGCCCTGTCAATCTACTCTCAGTCATTGGTAAAGCGAGGCAAGGTGCCATCAACAGTGCTGTCAAGCTGACCCTGCTCAGTGATGCCCAGTTTGGGTTCCGCCAGGGCCGCTCAGCTCCTGATCTCATTATAGCCTTGGTTCAAACATGGACAAAAGAGCTGAATTCCAGAGGTGAGGTGGGAGTGACAGCCCTTGTCATCTCTAATTGAGTGTGAAATCAATGTGAATCGGTCAGAAAACTCTCTGGTGGTTGGAGTCATACCTGGCACATACAAAGATGGCTGTGATTATTGCAGGGCAATCATCTTAGACATCGCTGCAGGAGTTTCTCAGGGCAGTGTCCTTGGCCTAACCATCTTCAGCTACTTCGCCAATGACCTCCCCTCCATCATAAGGTCAGAAGTGGGGATGTTAGATTATGATTACTCAATGTTTCACCATTTCCAACTCCTCAAATATTGAAGCAGTCCATGTCCACGCAGTAAGACCTAGAAATATTCAGATATTGGCTGACAAGTGGCAAGTAGCGATCACGCAAAGAAGTGCCACAGAATAACCATCTCCAACAAAAGTGAATGTAACCATCACCCCTCAGGATCCAATTGCACTGCTGTTGCTGAATTCTTCACTGCCACAAACTGGTATTGACCAGAAGCTGAACTTGACTAGCCATATAAACACAGCGGCTACAAGAGCAAGTCAGAGGGTAGGAATACTACAGCGAGTAACTCACCTCCTGACTCCCCAAAGCCTGTCCACCACCTGCAAGGCACAAGTCAGGAGTGTGATGGAATACTCCCCACAACATTCAAGAAGTTTGACGCCATCCAGGTCAAAGCAGCCCGCTTGATTGGCACCAGATCCATAAACATCCACTTCCTCCTCCACCAGTACTCAGTAAGCAAAAGTGTGCACCATCTACAAGATGCACTTAGAACTTCACCACGACTCCTTCGACAGCACCTACCTAATACCATTGAGAAGGAAAGGAGCAGCAGATACGTGAGGATGCCACCACCTGTAAGTTCCCCTCCAAGCCACTCACCATCCTGACTAGGGAATATATCACCTACAGCATTGCTGGGTCAAAATCCCTGAATTCCCTCCCCCTAAGGGCATTGTGGGTCTGCCTACAGCACATGGACTGCAGCAGTTCAAGAAGGCAGCTCACCACCACCTTCTCAAGGGTAATTAGGGACAGTAAAATTGTCAGCAATGCCCATATCCCTTGAGCAAACAAAGATGTTTTTGAGGCTGTGGATGCAGTAAATTTGAAAACAAATTAAACATTTTTTGTCAGATAAAATTATTCAGAGTTAATAATGGAGTAAAGGTACAGATTAACAAACAAAATGGCAGAATATGTTCAACAGCTGAAATAAATACAGAATGTGCTGGAGAAACTCAGCAGGACTGGGAGCATCCAAGGAGAGAAAGCAGTGTTAACGTCTTGAGTCCAATATGACTGTTCGTCAAAACTGGATGCCTCAATGCTGTTCATCTTCAATATAGCTTTGTGATGGAAGTTTGACATTGCAGATATAACGGAGTAACCAAGCAGAGAGCAGCAGCATCAGATAAGGCATATCAAATGCCTATATATAAAAATGTTCAGGTACTGACAGGCTGTTGTTAATTATTTAAACAGTTTATATTTTCATATTGAGTCTGTCAACATTTGGGTGGAGTTGCTTCGTGATCCAATCTTTCATTGATTTGGATCAGAAAAAACATCTGTGTGAAGACCGAATCTCTCATTTGCATACCAGATTCCTGATGTAATATCAATGAACCGCAAACAATCAGAAAAGGTTCTTAATTTAAGCCATGACAGCTCCTTGAATCTAACTCAACTGAGCAAGTAAGTGTCCATAGTCTAAAAGACTAAAGTACCATGTAGAATCACACGTGAAAAGGCAACCCTTAAAACCATCACTTTTCTCCCAAACCCCTGCTGAACTGAACCCCAGAGAGTCAGTACCTTTAGGAACTGTATCCTGGTGAGTCAGCACCTTCAGGAATTACCTCCCCAGTGTGAGTCAGCACCCTCAGGAATTACCT
>NC_063358.1:41691333-41702189 GCF_021869965.1 Rhincodon typus | reverse complement strand
CAGGAATTACCTCCCCAGTGTGAGTCAGCACCTTCAGGAATTACCTCCCCACTGTGAGTCAGCACCTGCAGGAATTATCTCCCCACTGTGAGTCAGCACCTTCAGGTGTATTCTGCTGCCTCAGAGCTGCTCATTGGCCAATACATACAGGGTCTATAACCATCAAACAACTTTATTAACATAAAACACCTGGTTGCTTCATGGGAGATTGATCCAACTAAATCTGCCATGGATCCACCAAATGAACTATTAGTGAAGGTGATGAAAAGGCTTGGTCTAAGAGGTATGTCTCAAGGAGAGATTTTAAAAAAGAGAGAAATAAAGAGTGCAGTTTATATCAAAACTTCCAGAACTGAGAGCCTCGGCAGCTGAAGGCATAGCAGCCAGTAGTGAATGAAGGAAATTACAGTTAAAGGAAGCTCACCCATGCTGTCCTTTTGATGGGAAGATACTTCATAGTAGTACAAAGTGCAGATGATGAATTATTTTGTGAGTGCCAATTATCCAATGGTGGGTTTTATGAGTCAGTCATTGCATATTCAGTGGGTTGCTGTCCAAGAACAGGAGTCTGGAGATGATACAAGCCTTGCAGATTTATAGTGCAAAGAGCAAGGGGAACCCAGCAGCTGTTTCAAGGCTGAGAGTGTTGATGTCAGAAACTGGGAGATGGCTTATATAAGCTGCCCTGCATGACTATAGTTGTTATGAAACCAAGGGTCATTCCTGGCTAGTTTACTGAATTCATCATAACCCTTGGAGTTGCGAAGAGACAAAGGGGGAGAAAAAAAGAACTTGCATTTATATAGCACCTGTCACAGCCTCAGATGACTGGTGATTGGTAGGGACTATAGGATTGAGTAGTTAATAAACACTATCCACGAAGAAAAAGGGTGTCATGATTTCTGCTTTGGCAAGCTTTCTTCCAGATTTTTATGGATTAGACCAAACTCCTCAAAATATAATAAGATAGCCTAGGTCATAAATTTTTCTTATTTTAAAAGTAAGTGTAAGGCATTGCGTTCCAGATGCAATTCAATGGGTCAAAGTATTCGAATTTGAGCAAAACACACTTTACTTATAAACTAGAATTAAAATACAGTCAAAAATAAAAATAAAAGAATTGGCTTAACTGCAACTCTATCAAAACACTTAACAAAATTATATATATATATAAACAACTACTAATGAACTATTTCAGTATAGTAACATCCCATAAACACACCCTTGGCAAAGGCAAATTCAGTAAAATAGATGCTCTCACATGCAATTCCAGCAGCACGAAGCGAACCCCAGCTTTTAGCTGTATCACAGAGAAATGAGCGTTTCCACATCCAGCTTCAGTGGACCGGCAACTACAACTGCATAAATCCTGGTTCTCTGACAGCCTGACCCCACCCATACAGGCTGTTTCTATTGTTCCAACTATTAAAACCAAACCCCAAGATCTCATAAGCTGTTTATTGGATTTAAGCAAATCACTCGGCATTTGTGCTTCAGGCTTTTTCATAAGAAGAAAGGAACCAAAGTATACTTCTTGAAGTCATGGTATTGTCATACCTCTCCCCATTAGAAAAAAAAACCATTGATATACAAAGATGGCTTCATTTTAAAAACCTTTCATCTGACACTATAATACATATACATTACATAGACTCTAAGCACGCAAACATTCACTACCATTGTCCATTTCAGTCCATGTTTTTCTGCCACCAAATACCTCCATCTTTGTTCATCAAAGTCGTGACAACACGTTAGCAATTACATTCTCTCGTCTGTTCACATGAATTTTTTTTAATTGAGTAGCAGCAATATTAAGCTGCATCTAAACACTCTGGAATTTTTATCCTTAATTTTTTTCCAAAATCTTGACGGGATTATGATCAGTATATATAATTGTCTCAGTCACATTACTGGCAACATAAATATTGAAATATTGCAAGACCAACACCAAACTCAAAGTCTCCTTCTCAATTGTGCAATGTTTCTGTTAATGATTATTCAATTTTCTAGAAAAATACCGAATAGGTCTTTTTATCTTCTCATCACCTTGCAACAGTACAGCACTGTCACCCACGTCACTCACATCTAAAGCCACCTTGAATGGCTTTGTATAATTAGGTGTTGCTAACACTGGGACAGTGGTTAACACAGCTTTCAGGCTGCCAAATGCTGCCATTCGCTGAAATTTTCTGCAATTCTTCAATAAGTCAGTCAGTAGAGTAACCACAGTGCTAAAATTTGGTACAAATGTCTGATAGAAAACACTCAATCCCAGGAATCGTAGTACTGCCCTCTTGGTCAATGGTATGGGAAACCCCCCAATAACCTTTGTTTTCACATCCCACGGGGCCATGTGTCCATGTGCAATAACATGGCACAGGGACATAACTTGAGCTTTTGCGAACTCAATCTTAGCCAGGTTTATTACCAAGCCTGCCTCCCAAAATCGATCCAACAATTCCGACAGATGCTCCAAATGTTCCATATGTGCCTAAAAATCATCAGATCATTGATGTACATGACATTATTGGGTAATCCCAAAATAACTTTATTGGTTAGTCTTTGAAATGTGGCTGGTGCATTTTTTGGTTTGACTTTAAACTGGCATTGTCCATTTCGTGTCACGAAAGCTAAAATTTCCTTCACTCTTACCGATAAAGAAATCCTCTAAGTTCAACTTTGAAATCTAAATTTCTTGTTCCACCTTCTCAATGCATTCTTCAAAACGTGGAGTAGGATATGAATCAGATTTTGTAACTGCATTGACTTTGCGGTAATTAATACAAAACTGGGTACCGTCTGGTTTTGGCACCATTACTAAGGCTGAGCCCCATTCACTGCAACTCACTTTGATTATATTGTCTTTGAGCATGTGTTCGATATCTTTTTGAACCTGTGCCAACTTTTGAAGGTTAAGTCTATAAGGATGTTACTTAATTGGAACAGCATTTTCTGTATCTACATCATGCATAACCAGATTAGTACTTCCCAGCTTATTCCCAGATATCTCCTCAAGTAATTATAATAACTCTTTCAGGTCATTTTGATTTTCCTCTGGAAGATAACACACTAATTTATGCTAATTTTTGAGAACTTCCTCTTTGTCCAATTTAATTTGAGGAATGTCTAATTCAGAATCATCTGAACTTGGTTCTTCACTCTGTGTTTTAACCAGTAACATATTCTCCTTTTGCTTTCCTTCCCTATCAAAATACTTTTTGAGCATATTCACATGATACACTTTGTGAGATTTCTTTCTATCTGGCCTTCTTTGAAATAATTCACCGCACTCAATTATCTTTTGATTTGATAAGGCCCACTAAACCATGTCTTTAAAGGTCCATCTACCATTTGGAGTAAAACTAACACTTTATCTCCAGGAGCAAAGTTATGAAATTTTGATTTCTTGTTTGCTTCCTGTTTCATCACATGCTGTGGCTACTTCTAAATGCTGTCTAGCCAACTCACCAGCTCTATTTAATGTTGCCCTAAAATTTCACACACAGTCCAAATGTATGGTCTCTGAACTCTAACTCACCAATTTCTCCTTAATTAATTTCAGTGCTTGTTTCATCTCATGCCCAAAAACTAATTCAAATGGACTGAATTTAGTTGATTCATTATGTGCTTCCCAATTATAAAAGTACAAATGGAATTCCATTACCTCAATCCTGTGGATAGCCTTGACATTAAGCCCTCAATATAGTCTTTAAAGTTTAATGCCACTGTTCTCATCCTCCCTGTGATTCTGGATGATATGCAGTGGATTTGAATTGGTTTGTTCCTAAGCTATCCACAACTTCCTTGATGTAATGTTGATGTAACATTTGACGCTTGATCTGATTGTATTTCTGTGGATAGCCTTGTAAAAAATTTCAGTAACTCTTCTACAATACTTTTAAGTCCTGATACTGTGTAATGGAGTGGCTTCTGGTAATCTAGTAGACACATCCATTACGGTAAACAAATACTGATTCCCACTTTTTGTTTTGGATAGGGATCCTACACAATCAATTAAGACTCTAGCAAAAGTTTTCTCAAATGCAGGAGTGGGTATTAAGGGTGCTGGTTTTATCACTGCCTGAGGTTTTCCGATAACCTGACACCCAGGACATCTCCAGCAAAAATCAACCACATCCTTATACAGTCCTGGCCAATAAAAATATTTTTTTCATTTTGGCTTGAGTTTCCCTTACTCCTAAAAGGCTTCCTACTGGTAATTTGTGTGCTACCTACAATGCTTTTTTATAACACACTAGTAATGCAACTTGATTAACTTCTGCCCATTTCTCACCCACCTGAATATGCAATGGTCTCCATTTCTTCATCAAGTCTTCATTTTTAAAAAAGTAACATTCAGGGATGCACACAAATTCTGCTGTGTATGCTTTAGTTTTTCATCTTTCTGTTGTAATTCAGCTAATTTCTCTGTACTAAAAATATCTACTTTATCTTCCACCTGTTCTTGTTATTTTTTCTCAACCATCGTTTGTGATAATTGAACTTTAACTTCCTTATCTTTATTCTTTGATTTCTGCTCCTGTTTCCACCTGTGATTTTGTGACCTAGTTGCCACACAGTCAAGAAAAATCACAGGATAAATGTCCTGTAACACCTCAGATGCCTGATTTTTCACTGGCTTTTTAACCACAGTAGGCATCATTCCCACCTATGATCCAGCTATATCATTACCAAGGATAAAAAGTATTTCCGGAACCAAGAATTTCTCTATTATTCCCACCACCACTTTACCACTTTTCACCGGACTCTCTAACCTTATTTTATATAACGGAATATTTCTTGTCTCACCATGAATTCCACATATCACCACCTTTTCTGGCAATACTCCTTCTGAATTATATATGTCCTCATCTTTCACCATCAAAGATTGACTTGCTCCCACGCCTCTTAAAATCTTTACCGATTCCTCCTGGCATACATGAGTAAATCTTACCTGCACAAATAAATTCTTTAAAGAGCTTTGGCACTTTCTTCTCAACCAACCCCTGACCAGGTCATACATTCTTTTCCAGCACTTTAGCTTCCACTGTGCTTTCCTTTACCACTTCAACAAAATTCACTGGTTTATCCTGTCTTCCCACATCCATCTTCCCATTGCTTATTCTACATCACCAACATTGCAACTTCATGTGTTCTACTTTATTGCAGTGAAAACACCTGAGCTTTTTTATTTCTTCTTCCCCGTCATGGGTTTCCTTTTTACCCTGTGGTAAACTATCTTTACTACCTTCAATGAGATCTCCTTTTTCCTTACCACCTGATTTCTCTTTTCTCCAATTTCTATCCTTTTCAGATTGAAATTGATGTCTGAAGCCAAATTTTGATTTATGAACCAACCCATAATCATCGGCCATTTCAGCTACTAATCTTGCAATTTTAACTCTCTGCTCTTCTACATGACTTCTCACTACTTCAGAAAGTGAATTTTTGAACTCCTCCAAAATAATCATCTCTGTTAGAGCATCATATGTCTGAACTTATTCAATGCCTTTCTCCACCCATAAAAGTTACTTTGATCCTTTCAAATACAATGCACGTTTGACCAGAATCCCTCCTTAGATTCCTGAAACTTTGTCTATAAACTTCTGGCGTATGCACTTAAGATGGCTTTCTTCACCTCCTCATACTCCCGAGACACCTCCTCTGATAGGGAGGCAAACACCTCACTAGCTCTACCTACCACCTTTGTTTGGATCAACAATCCGCACATGGTCACCAGCTATTTCACTTGTTTAGCCTCTTTCTCAAATGAAATGAAATGGAAAAGATTTCCACATCCTTCTTGTCAAACTTAGGCAAAGCTTGGACAGATTTAAAGAGACCCCATCAGATCTTTAGCTACAATGGAATTGCTCTCCATAACTCTCCTAATTTTCACCTCTACCTCCACCATTTTAAGTCGACTTTGAGGTTTCAGTTCCAAACTCCATAGTTCAAAAACTGTCTCTTTTCTCTGTTTCTTCTGTTCAGGCTATCCTTTCCTTTACTTTTTGTTCTGTTAGGGCTATCCTTTCCTTTTTGTTTCGTTCTGCCAGAGCTATTCTTTCTTTTTCTTTTTCCATCGCTATTCTCTATTTCTGTTTTTCTTCTGCTTTCAATCGTAATTCAAACAGTTTCACTTTCTTTTCATATTCAAGATATTTCATCTGTAACTGAATTTTAGCCATTTCCAAACATTCTGATGGCACTTCCAGCAGTCGTAAATGTTGAGCTATTGCTGCAATTACCTCCCCTTTTCGCACAAACAAAGGCAACCCTATTGCAGCTTGTCTGCCAATTCCGATAGCTTGCCCACTTCCTGTAAAACTTCCAAAGTGACTTCATCCATCCCCAGGAAACTCTCAGTAACTGAAAGAGACATTACTATATAAGGTACACCCTATTTAAACCAACTGAATTTGACACCTTAACAGAGAAAACCAACACTTCGCCACTCACTGCCTTTAAGACCAATAATCCTAAACCCAACCTGGAATTAGAGATTTTGATCCCAAGAAGAGCCCCCAATTTGTTACGAACCAGACTAAATCCCCTGAAGAAAATAGCCTAGATTGTACCTTTTTCTTATTTTGAAGGTAAATACAAGGCGTTGCATTCCGGATATAATTCGATTGGTCAAACTATTTGCCTTTAGGCAAAACACATTTTATTTTTACACTACAGTTAAAATACAGACAAAAAGAAAAGAATTGGTTTAACTGCAACTCTTTCAAAATGCTTCACAAAATAATATATGTATAAACTACTAATTAACTGTCCCAATGTAGTAACATCCCATAAACATATCCTTGGCAAAGGTAAATTCAGTAAGATAGATTCTCTCATATGCAATTTTAGCAGCAAGAGGAGAACCTCAGCTTTTAGCTGTGACATATAGAGGAGTAAGAGCTTCCACATCCAGCTTCATGACTCCAGTAACGGCAGAAAGCTAAACTAAAAATCCTGATTCTGTGAGAATTTGACCCCACCCTTTCAGGCTGCTTCTATTGTTCCAACTTTAAAAAAAAAGGTCTCATAAACTGTTTACTTTATTGGCTTTGAGCAGACTGCTCACCACCTCTGTCTCAACCTGTCTTCATTCAAAATAAAAAGAGCAAAATATACCTTTTAACACCACAGTATCGTCACATGATGACTATAAACATAGTCTCTGCCTGGGAAATAATAACAACCTGCTCCTGTTTTTAAACGAACAACAAATTCTTCCTTTTTCATAATCCATTGGCCCATTACCTCATTACATCCCAAACTCACTTTCTCATTGTATCTCTCAGCACTATCTTCACATCATTTCACCATATCCCTCAGTTCTACAGACTTTAGAAAACAATACATTCAGTTCTTATCCACAGCCTAGTCCACCTCCAAGACTTTCCCAACAGAATCACTGTTTTAAGATTATGAAGTTGCCTTTCCTGTCTCATTCTGTTCTTGAAGTCTATGTAAATTGCACTTTCTATCATCCACTTAGGCCATCAATTCTTAGTCAAGGAACTTACTAAATCAAGATTTCTTTCTTCTGTGTCTATACTGGCTACCAATAACCCAATTATTTTCATAGTCCATTCACTCACTTAGCCATGTTAAACTATTTATTAATTATAACAGCTCATTCTGGCTTAGTTTTGAAATAGTTTGGCTGTTCACAATGTATGTTCTCCAAAGCTTTCAACAGTCACAGTCCCTATTTTACATACAGGCGCACACCCTTCCCTGACCTATCAGTTCTCCAATCCTGTCCAAAATTTCAGACCCTCATTCAAATCCTGACTAACGTACAGACTGTCCTCCTCGATCCTTCCAGACTTACACAAAACTCTCCAATCAGAGTCTACAGTTTAACATTGGCTGACCCTCCCATCTACCATTCCTCAGCTTGCCAATATTCCCAAGCAAAAGGACATCAATGCTATTACTGCTAGCTCCCTCGTTACTATCATGCACATCCTGCCTGTATTTTGATTCGGAAGCTCTCTCACCTCTACCTCGGGTCATGTGCTTCAGTCCCATTCCTGAGCGCAAAATCTGAGCTGTCACTTCAGTGCAGTACTAAGGAAGTGCTGCACTGCTGCAAGACACCTTCTTTCTGATAAGATATTAAACCATTCCCTCCTCGCAGGTCGGTATAAAGGATCCCATGATACTAGTTTGAAGAACATTGACCCTGGCCCTGTGGTCAATAAGGATCCCTCATGCATTGTCACCAGAATAGGCAATCGGGTCATTATCAGATCATGCACTTTTGTGGGAGCTGCCTCTTCCCTCTCAGCCACTCTGCAGGTCAGAATATCCCTCACCAGCGTGTTGCAAGTGCTGCAATTAACAAATGATAAGTCCTGAATATACCCATTAACACATGCTCTGCTACTGGACATCACTAAGATCCTTGGTATCACAAATTGTTCTACTGAACACTCTAAGAGAAAAGTCAGAGTAATGTGGAATGTCAGCAAGCTTGAGAAGAGCAGGAGAAAAGCCAGGACAAAACTGGTTATGGTGGCACCGGGGCGGGATTTTATGAACCTGGAGACTGACAGAGGAGGGGAAGAATGGGAGATGGTGAGGTACTCCACAGCTTTTGAGCATGAGAACAAAATGAGTTTGAGCAGGAAATGGTGCAGTGCGTTTTAATTTTAACAACAGCGGTGATGCAGGGAAGCAACGGTGCTCCCAGGACAGCATTTACCAAAGAGCAAAACCAATTCCGAGATCGGGCTGCACCAATAAAAAAGAACAAACGAGAAAGAAGAGGAGACAAGATCAGTAACAAGAGCAAGTGAGAGAGGTAAGGCAATGTTGAGAGTCTTTTAGGTAAAATCAGCAACCTGTAAGAGAGGACCATGCTTAATAGGAATGAGGGTCAGAGGTGGGACTTTAGCACTGTGGTCTGACCCAGTTTTGCACCAGGTTCAGGATGGGCATTGTTACATTTACCCATGAATTTGAATCCCAAGGACCAAGGGGGAAGTGGGAGGGAAGAAGTTCATTAGTAGATCCATGAGTTCTATGTCTAAACCTCTTCACCACAAACCGTGATATCCCACAACCAGTGATCCTTGGGTACAGGCCTTTCCAATAAGAGAACAATCTCGTCATTGGTCAGTGAAGATTGGCCGAGATGATGATAGGAGTTTGCTGGAGCTTAAATCAACGCAGCTGACTTTTCCAATAGAACCTTCCCCACAAGGAGAGACTTTCAACCCATTGGGTGTGGTTTTGAAAGATGCATCTGATTAGTTTTCCCTAATATTTTTCCCTACGCCCTCCAAAAACTTTTCTTTTTCAAGTGTACACCAATTCCTTTTTGAAATTTACTATTGAATCTGCTTTCACCGGTCTGTCCAAATCCTCCTGAACCTCCGTCACTGCCCTGATCAATGCTAACTACATTTCTGTGTCGTTTCACTTGAACACCTAAGAGAATTTTCCTCCAATATATAATTAACATATTGAGAAAAGGGCACTGGCCCCAACATTAACATCTGAAAAACAACAATGCAACACTACCCCCTCCTTCTGATGTCACAGCCTGGCCAGCACTATACCCAAAATGTGAGATAATCTTCATCGCAGGAAAGAATAATGTAATAGCTCACCAAACTTCAAAACAATCTCAGAGCCAGAGACCAAACTGAATATTGCCTGGAATGTGTTATTGTTAACTGAGCTGAGGGATTAACTCCTCCTGACAGCTGGACTCACTCTGAAAGCAGTGGAAGGTTCGGCCTATAACGGCCCTTACACGTTCACTAAAGAAGGCTTCACTGTGAACTACTCTAATCAAGTCAAATCAAGATCCATTGATATTCTACTATCAAACACAGGATTCCAGTCCAATTTCGACAATGGGGATAGTACAAAGGTGTGTCCAGATATCACAGAGGTTGCTCATGTCCTTGACTCCTCCACAACATCTCTCTCTCTGGCATTGTGGATTTTTCCTTAATCTATATTGACACGTTTTTCCTCAGGACCAGGGTCAAGTGTAGGTAAAGATCCAAACCCAAGGACTGAGTTGAGTTTAGGGACGATGGTTTCAAACATCAGATGTTTCTCTTATTTATTCACAGGATGTGGCAGAGCTGAAAAAGTTGACATTTTTTTTTGCTGCAATGCTCCATTTTTGCAGCAGCAGCGGGAGTAGTTACAGCGAGGACCAGGGGGCTGCCGGGAAGGTAAGTTAATCCTTTAAAAACTTACCTCGTGAATAGGCGGCGCGCACGCTGAGCAGAAACGGACACGGGACGGCTGAGTAAGTGAGGTAGTATATTTGGGCGGTTGCTTTACCCGAAACACTACTTAGGTAGTGTCTCCCACTCATCCTCCTCCTCTAACCAAAAAAAAAGGTTCTGATCGCCGATTTGGTAAGGTTACTAGTTTTTTTTTCAGAATTCAGAACAGTGGGAATGGACGTTAGGGCAGTTGCATGCTCCTCCTGTAGAATGTGGGAGGTAAGGGTCACCACTGGTGTCCCCACTGACTTCACCTGCGGGAAGTGCACCCAATTCCAGCTCTTCAGAAACCACGTTAGGGAACTGGAGCTGGAGCTGGATGAACTTCGGATCATTCGGGAGGCTGACGGGGTAATTGAGAGGAGTTACGGGGAGGTAGTCACACCTCAGGTACAGGAAAAGGGTAGATGGGTTACAGTCAGGGGACGGAAAGGGAACAGGCAGACAGTGCAGGGATCCCCTGTGGCCGTTCCCCTCAATAACAAGTAGACCGTTTTGGATACTGTTGGGGGGAACGACTTACCAGGGGTAAGCCATGGGGTACAGGTCTCTGGCACAGAGTCTGTCCCTGTTGCTCAGAAGGGAAGGGGGGAGAGGAGGAGA
>NC_063358.1:41680109-41690933 GCF_021869965.1 Rhincodon typus | reverse complement strand
CAACATCGAGGGCCGAAGGGCCTGTACTGCGCTGTAATGTTCTATGTTCTATGTTCTTTGCCCAGCTCGAGATGCCCTGCGATGGCAGTGGTGAGCTGGCTTCTCGAACTGCTCAGCGTTTTGTTACCTCTGTGTTTTGCAAGATTATTTCAAAGAGTAGTCAAGAATTAAGTATGTTGGTGTGGGCCTGGAGACACAGATGTCAGATCAGGTAAGGATACTGGGTTCTTGCCCTGAAAGACATCATTGAAATTCTTCTCACTGTTGCCAAAGTTATTCAATCTGTACACAGAATATTCAGAGAATATGATGTACTGCCAGAGATAGAAATTGGAGGTGAGAACATAACAAGCTTATTATGACGACACACAGCAACAGAAAAGATTCTTCAAAATATCAGACTTCAAGTAAGATCTCAAAATTTGAAATGTGCATTGAGTCTGAACACCAAAAATATAATGGTCATCAGGCAGAATACATTGCAAGAAATTAGTGAAGATTGAAGTGGATGGTATCTCACTGCATCAAGTGGAGAGGTTTGTCTATTTCAGACAAATTATAATAGAAGATTGCAGACATGAAGCACAAGTTAGAGGAAGGAAACTGATAGCCAGAAGTAATTCTGTGAAGATGAAGAATATGTCAACAACGAGAAAACTCTAGCCTGTATCAAACAATAAACAGACCATCAGATGAGTGATGAAGTACTTGAAATTACAAGAGCTGAATGAACTCTAAAAGTTGACTTTCAGAAAAGAACATATTGGAGTGTTAGCTGCAGTGATTTCTTCCGGAGGGCAAACTGGAGGACATCAGGAAGAAGGATCAATCTATGTCTTGTTGGAGCGTGAAGGTTACAGCATAATTGCAGGTGATTTTCAGTGACTGTTGAGGATGGAGCAAGTCAGGCGAGTGTCACTAACCACAACAGTAAATCTCCTGGTCAGAGCAGCAGCAGCAATTATTTACAGAGGCACTTGTTTATCAAATTGAAGTCAGTATGCACTTGTTAAGGGAAGATTGCATCTGACTAACTTGACTGAACTTTTAGAGGAGGTAACAAGGAGGATTGTTGAGGGTAGTGCAGTTCATGTAGTTTATATGGATTTCAGCAAGACTTTTGACAAAGTCCCACATGGCAGCCTGGTTAAAATATAAAAGCTCAGGACTCAGGGGAATAACTGGATACAACATTGCTCAATGGCAAGAAATAAAGAGTCATGGTTGAAGAGTGTTTTTGTGACTGGTAGACTGTTTCCAATGAAGTTCTGCAGGGATCTTTTTATCTATGTTGTATATTAAGGATTTGGAATACTTCCATGCCAAGCAACATAAGCAGCAAGTGATAAACAGAACTAGGTGATTTCACATCGAAGGGTTCAGATCTAAGCTTTGCAGTCCTCTTATATCCAGTCATGACTGGTCCTGGATAACTAAATAAATAACCAGAGAAGGAAGCTTCACAAATATCCCCAGCCTCAATGATGGATGAGCCCAGCACATTGGTGCAAAAGATAAGGCTGAAGCATTCACAACAATCTTCAGCCAGAAGTACTCAGTAAATGATCCAACTTGGCCTCCTCCAGAGGTCTGCAGCATCAAAGATGCCAATTTGTTTCGCCAATGTGATTCACCACGTGATATCAGGAAATGGCCAGAAGCACTGGATACTGCAAAGGCTATGGGGCCTGACTCCATTCTGGCAATAGTGCTGAAGACCTGTACTCAAGAACTAGCCATGCTCCAAGACAGCTTTTCCAGTACAGCTACAACCCTGTCATCTACCCAGTAATGTGGAAAATTGCCCAGGTATGTCCTGCTCACAAAATTCAGGACAAATGCAACGCAGCCAATTACCACGCCATCAGTTTACTGTCAATCGTCAATAAAGTGAGGCAAGGGGTCATTAACAATGCTATGCAACAGCACTTACTAAATAATAACCTGCTTACTGATGTTCGGTTTGAGTTCCATCAAGCCCACTCAGCTTCTGAACTCATTCCAGCTTTAGTTTAAACACAAGCTGAATTCCAGAGAGGAGGAGATAGGGTCTGCCTTTAACATCAGGGTTGCTTTTGACAGAGTGTAGCATTGCGGAGACATAATAAAACTGGAGTCAATGGGAATCAGCAGGAAGCTTTCTGCTGGTTAGAGTCATACCTGGCACAAAGGACAATGGTTATAGTTGGTGAAGGTCAACCTCTTCAGCTCCAGAACATCTCTACAAGAGTTTTTCAGGGTAGTATCTTAGGCCCAATTATCTTCAGCTGCTTCATCAAGGACCTTCTCTCTATCATAAGTTCAGAAATGGGGATAATCGCAGATGATTGCACATTATTCAGCACCATTCATGGTTCCTCAAATACAAAGCAGTCCATGTCAAAATGTGGAAAGATCCAATCAATGTCCAGCCTTGGGCTGAAAAGTCACAAGTAAAATGTGGTCACACAAACGCAAGGCAGCGTCCATTATTGGAATCTAACTATCGTTCCTTGACAATCAATGATATCCTGGGTGTTACCACTGACCAAAAAGTGAACAGGGTTAGCTGTATAAATACTGTGGCTCCAATAGCAGGTCAGAGGCTAGGAAGACTGCAGTGAGTAACTCATCTTCTGCACACCATCGAAAAGACAAGAGTGTGATGGTGTATTCCACACCTGCCTGGATGGACGCAGCTCCAATGCCACTCAAGAAAACCCGATATCATCCAGCACAAAGCAACCATTTGATTGCCACCCATCCAACAGCTTAAACATTCACTACCTCCACAACCAATGCACAGTGACAGCTATGTACCATCTACAAGATGCAATACAACAATTCACTGAGGCTCCTTTAACTACACTTTTCAAACCTCCAAGCTCTACCATCTGGAAGGACAAGGGCAGCATTTGCAAAGGAACACATCTACCTGCAACTTCATCTTGGAGCAACACACTATTTCACCAAAGATCCTCAGACAGCATCTTCCTAACTTACAACCACATCTATCCAGAAGGACAAGGGCAGCAGATATATAAGAACACCACCACCTCCAAGTTCCCCTCCAAGTCACTCACCATCCTGAAATGGAAATATATTGCCGTTCCTTCACTGTTGCTGGATCAAAATCCTGGAATTCCTTCCCTAATGGCATTGTGGGTCAACCCACAGCAGGAGGGCTGCAGCGGTTCAAGAAGGCAGCTCACCCCCACCTTCTCAAGGGCAACTAGGGATGAGCAAGAAATGTTGGCCAGCCAGCTACGCCCACACCCCACAAATGGATAGGAAAAAAAAAGCTATGCTGACTTGGAAATATATTACCATTCCTTCACTGCTGCTGGGTCAAAATCCTTGAACTCCCTCTCTGAAAATGACTGCGAGTGGCCTTATACTCCAAAGGTTGATGAAGGCAAGTCACCAACACCTTCTTAACAGAAACTGAGTATGGGCAATAAAAGCTGGGGAATGATCAAGAAGTTTCTGATGATGCAAAAATTAACCACATGATTGCATTTCAGGGGAAGCTGTAGAGTGCAGGTAGGTATCGATGGTGTTGTTAGGTGGGCAGAAATGTGGCAAATGGGAATTAACCCAGGGAAGAGTGGTGTAAAATATTTGGGAAGGTCTAACATGACAAATGAATATATGTCCCCCAAGGTAACCAGATACCTCGACAAGGTAACCAGATAGCTCGACAAGGTAACCAGATAGCTCGACAAGGTTGAATGCCTTCTTATCAATTTTGTTGAGCTGTCAGGCTACCTTCAGGGACATGTAGCCCTAGCTCCAAGATCCTTCATTTCTTCCACACTGCTCAGTATCCCCCCATTCATTGTGTATTCCTTCATCTTGCCCATCTGTTAAAACCATTGAACAAAAACAAAGTTGCTGGAAAAGCTCAGCAGGTCTGGCAGCACCTATGAAGGAAAAAAACAGAGTTAACGTTTCAGGTCCGGTGACCCTTCCTCAGAACTCAAAAGCAGCTCTGAGGAAGGGTCATCGGACCCAAAACATTAACTCTACTTTTTCCTTCACAGACGCTGCCAGACCTTCTGAGCTTTTCCAGCAACTTTGTTTTGGTTCCATCCGCAGGTCTTTCGTTTTTTATTTTGTTAAGACCGCTGATTCAAAATACTTTTCCTGATTAGCCAAAGTAAAGAATATAACAAAAGGGTGAATATGTGGAAGCCAGATTAAACATTAGTAAGGCCATAACATGAGCACCATGTGCATTCTGGTCAGCTTATCGTGGAAAGGATATAACTGCATTTGAGAGGATAGACGTGAGATTTATGAGGATGTTGCCAGGATTGGAAAAAACTGCAACTATGTGGAAAGGTTAGGTAGGCTTGAGGTGTTCTCTATGAAATAGAAGAGGCTGAGGGAATATTTAATTGGATGTGCAAGATTATGAATGACCTGTTACAGTGGATGGGAAGGACATATTTCCCTTAGCAGAGAGACCAGTGGCTAAAGGGAGACTTGTTTAAAATGAACAGCGGAGGGAGTAGAGGGAGGAGATGTAGTAATTGTTCTCACACATAGAATGGTAGGGCACTGGAACTGACTGCCTAAAAGGGTAGTTAAGAAATAAACAGCCAATCCATTTTAAAGGTGCCCAGATTTGCACCTATAATCCCATAGCTTCCAGAGATACAGATCAAGAGGTGGAAAATACTTTCAGACTGGGTGGCTTGTCTCCTGGTTCGTGCAGACATGATGGGCAGAATGACCTTCTTCTGTGCCTTATACACGTCCTAAATATTCTAAATATTTGAAGAAGAGGAGCATGGGGCAGAATGTGGGGACAGGGTGAGAGAGTGGCTGTGCAAGAATTGATAGTTAGAGAGGTGAGCACAGACATGATGGATTGAATAGTCTTCTGTCCTGTCCCATAATGATTCTGTGATGGTGTGAAATCAGTTAATGGCTGCGTTCAAATATTGGAAGAGAAGCCCAATATCTCCCACTGTCAGTCTGTGTCTGACAAACAGGAAGTGGAAGCTGTTTCAGCAGCTGGAAGGTGAATTTAATGTTGTGTAACAATGGAAAACATGAAGCAATTTGACCCCAAACTCATTGTTTAACTCTCCCGAATGACATAATTGGTATTTAATTCATGAGTTTCTCACTTGGTCTCCAATAGGTAATAACCAACCCTACATTCCATTCCACTTTCTGTACAATATGTTCCAGCATGGACCCAGAATTCAAGGTGACTGCAATCTCAATGATAACTTTGCGATGATTCTTTACTGACTGAGATGCTGGGCTGGAACTTCAAAATATCACAATATCAAAGTGTAGGTTGGGCAGGCACAGATTAAACAGCGATAAATAAATGAGGGTCAATTGCTGTAGCACAAAGATATTGACTAAAGAATAAGCATAATGAGTGAGAGAGGGAAGGTAGGAGCTCAGAGAAGGGCCAGGATTTCCCTCAGCCCTCACCTTCCCGAAAGTAAGCTTGCAGGTGGGGACATATAATCTCATTGGAGACTGCTCTGTAGGGATTCTGATATTTTCCCACCTACGGTCTGTTTCCAGGATCGATAGGCCCAACTCCACTGCACACCCAGTCCCCAGCCTCCAGCCCAGGAATGAACACAGAACTATACAGCACAGGAACAAGCCCTTCAAACCTTGTGTTTTGGGTTACTTTTTACAAAAGTGAATTTGCTGAGTTGGGAAATTTCCTGAAATGAGCAACTCACCTTGGTAGTCAAATCCTCAATTGAGTGATCCTTTGTAATTAAAGAGCATGCTGTTCTCTCTCCTCTTCTTCTCCTTCTCCTATTTTGCTCCCTCTCTCCTCCTCACTCCTCCTCCTCTCTGTTCTCTGTATCCCACTCCTTATTCCCAATCTCGAGTGAATGCACACTTTTTTTTTCAAAATTCATAGCATGTTAGCATTTGGTTGGCATTTATTGCTAACCCCGAATCACTAACCTTAACCCCACATCAGTGAACCAGATAGAGAGGAAAGTCAAAAAGGTGGAGGAGCTGCATTACTAATCAGGGAGACTGTCAGATCTGCACACACAGAGGAGAAACTGGAGGGCTCATCCACTGAGATTATATGGATAAAGCTCAAAGATACGAAAGGTTCAATCACTCCAATTGGATTATACTACAGGCTCCCAAAAGCCATCAAAATATTGAGGAACAAATATGTGAGCAGATTGTGGAAAAATGTAATCATAACAAGGTTGTCAAAGTGAATGACTTTAACTTCTTCAATATTGACTGGGATTCCCTTAGAGCAAGAGGGTTAGGTGGGGCAGAATTTGTTAAGTGCATCAAGAGGGTTGTTGAATAGTTTCATGGATAGTCCAACTGAAGAAGGGGCCATACTGGACCTTGTATTGGTTAATGAGTCTGGCCATGTGACTGACCCTTCAATGGGATAGCATTTCGGAAACAGTGATCACAACTCCTTAAGATTTAAGATAGCTATGAATAAGGATAAGTCAGGACCTTGCAGGAAAGTACAAAATTGCGGGAGGACAAATCATGTCAGTATTTGGCAGGAGCTAGGGAAAGTTAATTGGGAGGAGCTGTTATCAGGCAAGTCCACATTTGACATTTGGGAATTGTTGAAAGACCTGCTGGGGAGAGTTCAAGACCGGCACGTTCCAGTAATGAAGAAGGATAAAGATGGCAAGGTAAGGGACCCTTGGGTAATGAATGAGGTTGTGAATTTAGTCAAAAGGGGAAAAGAAGCATTTGTAAGGTTTAGGAAGCCAAAATTGAACAGGGCTTGTGAAGAATATAAAGGAAGCAGGAAGGAACTCAAGCAGGGAATTAGGAGAACAAGAGGGAGCCATGGAATAACCTTGGCAAGTGTGGTTAAAGAGAAACCCAAGGCATTCTAGACATACATTAAAAACAATACGATAACTAGCGAGAAGGTAGGACTGATTTAGGAAGGAACTTATGCTTGGAAGCAGAGGATGTGAGTGAGATCCTAAATGTGTACTTTGCATCAGTATTCACACAGGAGAAGGATATGGAGGATAGTGAGATTTGTGTGGGGCATGCTACAGCATTTTGAGATCAAGAAAGAAGTGGTGTTGAAGGGCATTAAGGTGAATAACTCCCCAGGGCCTGACCATATCTACCCCAGGTTACTGAGACAGGCAAGCGAGGCTATTGCTTAGGCCTTGACCAAGATCTTTGTATCCCTCTGCCATGGGAGAGGTCCCAAAGGGCTGTCAAGTAGCTAATGTTGTTCCTCTGTTCAAGAATGGAAATAAGGACAATCCAGGAAACTACAGACCACTGAGTCTCACATCAGTGCTTGGAAAGCTATTGGAGAGAATTCTTCCGGATAGGATTTAGAAAAGCATGGCCTAATTAGGGGCAGTCACCATGGCTTTGTGCAGGACAGGTCACTAACTTGATTGAATTTTTTGACGAGGTGACAAAGGTGATCGATGAGGGTAGAGCAGTGGATGTTTCTATGTGGATTTTAGTCAGGATTTCGACATGGTCCCTCATGGTAGGCTCAACCAGAAGATTAAGATGAATGGGATCCATGGTGACTTGGCCACTTGGATTCAGAATTGGTTTGCCCATAGAAGGCAGAGGGTAGCGGTGGAAGGGTGTATTTCAGGCTGGAGATCCGTGACTAGTGGTGTTCTGCAGGGATCCATGCTGGGACCTCTGCTGTTTGTAATTTATATGTAAATGACTTAGATGAAAATGTAGATGGGTGGGTTAGTAAGTTTGCTGATGGTACAAAGATCAGTGGAGTTGTGGATAGTGTAGAAGGTTGTCCAAGGATACAGCGGGATGTAGATTAGTTACAGATATCGGCAGAGAAATTACAGGTGGAGTTTTATCCTGCTAAGTGTGAGGTGCTGCACTTTGGGAGATCAAATGATAAGGAAAAGTATAGAGTCAATGGCAGGACCCTGAATAGCATTGAAGTACAAAAGGATCTTGGGGTTAAAGTCTATAGCTCCCTGAAAGTGGTCATACAAGTCGATAGGGTGGTAAAGAAGGCATATAGCATGTTTACCTTTATTGGTCGGGGAATTGAGTTGAAGAGTCAGGATGTCATGTTGCAGCTTTTTAAGACTTTGGTTAGGCCACACTTCGAGTATTGTGTTCAAATCTGATCGCCACATTACAGGAAGGATTTGGAGGGTTTGGAGAGGGTGAATATGCAAGGAATGGCGGGATATGGACCAAGGGCAGGCAGAAGGTATTAACTTAATTTGGCATCATGTTCGGCACAACACTGTGGGCTGAAGGGCCCGTTCCTGTGCTGGACAGTTCTATGTTCTACGGGTTTTCAAATCTTGGTCATGGTTATCACTAGACTCTTAATTTGAGATTTAAACTGAATACAAATTCTACCAGCTACCATGGAAGGATTTGAACCCAGATCCCCAGAACATTATTAGGACTCTCAATTGTCAGTCTAATAATAATGTCTTGAGGCATTCTCCTCCCATTGGTACTGATATATTTACAAAATAGGTAACAGTAAGTTATTGTGATAGGGGGATTCAATGATAACGGGTCCAGACAGGCACTTCTGTGGCTGTAGGTGTGAATCCAGGATGGTATGTTGCATCCCTGGTGCCAGGGTCAGAGATGTCACAGAGCAGCTGCAGGATATTCTGGAGTGGGAGGGTGAACAGCCGGTGGTTGTAGTACACACAGATAGCAACGAATAAGTAAACATAGGGATGAGGGCCTGAAAACTGAATATAGGAAGTTAGGAGATAAATTAAAATGCAGGACCTCAAATGTAGTAATACAAACAGAAGTTGCTGGAAAAGCTCAACAGGTCTGGCAGCATCTGTGAAGAAAAAGTCAGAGTTAACGTTTCTAGTGCGGTGACCCTTCATCAGAAATCATTTCTGAAGTATTTATTTCTGAAGAAGGTTCCCAACCCAAAATGTCAGCTTTCCTGCTCCTCTGATGCTGCCTGGCCTGCTGTGTTCCTCCAGCTCCACACTGTGTTATGTCTGACTCCAGCATCTGCAGTTCTTATTTGGATACAGAACTGGCTAGAAGGTAGGAGACAGAATGTGGTGGTGAAGGGTTGACTTTCGGAATGGAGACCGGTGGCTAGTGGTGCACTGCAAGGATCAGTGCTGGGTCCACCGCTTTTTGTCATTTTTATAAATTATTTGGGTGTGAATGTATAGGTATTTCTCGTATAACACAACAGTTGCATTCTTGTGTGACCTTGCACTATAGAAAATCGCTATATCTGTACAGCAGAAAGTTTGCATTATTCAAACAGCATCCACTATTCATCATTCGCATTACAGTCAAATTGTGTTAATGAAACATGTGTGAAAGCAGAAATACCTGGAGGAGGTGTGGTTAGTGAATTTGCAGACGCCACCAAAATTGGTGGTGCAGTGAACAGCAAAGAAGGTTATCTCTGAGTACAATGGGACCTTGATCAGATGGGCCAATGGACCGAAAAAGGGCAGATGGATTTTATTTTAATGAATGTGAGGTGCTGCATTTTTGAAACTTATACACAGAATGGTAAGTTCCTGGGGAGTGTTGTCAGACAAAGAGACCTTGGAGTGCAGGTTCATAGTTCCTTGAAAGTGGAGTCGCAGGTAGACAGGATAGTGAAGAAGGCATTTGATATGCTTGCCTTTATTGGTCAGTGCATTGATTATTGGAGTTGGGAGGTCATGTTGCGGCTGTACTGGACATTGGTTAAGCCACTATTGGAATACTGTGTGCAATTCTGGTCTCCTTCCTGTGGGAAAAATGCTGTGAAACTTGAAAGGGTTCAGAAAAGATTTACAAGGATGTTGCCAGGGTTGGAGGCTTTGAGCTATAGGGAGAGGCTAAACAGACTGGGGCTATTTTCCCTGGAGCTTCGGAGGCTGAGGGGTGACCATATAAGAGGTTTATAAAATCATGAGGGGCATGGATAGGGTGAATAATCAAAGTCCTTTCCTCAGGGTTGGGGAGTCAAAAACTAGAGGGCACAGGTTTAAGGTAAGATGGGAAAGATTATAAGGGACCTAAGGGGCAACTTTTTCACGCACAGGGTGGTGTTGTATGGAACAAGCTGGCAGAGAAGGTGGTGGAGGCTGGTACAATAACAACATTTAAAAGGCGCCTGGATGATTATATGAATAGGAAGAGTTTAGAGGGATATAGGCCAAATGCTGGCAAATGGGACTGCATTAATTTAGGATATCTGGTCAGCATTGAAGAGTTGGACTAAAGGGTCTGTTTCCATTCTGTACAGCACTATGACTCTAAAGAAGATAGTCAGATGGGTGAAGTGACAGTGGGCGACCATATCAGGGACAGTGACCACAGCTTGGCTAGCTTTAGTGTTATTATGGAAAAGGACAGAGATAAATCAGGAGTAAAAGTTTTAAAGAGTGAGATGGTAAATTTTACAAAACTAAGAAGTGATTTGGCTGAGTTGGACTGAGCAACGCTGCTAAAGGATACATCAGTGGTAAACCAGTTGGAGGCAGCAATTAGTGAGCTCCTTGGGGCACAAGCAGACATTGCCCCTCCAAAAATAAGAACGTTACTGCCAAATCCAAACCCCCATGTTGTGTAGAAAAAGTACAGGGGAGGATTAAACAGAAAAAGAAAGTTTATGCAGTGCATATGGGAAGAATTTTAAATGTTTTTTTGTTTCCATATTCACAAAGGAAAGTGATAATGTAGATATAGTAATCCAAGAGGAGCACCGTGAAATATTGGACAAGATAGTCATTACAACAGAAAGTGTTAGAGGAGTTAGAATCCTTGAAAGTGTCTCAGTCACCGGGGCCAGATGGATTGCCCCTAGGATGTTGAAGGAGGTCCGAGAGGCATTTGGAAATATTC
>NC_063358.1:41598227-41650109 GCF_021869965.1 Rhincodon typus | reverse complement strand
AGTTTCAAAATCTCCCCTCCCCCTACCGCATCCCAAAACCAGTCCAGCTCGTCCCTGCCTCCCTAACCTGTTCTTCCTCCCACCTATCCCCTCCTCCCACCTCAAGCCGCACCTCCATCTCCTACCAACTAACCTCATCCCGCCCCCTTGACCTGTCCGTCCTCCCTGGACTGACCTATCCCCTTCCTAACTCCCCACCTACACTCACCTTTACTGGCCCCATTCCCGCCTCTTCGACCTGTTTGTTTCCTCTCCACCTATCCGCTCCTCTATCCATCTTCTATCCGCCTCCCACTCTCTCCCTATTTATTTCAAAACCCCCTTCCCCTCCCCCTTTTCTGATGAAGGGTCTAGGCCCGAAACGTCAGCCTCTCTGCTCCTATGATGCTGCTTGGCCTGCTGTGTTCATCCAGCCCTGCACCTTGTTGCCTCGGATTCACCAGTATCTGCAGTTCCTACTATCTCTGATTGCTTTATATCTTGCTTGTATTTCGAAGCCACCAGTCATAGTCTCCAGCAGCTTGAGGGATGTTTGCTCATTTCACATGAACTGGGATATTTTTTTCTTAGAACATTCAATATTTTTTAAAACTGAATACAAAATTAAAGAGAATAAAACTCAAACAGAGATAGTAGGAACTGCAGATGCTGGAGAATCTGAGACAACAAGGTGTAGAGCTGGATGAACACAGCAGGCCAAGCAGCATCACAGGAGCAGGAAGGCTAACATTTCGGGCCTAGACCCTTCTTCAGAAACCCTTCTTCATTTCTGCAGAAGGGTCTAGGTCCGCAACGTCAGCCTTCCTGCTCCTCTGATGCTGCTTGGCCTGCTGTGTTCATCCAGCTGTACACCTTGTTATCTCAAAACTCAAACAGAGCTTTCTCATCCAGCAGCATCCAAGCACATAGCCTTCTACCTAAAAAAAACCACTCAAAAGACAGTTCAATCATTTTATTCCAACATTGCCTGTTGTTGATTGGCCAGCATCAGCTTCTCTTTGATTTACCAATGCAACATCCAACCAAATCCTTGAGCATCCTTGTGCCAAAACATCTGTAGTGTTCTTACAACAATAACCAGCCTGCAGTTATCTCTCCAAACCAGCTCCCAAGTGCAAATATCAGTTTGTTCTGTTTTTCAGAAACAAGCTGTTGTTCAAAGTTTGATTCTCAACTAGAGCTCACAGTTCCATATCAAAATGAGAAAAATAAAAAAAAAAGTGATGGTCGCAACACTTAGCAGGTGGAGTTTCAATCAAAGAAGACACGCATCTTTTAAGTTTATTTCTGAGGCTTAATTGATGTCTCGACTTTAAATCATTGTAACTTCAAAGTACAGTGTCCAGATG
Source organism: Rhincodon typus (assembly GCF_021869965.1). Lineage (NCBI taxonomy): Eukaryota > Metazoa > Chordata > Chondrichthyes > Orectolobiformes > Rhincodontidae > Rhincodon > Rhincodon typus. Next base: position 41,648,760 of record NC_063358.1, on the reverse strand, counting down.
ACCTAATAAAATCAGATTCTAAATATTTTGAAATCATAACAGCATTTTATCTTCTGGAAAAAAAAAGTACTTCTAATACATAAGAACACTTATTCGGTTCTGTGCAATATAATAGTTTTTTTACTTTTTAAGGACAGAACGCAATGATAAACTATTGTAGTGGAAACATTTGACTTATCATTAGCAACCACATAATGCCATTCGAAATTGGCAAAGCTTTTAAAATTACTTGTCAAAAGCTTCCTGACTACAATTCAGGCTCTCCCCAAAGTTCAGAACCTGAGCAAGCTGACATAATTCACACTTGCTTCATAAGCCGACCCACTTTGCTGCAGAGTGCAATTTCTGGGAAGGTCAAAGTCCAGACAAGCATTGCAAATGTGCAACCAGCCATCACGTTGAGGGACCGTCAGGGAACCAGTTCCTCAACTTTTACAACAATCAAAGTGACAGTTAGCAGCAGTCAGGTGGGAAATCAGGATTTAAGGTCACCTCCACCTCCAGACAAAATCTAGCCTGGTGTCCATATGGGGGAGATCAAAACTAGGGGTGATTATTGTCATGACTAAAGAATCAATGAAAATGCTTGTAATCCTGATTAAACAAAATGAAAGATCTGCATTTGCTGTAAATCAGAGACAAAAATAGAACTTCTTGGAAAAGCTCAGCAAGCCTGGCAGCATCTGTGGAGAGAAATCAGAGTTAATGTTTCAGGTTGAGCGACCCTTCCTCAGAACTGGAAAGGGTCACACAACCCGAAACATTAACTCTGATTTCTCTCTACTGATGCTGCCAGACCTGCTTGAGCATTTCCAGGAAATTCTATTTTTGACTCTTAATCCCAATAATGGTTGTAATGTGGGTCTCATGACTACAAATGTTATTTGAGATGAAAATCATCAAAGTATTTTAGGAGAATGTGGGCAAAATACACAATGATGAAAATAGTAGAATCTTGTGCTGATAGGATTAAGTGATGAAGGGTGAGAGGGTGGTGGAGGAGATTATGGTATAGTATGGCAGGATGGGATTTTATGCTGTAATGCCATATCATTCTACTTAAATTGGCTGACCTCAGCCCAATATAGGTACAGCACACCCAGGAGAAACAGCTCCATCTGTGCCAATACTGGTGCAGTTTGGCCTCTGGACTAATTTGACAATCGTGTTCTGCATAACCAGGAATGCAGTCCGTCTTAAAATCAAATCCAAACATGTCAAATTGTGACATCAGTTGAATAAATACAACAAAAAATGTGCCTGAAATCAACTGTATTTTGATAAGGAGCCTATCCTAGTTCACTAATATCCATCTCAGAAAGAAACTGCTACCATTTCTGAAGCTGGATTGCACATATCTCTAGCCCACTCTTCAGGAAGGATTTTCCTTGATTGTGTGGTCACAGTGAATATTGGGCTGAGACGTACTGTTTGTCTATAAAATGCCCTGATACAAACAGTGATCACACTTTAGAAATGCCTCATTGGTTACTGAAATAACTCCACAGAGGCCAGTATCCCATCATCAAGTCACCCTTTATTTACAAGTGGAGAATCCTTGACACTGATCCAGCTCCCTCAGAGCCAGCTCTCAGAGTGAACAGGATGTCTGATATTCCTGTTCTTATATGTCAGTCAGGGCTCCCTGATTGGACCAGATTAACAGCTTCAATCAGGGAACTCATTCTATGAAGTCCACTTGGCTGACCTCGTTACAATCACTATTGTTATAAAGTACTTTGAGACATTCTGGAATTGTGAAACACACTTGAAAATAAGAGTCATTCTTGTCTTTACATTTAAACAGAATTGGCCAATTTGCCAATTGTGCCCAATCCCACACATCATTCACACAGGCATTAACCCAGGATGACCTTCCCTTTAATACCCTGTTACATGATCCACCAAATCACAGCAATCAGTTTTAAAAGCAACTATCAATGCAACCAGAGGTGAGCACTCAATGTTGTCTCCTACTTCCCAAGAATATGATTAACACACACAATGAGAATTTCTGCCACAAGTGGTTCCTGTGCTATGACCCCTGAATATTCCTGTGGATTTCTCCAACTAATGACTCTACTAGGTATTTCCTCATGTCCAAACTTCTAATAAACTGCCTTTTGCAACAGATGATTTCCATTTGCTTCCATTATCTCAGCCATTAATGCTATTTATAAAATGATTTTGGCTCCCACCATGTTTTGAGGTACTGAGCATGCAGTCGAGAATCAGACCAGGCAGAATTTACACGTAAATAAACTTCATAATCCACAGAAAGGAGCAAACAAAATGCCTTTGAGAGAATTACCCTGGAGTCTGCCCACACTATAATCTTGCCTTGCTGAAGCAGCCCACTGTGTCTCATTCCAGAGATTTGTGCATTTAATGGAGAATGATAATTGAATGCAACATTGAGGAAGTGCTGTACTGTCGGGGGTGCTCGCTTTTAGATGAGCCTTTAACACATGGACTTCACGTTACACAAATTCTCTACTATATTTGCTATATTACGTTAATGACAACACTTCACTGATACATTCTCCAAATGCTTCGTAAAGAACTCTATCACACAGACACCAGTAATGACTCATCTTCAGACTTTGTTGATGATAAGGCTCTTTTAACTCATCTGTAGGGGCCACTGTGATAATTTCTGCTGAGACAGCCACAGTAAGCTGTGCCAAGCTGGATGACCCCATACACTGCACAACAGAATAAATGGTTGAAGCAATCATAGATGCCATACGTTCTTTAACTGAGAAGGTTAATGATTCCTGATAATACAGCACTGAAGAGGCCCTTCAGCCCATCAAGTCTGCACTGACCTATCAACACTGGTTCCATTTTCCAGCACTTGGTTCACAGCCTTAAATGTTATGACAATTCAAGTATTCATCCAAACATCCAATTTAAAGTTGTGAGGTTTCCAGCTTCAATTACCCTCCCAGGCAGTACATTCCAGAATGCCACCACTCTCTAATTAAAAAAAAATCTATCCTCAAATCTCCTCTAAACCTCTTGCCCTTCACTTTAAAATTATTGCCTCTTGATATTGACCTTTCACCTAAGGGAAACCACTGTGACAATAAAGGATATTCTGATTTGGATTCCAATTTTCCCTGTCAATGCCCCTCGAAATCTTTAGACCTCTATCCAGTCACCCCTCAACCTTCACTGCTCCAAACAAAACAGCCCACGTTTATCCAGCCTCTCCTCATAGCTGAAATGCTCCAACTCATGCAACATCCTAGTGAATCTCTTCTGCACCCCGTCCAGTAAAATCAATCCTTCAGAGCAGAGACCAATACTGCACACAGTACTGTACCTCTGGTTGAACCAAAGTCTTGCAGAACTCCAGTATCACCTCTCTGCTTTTATAATCTATGCCACAACTAATAATCTATTAACCTGCCCTGCCACATGCAAGGATCAGCAGTCAAACATCCCAAGATCCCTTTGTTCCTCTGAGCTTCCAATTATCCTGCCATTCAATGGGTACTCCCTTGTCTTGTTCCTTTTCCAAAGTGCATCACCTCACATTTATCAAGGTTAAATTCCAATTGCCATTGATCTGTCTATCTGACCAACCTGTCTATATCCTCCTGTAATCTAAAGCCTTCCTCTTCACTGTTGATCACCCGGTCAATCTTCTAGTCATTCACAAACTTACTTCTCATCAGCCCCCTGTTCGTTCACCTACATCATTTATATATCTCACAGACATTGAGGAACCAGCACTTTAGAATGTCACTGCACACCAGGCTCCAGCCATACAAATAGTCTTCTACCACAACCCTTTGTCTCCTGTCACTGAGCCAATTTTGGATCCAACTTGCCATGTTATCCTGAATCCTATGTGCTTTTACCTTCTTTATTAATCTCCCATATTTGCCCTGTCACCCGCCTGCTTCTCAACTTTTACTTTTCATTAACTCATAGGACGTGGGCATTGCTGGCTGGTCAGTATTTATTCCCCATCCTTAGTTGCCCTTGAGTAAGTGGTGGTGAGCTGTGTCCTTGAATTGTTGCAGTCTATGTGGTGTCGATAGACCTGTAATGCTTTTAGGGAGGGAATTTCAGGATTTTGACCCAGCTACACTTGAGAAACCGTAATATTTTTCCAAGTCAGGATGGTGAGTTGTTTGGAGGGGAACTTGCAGGTGCTGGTGTTCCCATGTATCTGCTGCCCTGGATGGGAATGGACATGGGTTTGGAAGATGCTGTCTAAGGATCTTTGGTGAATTTCTGCACTGCATCTTGTAGATAGCGGCAGTGTGCACTACTGAGCGTTGATGGTGGAGAGCGTGGATGTTTGTGGATGTAGTGCCAATCAAGTAGGCTGCTTTGACCTGGATGGTGTCAAGCTTCTTGAGTGTTGTTGGGGCTGCACACATCCAGGCAAATGGGGAGTATTCCATCATATTCCTGACTTGTGCCTTGTAGATGGTGGACAGGATTTGGGGAGTCAGGAGGTGAGTTCTTACAGCAGTATTCCCAGCTTCTGACCTGCTCTTGTAGAGTCCAATGGAGGTGTACCTCAATGGTGACCACCAGGATGTTGACAGTGGGCAGAATCAGTGATGGTAACACCATTGAATGTTGACGGACGGTGGTTAAATTGTCTCTTATTAGAAACGGTCATTGTCTGGCATTTGTGTGGCATGAATGTTACTTGCCACTTGTCAGCCCAAGCCCGGATATTGTTCAGATTGCTGCATTTGAACATGGACCACTTCGGTATCTGAGACTGAAGATGCAGAAGCCATAGAGATGTTCTGGGATTTCACATCACATCTCGAAAACATGAAAAAATCTGTATCAATGACATGACAGACTGTAACTCACTAGCCCAAAAAGCACACACTAAGCACAAATGGATTACTAAGTTCTTCCGTGTTTAACTCCTAACGTTTTTCAATGTCCTTTACTGTATAAGTTAGGACAATTGTAAGGTGTGATGAAACCGAAAATTAAAACAATTTTTCACATATTTACAGCTTTCCTATGTTTTCTTTTTGAGATCTTTTTCTAGACACCGAGTGCAGTTGTAGGAAGTTAGGTTACAGAGTGACCTCCTTAGCTGTATCAGACTTCAATCAACACAAGTGTACAAGCAGATGACCTTGTGATTCAACTCACTGCAATTTCACTGCATTTTATTTGTTTCATGTAAATTCTATTCCAAGATACATTAAGGGCAAATGACAGGTGGCATGCAGAGCCATGGAAGGTGAAAAGATGAAGGAAAATTGGAACGACGTTGACAGAGTGCCCGAATTCAGGGGAAAAAAAATAGTGCAGCAGGCGAGAGACCAAAACTCTTTAAGGGAGTTCATTTCACCCGCCTGTTTACTAATGTACCACTCAAGGGGGGCCACAGATATTTGTACAGCAGCACTACATTATGGTGATGTAGACCCTCCACCACTGTCTGAATTAGTATCCATTGAACTAATGAACTCAGTAACTCGCACAGTTGAGGGTTCAGTTTTAAGCGCGTTTGCTGAAATGGATGGCGTTGCCGTGGGATGACCGCAAGGCCAGCTCTCACAGACATCTTTGTTGGATTCCATGAGGAATGCTTCTTCAACGAAATGCTGCACCTGTTGAAAATTTCCCTTTAAGAGTTCGAGACTCCTCCCGGAAATCGGGACGGTGGCGTCGGAATCAGCAGCATGTTTGTGACTTCTCCCAGTGACTGGAGGGCAGCAGCAACAAATCTCCTCCGGGCAATCGGAGGCAAGGCTTCCACAAAGCCCCTCCCAGCAACTGGAGGCAGTTGCAGCAGCGGCAGCAAAAAACTGCAGGCCCCAGCAAGGCCTGGGTGCCTGCATTGGAGGCTGAGTATTCCATCCACCTTCACTGAGGTGGCACTTTAAGATCTGGACACTTCTCTTTCCTTAGATCTGGATGTTGTTCTTTCCTTTTAGCTCAGTTTCTTTTTCTACTGCTATTGGTTCTTCATTCCAGTTTTTGTAACCAAGAGGGCTGGAGTATGGCAAGTTTGTACACTTTTCGCTGTACTCTGTATTCCTATAGTTGAGTACCTGTGGCAATAAAATCTAATTCTAATACATAGATGATATTTGCTAAATATGAATCAGCAGTTACATGTAAGAAACGTTTTGTTTTAATGGGTTCCAGCCCGCACTCAAATTCAGCGTTAAAATGGAAATAAGCTCCCATTCCTCGATGTCTAAATTGAGAAACTGGCCTGAGGTTCCCTACAACTGTCTACCACAAACCTATCTTCACCGGTCAGTTTACATGGTGAGATTCCTACTCTTCTCCACCCTCTAAGACTGACTTTACTGGTAACCTTGTAAATATGGCCTGAGCTACTTGTTCACTGTGAAAACCTGATGTTGAAGTAAATACATCAAAGCCATTCTGCGGGATAGCAGCTATCCTAGTCAGGTCATTGCTTGTTGTAGATCACACAAACTCATGAACTGGCCACACGCTGCACTTTCAGTCCCCTGGTTAGAGGACAAGGTGTCTCAAAACATTGAAGCAACAGGTGAACTGCTATAGAGTGACAGCATGAGCAGTGGTCACCACTAACGGGATGCTATCATACCAAAAAGGTACTGCCTCTCACACCATTGAGTAGCGTGGTTTATGAATTTCAATGCTGGTGTGATGCCAGGTATGAAGGACATACATCCCAAAGACTGGAGAACTCTATCTTCAGCTTTTCATACCTGGCATGGTACTGACTGTGCCTAATCAGCCCCACTTCCAACATTGGCTATAATTCTGCAATTAGACAGCATTGGCTAGATTATCCTGAGTGAGCTAACTATTACATTGATGGCCGATTTAAAATTATAAGTTGGCCTTGCAGTGCGGCACACTTGGGGATGTTGGAATATTTATATATTAATGAACTGATATTTGCAGGCAGAAAGAATATGTACACATATTTTCTGAAAAAGAGTCTAGGCCCGAAACGTCAGCCTTCCTGCTCCTCTGATGCTGCTTGGCCTGTTGTGTTCATCCAGCTGTACACCTTGTTATCTCATGTACACACATGCCTCTGTTTCAACTTACTAAGTAGACAACAGACATCTTCTGGTTCATTCCTCAAGGCAATGCTTTGGCCAATGAGAGTCAATTTGAACAAACATTGGTGGTTGACTGTCAATCATCATTGACTTCTTGTATTCTACATGGCAATGCCTCCACAAATCACAGTCCACTTGCCAACTAATCAGTATTCTGTCTTCATACAGCATACAAATATTGTTCCCATCAGTATCCCATTTATTGCAAATTGCCCTGATGGGAAAATGAAGCTTTGACATAAATTTTCCAACTATACTTACCTTCAATGTATTGTACAAATGGCTAAGTACAGTTGTGACCTTAAGTGAGTCACCTGATGAACAGAACGTCTTCTTTTGGGAACAACAACAAAATATTTCTTGGAAAACATCACTAATGTAACAGCTGAGGAGTGTCACCTAGAAACTTCTTTATTTTGACTCAAAAAGGAAGAACTTCAAATGTGATCAAACATTAAATATTTAATATTGTGACAAAAGAGAAATGGAGAGAGTGACACTGAATCATAGAGAGTGACACTACAGATGGGGCCTTTAACACTGGTGAAGGAACAATTAGGGCATTAACAATCATGAGGGAACAGGACTATATGCAAATCTTGATCCTGAGCAGCATTCGCAGTTCGTTCGGTTTGAATTTGAGAATGACACTGAGGATGTAGAAAATGCAGGAAATTATACAGTAACATTTGAAAATCTAAATAACCTAGAGCCAAGCTAAGTAAAGGTAATGAAAGGAAATTAATTGTTAAAATAGCTTTTGACAAATAGGTCCAGAAATTCTGATCAGGGTCAGAAACTGTATTTCCAATCCTAATTTGATTGAAAAGCACCCACTTGCCTTTACATGTCTCATGCACTGGAGATTCCCGGATACCGACAGCCCTCTGTGAAAGAGTATATGTAAGGTATGTGAAAGTCTACAGTGGGAGGTCGGTAATGGAGCTTAGATACCAAATGAGTGAAAGTGCCATTTAAGTGAATGAATGCTTAGTGTAGGCCAGGGGTCAGGTTGGAGGGGTTGGTTCTTAGCTCTGACAAGTTAGGGTCAGAGCCAAGGGGCTGTTGAGATCAGTGAGGCCAGGCCAGGGAGATGATGGGCTAGAGGAGGGTGTCGAGCGGGATGTGGAGATCTGGACAAAGGCTGTGAATGGTTGGGAGAAGTGGTATAGTTGCTGCGTCAGTGATGGGTTAGGTTTAAGTTTAATAGTTAATCAGGGAGTTAGAGTAGGTTTTTACTCCTCTAGTTTCCTTGCTACCTAGTAAACTTAAGGGAATTGGAATCTCTGATGTCTTTGACTTTAAGGAGATTTTGGGAGAGTTCGAGACACAGGGGATTGCCCATTGGAAAATTCAACCTCTTGGATAATTCCTACAGAGTCAGCTGTGCCAGGGATTCAACATGGCCCTGATGTGCACTGCTCCAGAGACCCTGGTTATTGGAACATCTGGGCCATCATGATTTTCAGTACAATGACTTTATTTGAATTTAATTATTTGCATTTCATATTCATTGTATAAAATTATTAATGAATATAATAAGGCGCAGGTACTTGGCACACTGGTTGTATCTCGGGGTTACTCGCTCACTCTCCTGGCATTCAATTCTTTCAGCCTTTCTGAATCCTCCCAGTATCGCACCACTCCCACCTTGTCTTGCCTTAATGTGACTTTCCCCTCAGCCAGAGTTACCAGCCTCACAGTACTTCTGTATTTCCTTGTCATTTAGAGCAGATACAAAGACAGGAAGCTTGTTACAGTTGTCAACAGTGCTCAGTCGTTAAGGGAGATAGCCTTCAGACAGGGACTCCCTGTTCAATAAGTCAAGGCCAGTCTTTGATATCAGTCAAAAGGCTTGGGCCTAGTGAGCTGGCCACACGAGTAACAGCAAACTGAAATCAGCAAAAACCCACTCTGACTTTCAGGTCAGCAATTGTCGGCATCTGTTTTCCTCATGGCAGTTGGAAAGATAGGACGCTGTATATTAATGAGGTGAATTTTGAAGTAAATGAGTTTGATAACAAGCAATAATCCTTGTGAATAGGCAGCTAGTCAATCCTGAGTGGAATGCCCTGCCTGCAAAAATAGTAGACTCGCCAACTTTAAGGGCATTTAAATGGTCATTGGATAAACATATGGATGATAATGGAATAGTTTAGGTTAGATGGGCTTCAGATTGGTTTCACACGTCGGCGCAACATCGAGGGCCGAAGGGCCTGTACTGCGCTGTAATGTTCTATGTTCTATGTTCTATCTCATCTTGATGCCTGGAACTTATGAAAATACAATCAGGGTCAGCCACGTAAGGGATGAGGAGCTGAATCTCGGGCAGGCCACCATCCATCTTGACTTTTTGTTTTACGTTGTCCTGTTTTCTCCTGGTATGAAAGAACAGGAGGGACTCAAATAGTTGAAAGTGGTTGGCACAGCTGTTCGTGTGGATGCTGGTGGGCAAAGATAGTGAGGTGACCAGAATGAATGAGCCAGTGAGTAGGCAGCATGGAGGGCACGCAGTGTCAGGGAGAAGCAGGATTGGAGTGGAACAGAGCAAATGCGTGAAGATGATATGAAGCTTTAATGGGATGTGGGTGCAGTGCCAGCGCTAAAGCGAGTGTGAGAAAGCAGAGAGGAGATGCTGGCAGAAATTGTGGCAGTGCAGAGAAGGTCATTGGCCTTCTTCCTTCAGTACTAGGCTTTCCTCCAGACAGCTCAGTCTATGATAACCTGGGTGGCAAACTTGGACAAGGCTGGCAGGATCTGATGGCATGGCCTCACTGCCAGTCCTGGGAGAACAGGATATTCTTGTTCTGCAGAACACCATTCTCCACAACCTCAAGGTGCCTGTACACCCCTTATCTTTTGCATCCGGAGCAAATGTCATAAACCCTGCAGGACAACATCAGACTGACAGTGCTTGTCCAAGTGCACGACAGTCTGTTAAACTAGGGATACCAGGCCAGTCCAGAATATCCTGACAGTGACAAATTGATCAGGCTATGACGAGAATTGGATTAGCACAGGACGGAAGCCAGGACGGGCTTGGTGGGTAGTTAATGAGGTGAGTTTGAGACAATTGCACAAGAAAATTTATTAAGTGTCTCTGCAGAGAAAAACATAAAACTTGACAAAATTGACACTTGTTTTAAAAATAGTGAGATTCAACCATAAGACCTTAGGATATCGGAGCAGAATTAGACCATTCAATCCATCGAGTCATTCAGTCATGGCTGGTCCAGCAGAGGGTGGCGATGATGTTGATTGGCCGTCAGGGTGAATATTTGTACTGGCACAGTCACCATTACCAAACAGCAGTTTATGGAGGGAATGTTGTCAAGGAACAGTTAGACCGCAAACACTACTTCAGTGTTTCCCTCCATCCCTCCTCCTCTAATGGAAAAAAAAAGTCACTGTGAGGACCACAAGCGAGGGAAAGTGAGTGGTTTTGCCCTACTGCAGGTGACTACAAGGGAGAGAGCTGACTGGTGAGTAATGGGTAAAGGAGGGAAGTCTTCACAACTTCTATGACTTATAGCACTTTTTTGGGCTTCTAATCTCTAAGGGTAGTACACAGACCAGGAAAGAAGGGCCACAGATAACTGGATTTGATTTAATCTAATATAAAGTACTCTGCAAGGTATAATTTAAAGAGGTAAACCATGGCAGGCGAGCTGAAAGTCTGGGTTTGCTCCTCATGCTCCATGTGGCAGGCTGGGAACAGTTCCATCCCCTGGGTCAGCATGTGTGCAGGAAGTGTCTCCAGCTACAGCTCCTGGAACCTCGAGTTTCAGAACTGGAGCAGCGGCCGGTTACACTGTGGGGCATTTGCGAGGGAGAGAGTATCGTGGATAGCATGTCTAGAGAGGTGGTCACACCGCAGGCTCAGACTCTGCAGGCCGGAAGGGAATGGGTGACCACCAGACAGAGCACGAGAGATAGGCAGGTAGTGCAGGAATCTTCTGTGGCCATTCCCCTGCAGAACAGATAGACCGTTTTGGATACTGTGAGGGGAATGACCTCTCAGGGGAAAGCAGCAGCAGCCAAACTTATTTCACCACGGTTGGTTCTGCTGCGGGGGCAGGGGCTGTAAAAAGTGTACCAGGGCAATAGTTATAGGGATCAGTTGTAAGGGGAATAGACAGGCGTTTCTTTGGCCGCAACCGAGACTCCAGAATGGTATGTTACCTCCCTGGTGCTAGGGTCAAGGATGTCACGGAGTGGGTACAGGACATTCTGGAGGGGTGAGGGTGAACAGCCAGTGGTCATGGTATACATTGGTACAAATGACACAGGTGAAAAAAGGGATGAGGTCCTAAAGGCAGAATATAGGGAGCTAGGAAGAAAGTTAAGAAATCAGACCCCAAAGGTCGTGATCTCAGGATTACTACCAGTGCCACGTGCTAGTCACAGTAGAAATAACAGGATATATCGGATGAATACATGGCTGAAAAGATGGTATCCGGGGAGGGTTTCAGATTCCTGGGGCATTGGGACTGGTTCTGGGGGAGGTGGGACCTGTACAAACTGGATGGGTTACACATCGGCAGGACTGGGACCGATGTGTTTGCTAGAGCAGTTGGGGAGGGTTTAAACTAACATGCCAGGGGGATGGGAACCTATGTAAGGAGTCAGAGAAGGAGGGAGCAAGGACAAAAACAAAAGGTAGAAAAGGAAATAAGAAAAATGATAGGCAGAGAAACCAAGAACAAAATTCAAACAGGGCTGTTGGGAACAATAAGAGTGAGACAAACAATGTTAATAACACAAGCTTTAAAGGCTTTGTGCCTTAATGCGTGGAGCATTTGCACCACGATGAGCCAATCACACAGATAGATGTAAACGTGTACGACATAATTGGGTTTAGAGAGACGTGGCTGCAGGGTGACCAGGGATGGGAACTGAGTGTCCCAGGGTATTCAATATTTAGGAAGGACAGACAAAAGGGAAAAGGTGATGGAGTGGCATTGCTGGCTAAAGATTAAACTAACACAATAGTGAGAAAGGATATTAGCTCTAACAGTGTGGAGTATGTATGGGTAGAGTTGAGTAATATCAAGGGGCAAAAAACATTAGTAGGTATCATATATAGATCCCCAACTGCAGTGGTGATGTTGGGAATGGCATTAAACAGGAAATTAGAGATGCATGTGATAAGGGAATATCGGTGATCATGGGTAATTTTAATCTGCACATAGATTGGGCAAATCAAATTAGACAAAATGCCTTGGAGGAGGAATTCCTGGAGTGTATATGGAATGGTTTTCTTGACCAATATGTGGACGAAGCAACTAGACAGCAGGCCATCTTAGGCTGGGAACTATGTAATGACAGGGGAATCATTTCCAATCTAGCTGTGTGAGACCCCTTCGGGATGAGCGACCATAACATGATAGAATTTTTCACCAAGATGGAGAGTGAGGTTATTGATTTGGAGACTAGGGTGCTGAATTTTAATAAAGGAAACTATGAAGATACGAGGCGTGAGTTGGCCTTGATCAATTGAGGAGAGTTACTTAAAGAGATGACAGTGGATAGGCAATGGCAAACATTGAAGAAACGCATGGGGTAACTGCAACAATTGTTTATTCCTGTCTGTCACAAAAGCCAAATGGGTAAGTGAGCCAATCCATGGCTTACAAAGGAAATAAGACATAGTATCCGATCCTAGGATGAAGCATACAGATTGGCGAAGCAAAATAATATGTCTGAGGATCGGGAGCAGTTTAGAATTCAGCAAAAAAGGACAAAGGGATTGATTAAAAAGGGGAAAATACAGTATGAAAGTAAGCTTGCATGGAACATAAAGACTACGCTAAGAGTTTCTATAGGTACATGAAGAGAAAGAGATTGGTAAAGACAAATGTAGGTACCCTTCAGACAGAAACCAGGGAATGTATAATAGGAGACAAAGAAATGGCTGAGCAACCGAATACAGACTTTGGTTCTGTCTTCAAAAAGAGGACACAAATCAGATGCCAGAAATGTTGGAGAATGAAGATTTAGTGAGAGAGAAGAACTGAGGGAGATCAATATTAGTAGAGAAATGGTGCTAGGAAAATTGTTGGAATTGAAGGTGGATAAATCCCAGGGTCTGACAATCTATATCCCAGAATATAGATTAAGGAAGTGGCTCTAGAAATCCTGGATGTATTTGATGGTCATCTTCCGGGATTCTATAGACTCTGGAACAGTCCATGCAGGTTGGAGGTTCGCTAATGTCACTCCAATATCCAAAATGGTGAATTATAGACCAGTGAGCCTAACATCGTGGGGAAAATTCTCTAATCCATTATCAAGGATCTTATAGTGGAACATGTAGAAAGCAGTGGCAGGATCAGACAGAGTCAGTGTGGATTTATGAAGGGGAAATTATGCTTGACAAACCTGATGGAATTCAATGAAGATGTAACTAGTACAGTTGACAAGGGCGACCCAGTTGATATGGTATATTTGGACTTCCAGAAAGTGTTTGACAAAAACAACATAGGAGATTATTGTGCAAGATTAAAGTGCATGGGATTGGGAAAGGTACATTGAGATGGTTAAGAAACTGGTTGGCAGAGAGGAAACAAAGAGCATGGATTAATGGGTCCTTTTCAAATTGGCAGGCAGTAACTAGTGGGGTACCACAGGGATCGGTGCCCCAACTATTCACAATATATATTAATGATTTGGATGAGGAAACTGAGTGTAACATCTCCAAGTTTGCAGATGATACTAAGTTGGGTGGGAGCGTGAACTGTGGTGAGGATACAGAGTTGCTTCAGCGTGATCTCGACAGGTTAGGTGAGTGAGCAAATCTATGGCAGACACAGTATAATTTGGATAAATGGGAGGTTATTCACTTTGGAAGCAAAAACAAGAAGGCAGATTACTACCTGAATGGCTGTAAATTGGGAGAGGGGAGTGTGCAGTGGGAACTGGGTGTCCTTGCGCACCAGTTGCTGAAGGTAAGCATGCAGGTACAGCAGGCAGTAAAGAAGGCAAATGGTATGTTGGCCTTCATTGCGAGAGGTTTCGAGTACAGGAGCAGGGATGTGTTGTTACAGTTGTACAGAGCCTTGGTGAGGCCACACCTAGAATATTGTGTGCAGTTTTGGTCTCCTTTTCTGAGGAAGGATGCTCCTGCTCTCGAGGCAGTGCAGCAAAGGTTTACCAGGCTGATTCTGGGGATGGCAGGTCTGACGTATGAGGAGAGATTGACTATGTTGGGATTGTTTTCACTAAAGTTCATTGACTTATAAAATTCTAACAGGACTGGACAGGGTAGATGCAGGGAGGATGTTCCCAATGGTGGGTGTGTCCAGAACCAGGGGTTACAGTATGAGGATTCGGGGTGGATCATTTAGGATGGAGATGAGGAGACATTTTTTCACCCAATGAGTGGTGAGCCTGTGGAATTCATTATCACAGGAAGTAGCTGATGCCAAAACACTGAATACATTCAAGAGGCAAATACATATAGCACTTGGGGCAAATGGGATCAAAGGTTATGGGGAGAAAGCAGGATGAGTCTATTGAGTTGAACGATCAGCCATGATCATGAAGAATATGGAGCAGGCTCAAGGGGCTGAATGGCCTTCCCCTGCTCCTACCTTCTATGTTTCTATGATACATTTCTCAACCCCATTCTCCTGCCTTCTATATGTAGCTATGTGTATCTGTCTCAAATATACTCACTGCCTCCACTGCCTTCTACGGCAATAAGTTCCACAGATTAACCACCCTCTGGCTGAAGAAATTCCTCCTCATCTCAACTCCCAGTCTAAGTTAAAACGTAGAACTTGGAGACTAATAATCTCTGAGACCCTGCTTGAACTGCACACCAATTATCATTCAGATAAACCAAATAGAAGGTTAAAACAATGACTGAAGGAATAGTGTAGGATGCAGGGACCAAAGCTATGGGACCCTGGCACTATTAGATCCTTGAATAATTACCCCAAGATCCCTCTGTTCTTCTCAGCTACACAGTGTCCTGCCATGCATTAAATAGTCCCTCATCTTGTTTCTTCTTCCAAGGTGCATCACCTTGCATTCATCAGGGTTAAATACCATCTTCCACTGCTCTGCCCATCTGACCAACTCATTTATATCTTTCTGTAACCTATAACAATCTTCTTCACTTTTAACCACTCTACCAATCTTGGTGTCATCTGCAAATTTCCTTCTCATTCCCCCCACATTTTCATCAGTATCATTTATATATGCACCAAACAATAATGTTCCCAGTACTGATCGTTGTGGTACACTGCTGGATACCATCCTCCAGTCACTCAAACAGCCTTCTACCACTACCTTTTGTGTCCTATTAAGAAGCCAGTTTCTGATCCATCTTGCCAAGTTTCCCTCAATTCCATGTGCTTTAACCTTCTCAGTCTCCCATGTGGGACCTTGTCAAAAGCTTTGCTAAAATCCAAATAAACCACATTAACTGAACTTCCCTCATTCTCACATTTGATCACATTTTCGAAAAATTTTAACAGATTTGGTCGGCATAACATCCTTCTGAAATGCTGACTATCCCTAATTGACCTGTGTCTTTCCAAGTGGGTATTAATTCACTCCTTCAGAATTTTCTCCAGTAGTTTCCCTCCCACTGACATGAGGCTCAGTGGTTTGTAATTTCATCTCTACTACTCTTCTTAAAAAGTGGAACCACGTCAGCCGTCCTCCAATTTTCTGGCACTTGCCCCGTGGCCAGAGAGGAACTAAAAATTTGTGTCAGAGCCCCTGCAATTTCCTGCCTTCCCTCCCACAGCATCCTGGAATGCAGTTCATCCAGGCCAGGGGATCTGTCCATTTTTAACAACAACAGAGCCTCCAATACCTCCCCATTTCCTATCTCAAACTGTGCAAGTTCCTCACAGTAACTTTTCTGGAATTCTTGCCTATGTTCTACTTTTCCAGAGAGAAGACGCATCCAATATCCTGCAGCGTCACAGACAGGTTGCCCCCATGGTCCCTAATGGGCCCTACTCCTTCCCTGGTTAACTTCTTCCCTTCAATGTATTTATAAAATGTCTCAGGATTCTGTCTAATCCTGTTTGAAGATCCTTTTCATGCCCACTTTTTTGCTCTTCTAATTGCTTTCTTAAGTTCCCTCCTGCATTTCCTGTATTCCTCTCGGGCCGAAGCTGAATTGCTCCCTTTGAACTTGCTAAAAGTTCTTTCCTTCTTCCTCATCCAGTCCTGAGTTGTCCGAGACATCCAGGGTTCTCTGAACATGTTGTTCCTACATTACTTCCATTGAAAGGGTGCATGTTGGACCCGTACTCTCCCAGCTCCTTTTTGAATGCCCCCTCCTCCATTGCTTTGCTGTAGAGTTACCTGCAAGGAACTGTTCCCAGTCTATTATTGCCAGATCCTGCTTTGATTGAATAAAATCTGCCTTTTCCCAGTCCAAAGCCATCTTTTGCAGGCTATCTTTTTCCTTGTGGAGAACAAATTTGAACCATACTGTGTTTTGTTGACTATCATCTAAATGTTTCCCCACATTAAACACTTGTCCGGCTTCTTGCCCCAGATCCAGATTCAGCACCATGTGTCCCTTGTTGGCCCTGCTATGTATTGGTAGAAAAAATCTCCCCGGATACGTTTCAAAAAATCTATCTGCTCTAACCCCTTAAAACTATGACTATCCCAATTTATGTTGGAAAAGTTGAAATCCCCTAGTATAATTACCCAGTTATTATCTTACACACCTCTGTCTACATATTTGGTCTTCTACTTCCTGCTGACAAAGCATGACATCAAGGGTATAAATTGTCTCGGCTTTTGCTCAAGTCATGTGTGGAATAGCATCAGAGCAATAGATCAGGAGAAATAACGCAGCTAAATGCCTGGTGTGGGAAAGAATTGTTCCTTTTCATGGGACACAAAGGAGCTGATAATCAATGGATGGGTTCCACTTGATCTGGGATGAGACCCATTGCCTAGTAGAAAAAGGAAATAATGGAGTGGCAAAGACTTTGAATTGCTAAGCAGGAGGGAGCAATCTACAAGCAATTTAAATTTTAGCAGAATAGGGCAGCAGAACACAGGATAGAATAAAGTAAGGGAAGATTATAGACAGCCAGGGAATAAGTAGAGGTACAGAATGGGAGTTCAAAAGATGGGTAAACATAGGGTGAAAGGAGTTCCATTAAAACTGAGTTAAAATGTCTGCACAGCAATACATAAAGGAGCAGAACTGCAGTCAATCATGATTTAGGAGGTACTAGAAATAATAGAGATTACTGAGAAATGGCTACAGAAACAAACAGGACTGAAAATTAAATATTACAGCGAATAACATATATAGGAAAGATTGAAAAAGTGGAGGTGGAATAGCTGTACTTATTGAGAATAACATAATAACATACTAGTAAGTACAGAAGAAGGAACATGGCTATCAGCAAGGTCAAAACAGACTTGACGTGGATTGGGATAAAAGCGAATGAAGAAGCAATCACACTAAAAGGTGTAATAAAACAAAGAACTGTGGATGCTGGATTTTAATTCCTGGAGAAACTCAGCAAGTCTGGCAGCAACTGTGGGAAGAAAGTGGAGTTAATATTTCGAGTCTGGTGACTCTTCATCAGAACTGTTAGGAGCTCAGAAAAGATGACATTTATATTGAAACTGAAGACGGTGGGTCTGACAGGGGAACAGGTGGACCTGGAGCCCAGACAGAGAGAGATGAAAGGGTTAGGTAAACAAGGCAATCATGGGTAGCAGGCCAGGACAGAAAGACATGTGGGTAAGTGATAATGAGATCAAACGGTAAGAGAGGATGGGTAAGCTGTACTGAAATCAAACGATATAATGAGATAATCGACCTAGGAGTATGTGGGAATGGGTGACTATGCTACTGGCAATATGTGTCATACAGAACAGGGTGTGGGGTTGATATAAACCATAGAAGGATGGAATCAGACTCTAAAGTTATTCACCTCGATGTAGAGTCCTAGAGGCTGCAGGGTCCCCAAGCAAAAAATGAGATGTTGTCTTTTGAGCTTGCGCTGAGGCTTTTTATCCCAGGCAACGTCCTGGTGAATCGCTTCTGGACCCTCTCCAGTGTAACCACATCCTTCTTGATAGTGTGGTGACCAGAACTGTACGTAGTATTCCATCTGTGGCCTAACCAAGTTGTAACAAGACATCCTTGTTCCTTTATTCTGTGGCCCGGCAATGAAGGCAGCCATCCCATATGCCTTCTTCACACCCTGTCTACTTGTGCTGACATCTTGAGGGATCTTTGGACTTGTATACCAAAGTCCCTTTGGTCCTCAGCACTCCCTACCATTCATTGTGTATATTAGACCTCCCAAAATGCATCACCTCACGCTTATCAGGATTAAATTCCATCTGCTATTGCTCTGCCTAATTTGCCAGCTGATCAATATCAGACTGTAACCTGAGATGATCCTCATCATGATCAGCAACACCCCCAATTTCTGTGTCATCTGCAAAGTTACCCATTATACCTTCTACATTTGCATCTAAATTGCTAATGTACCTGACAAACAACAAGGATTCTAGCACCAATCCCAGAGGTACACCACTGAAGTCAATCAGAAAACAACTCTTAACTGACACCCTTTCCCTCCTATTTCCAGCCAGTTTTGGATCCAGTTTATCAACTTGCCTTGGATCCAATGGGCTCTTACCTTTTGAACCAGCCTTCTGTGTGGAATCTTGTCAAAAGCCTTACCAAAGTACATGTAAACCATGTCAACTGCATTACCTTCATTTATTTAGTCACCTTACCAAAAAAATCTCCGTTGGTCACACAGGATCTCCCTCTTAACAAATCCATGCTGACTATCCATGATCAATCACTGCCTTTCCAAGTTCTGTCCCTCAGAATTTTGTCCAGTAATTTCCTGACCACTGACGTCACTTTGGACTGAGATGAAGGGAAACTTCTTCACCCAGAGATTGGGGAGCCTGTGGAATGCCCTGCCATATAAAAGCGGTTGGGACCAAAACATTGAATGTATTCAAGAAGGAATTAGATATAGTTATTCGGGCTAAAGGGATTAAAGGATAAGGGGAGAAAAGCAGTACCAGCCATGATTATACCAAATAACGGAGCAGATTTGACCTATTCCTGTTTCGAGTTTCTACGTTTCTGTGTTTCAAGATAGAATGTTTACTTTAAAACAAAAAATGTAGATCAAACCTTATTGAACAGATACTACAAAAGAAAAGGTCTCAAGAGTGACATGGTGCTGAGGGTTTAAGTCTTGCACTCAGCAGCACAAACACAACAATGTCTTATGTCAATTGATCATATTAATTTATACCGCCACACTAAACAAAGGGTGCTGATTGGCTGGCAAGTGGATTCTTATTGTCTGAGGAATTGGCATGGAGAAAGCGACAGGTAATTATTGACTCCCCATGCTTCAGTGTAATTCAAAAAAGGTGCAAATCCTAAACATGTTCCTTTAGTTTGCAGTGTAAGGGTCCCTGCATCTGAATTGCTATCTGCTCCAGCAAGTGTTACGAGCTAGATTGAATTCTTAAATTGCTTAGTGTAGCTTATTCAGGATTGTTCACCAAATGCTAATTGTGTAACCACATTTAACAGTAGACATTTTATTTTGAGCTTTTTTTAGGTGTGTGTTAGGCAGGTCTGCTTATTATGAATAGCCAGAGAAACATCAGATATAGCAAGAACTGCAGATGCTGGAGTCAGAGACAACACAGTATGGAACTGGAGGAACACAGCAGGCCAGGCAGCACATGCTTAACTTGGAGATAGTAGGAACTGCAGATGCTGGAGAATCCGAGACAACAAGGTGCAGGGCTGGATGAACACAGCAGGCCAAGCAGCATCATAGGAGCAGAGAGGCTGACGTTTCGGGCCTAGACTTGATCAGCTTCATTGCGATGTATGGCCTGTGTACCTGGCACTACTCTGGCATGGAATTTCATACATAGTCCAACTTGCCCGAATTCTTAGAATCCCAAATCTGTGGCAAATGAGAGTTTCCTTCACAACTTGTTGATTCAATTTCTTCCAATTTTTGCAAAATAAAACTTTTTTTTTTCATTTTACAGATACTGCATGGTGTTTTCATATTTTTGGTGAAAAGATTATACTCTGGGTTTGCATTCTTCGTGTTACTTTTAAAATTTTGTATTGTTGTACACATAGGCTAGGTCCTGCAATCAGATTTTAATGGGCATAAAGGTATCCTAAATTGTTTGTCTGGTTAACTTTGTGGAGAAATGTTGCAGATTGCTGGAAAACCAGCTGGATTCTGGGTACTGGTGGCTGTATGTTGTAACCGAAAGAGCAATCCCATGTTGTTACCCTGTGCATTCAGCTGGACACTAAATTGTGATCAGACCATTTTAAACAGACCTTGAAGCCCTCCGTTAAAGTTTCCGATCTACATTTCTTCTAGATTTGCTTGTTTTTTAAATGTCCAAATCTGTGAAAAATATTTCGACCAGCTAAGCATCTGAATTGATCTGTATTACAACTGAATTCACCTCATTCCCATTTAAATTCTTTTGATTTTAAGTCCTTTTCGATGAAGTAACACTTTTCTTGTTGCTCCTTTTAATTTCACTTCGTCTAAGTCCAGGGACTCCCTCTCTAACAGCACTATGAGTGTATCTATATCATGTGAACTGTAGCACTTCAAGAAGACAGCTCACCACCATCTACTCAAAAGTAGTTAAGAATGGAAAATAACAGCTAATCAATTCAAGATGGCCTTATCCTGTGAAATAAATTCAGTTTCCTCTACTAGGAGATACAGGTTTAACGTGCAAGTTGTTTGCTTTTTTGCCAAGGGGAATCCTTCGTAACAGCTTTGAGAATTTTGTTAAGGATACTTGAATTGTTGTCATTGGCAATCACTTGCTAATGAATATGATTTTCAACTTAGGAAATTCCGTATCACTGATCCCGGGTTCTGTGGGTCCTTGTGCGACTGATGAGCTTGATCCTAGAGCCGCATCTACCACTATTAATTTGGCAGGTGTTTCCAGGGATTGGAGTTCGTCTATGGACTGGAGATTGTTGGCATTCCTTTCTCTAGTTCCTTTACCACATTTGCTCTTGCCGACGGGTGTTCTCAAAGAATTGTGTCCCTTCATGCAGGAGCCTCCTCCTCCAAGTTAGTTTTTCCTCAACGAGGGTCTCCCATGCATTGACATCTATGTTGTATTTCTTGAGGGAAATCTTCCAGAGTCTTTGAAACATTTCCTTTGTCCTTCTCTCATTTCAGTGCCTTCCTTGAACTGGACAAAGATTTGCTTTGACATTCGGAACTCAGACATCCTAAGGTTGCAATGGCCCAGTGAAGTTGGTTTCATATGATCCTGGCCTCAATGCTGGTGCTAGTGACTAGTTCAAGGACAGTGATGTTAGTAAGCATGTCCTTCCAGGTGGTGCTACAATATTCAGTTCGGAAGCCTGATACACCATTTTCTTTTTATTTATTGAATTAATTTCCCCAACTTCTTCCACTTTTTGCTTTTCCATTGTGTTTGAGATTTGTCCAATTCCTTCCTAACAAAAGCAATTACTACAGAACTAATATTCTTTCTGAACACGTATCTTTCCAATGACAGTATTAGATACTACTCTTCCGGACTCCATCAAGGCATTTCTTTCATCTGATTCATCAAAACATTCTGTACTGTTGCTATTTGCTTCACCGCATCTGACTCTTGCTTCTCTTGCATTTTTAATTCAATCGGTTTTAATTCATCTCCAACTTTAATTACCTCGCTCTTTTCATTCCGGTGCTTCAATGTACCTTGTAAAATCAGCAAACTGTGTTTCTGGCTCTTCAGATGCACCTTTAATCAAAATATTTAATTACCATGGCAGAGTTACAGAAACTTATGGAATCCTTTCAATCAGTTAGTTTTTCTTGTACTATTTCAGTTTCCATAGGTTCCCAACAGGTCTTTCCAAAACCACTGGAGACAGCAGGACCTTACTCCCAGCCAAGTAATTTCCTATTCAAAAAATCTACTCTAAGACTATGAATAAACTCTGTTCTTCCAGGGCTGGAAATAAAGCTACACTTTAAATTAACTCTATACAAAGGATCGGATTGGGAAACAATTTCCAACAATACTCCATATCAATACATTTTTCCTTAACAAGTCTGGAGGAAAGCTTGTGAAGACTGGATCTATTAATTTCTTTGTATGTTTGATTGTGGACTGAAATGAGAAAACGACTGTTTCAAGAACCAAGCGTGGAAGGGATTGTTGTTCTTTTTGAAAGCAAGTTACCTAACACTCATTGTAAGTGCTGTTTACACAGCTGGTTATTCAGGCAATGGGGGAGATTTAATTGCAGACAAATGAGCACCAGGTAGTGTGTACAAAGAGAGATTTGGCTGGCAACAAGTAGCTGATTGTTCTACAGAAAGGTGGACAGATACCGATGACAAAGGTCTTCAGTCTGCCAACATCTATGTGATTGGCTCACCAGTAGCTGAACAGCTTGTGGGTCTGAATAAGATAGACAGAAGCCTTTGGATCTCAAGAAGAGGAGGTGCTGTCTTCTCTGCAATAAAAATACCTGAAGCCTGAAGAAAGGTAGTTTATTGTCCCTCACCAGTTGCTGTAAGCTGTGGCTTTGTAAGCTCCAACGGGCCAGTGAAAGTACCTGGCGAGTTTTATAAGCAGCTAGAGTTATATGATGTGACAACACAGTGTGGAGCTGGAGGAACACTGCAGGCCAGGCAGCATCAGAGGAACAGGAAAGCTGACGCTTCAGGTCAGGACCCTTCTTCAGAAATGACCCGAAACGTCAGCTTTCCTGCTCCTCTGATGCTTCCTGGCCTGCTGTGTTCATCCAGCTCCACACCATGTTATTTCTGACTCCAGCATCGGCAGTTTTTACTATCTCTGATAGAGTTGTATGATGACAGTTTATA
This sequence comes from Rhincodon typus, assembly GCF_021869965.1. Classification (NCBI taxonomy): domain Eukaryota; kingdom Metazoa; phylum Chordata; class Chondrichthyes; order Orectolobiformes; family Rhincodontidae; genus Rhincodon; species Rhincodon typus. The sequence goes on along the minus strand of NC_063358.1, from coordinate 41,625,791 downwards.
ACTGCTTACCTGTAGCTGGAACCTATTTGTTTATAATAAATAACAGAAACCTGGTCTGTACTTTCTGTCAACATAGTTGTTAAAAAGTCAGGAAACTGGAGAATTTGGAACACTCTTATAAAACCTTTTATTTTTGTGAAGTTTCCGGGAATAGCAGGGCTTGATTTCAGGCACTACCCTAATGAGTTAACAAATACCCATTAGCTGCCAATTCAGTGACTGTGCTCATCCTGTATCACTAAGATTTAGAACTGACCTCACTTGTAATCAGGAGCCTTCCTAGTCGTGAATATAGGAGAACCCATCAGTTTGTGTTAATTTTAACTCACTGGAACAGTCTTTTCTGGAGGGGCATTGTGCAATGTTACAAATGCTACAAAACTTTCAGCCAGCACACATCCTCATTTCATGATAAAAACAATAGGCCAGATTTTCCAAAGATTAGCAATTGCCAGGTTGTTACTTCATCCTTTCGCTTTTACATTAAGATTGAGCTTCATATTTCTGACAGGAGATTCTAATCAGGCCTACAATGTGGAGGTGCACTTTAAATTTGATAGGTCCTTTACAGTGCACAATAGTCATGGGAAGGCAAGCCACACCCCATTTATCAGAGCAGTGATTGCCATAATCTATGATTTAAAGATCCAGCATTGACACTTTGACACCTACTGTGAAAGGGTAAGTATTTATGGTAAACATGAGGTTAGGGTGCCAGGTGGGTAAGCTGCCAGGTGGGTAGAATGTCAGTGGGTAGGGAAAAGAGTGGCAGGTAAGCAGGGTGCCAGATAAGTTGGCGGTAGGCTAACAGGAAATAGTGTGCCAGGTGGTACGGTGCCAGGGTACAAGTTGGGAAGACATCTAGTTAAATAATGGAATGTTTCAAGAAAGTCAGGAATGATGGGGAATCTCGGGTCCAAGGAAGACCAGAGCAAGGAAAAGTAGAGTGTGAGGGTGAGGTGGATGTAGATCCAGCAGTTTGGGGGGGGGGGGGGGGGGGGGGGGTTTAGGTCTGGGGAGTAGGGACGGGTGCATTTAGAGTTAAGGTTGAGGTGGTGTGAGGGTATGGGAGAGTTTTAGTTGGGTTTTTGGGGTAATTTGGGGAGGGGTGGTTAGTTTAATAGTTACCCGGAGTTAGACTCGGCTTGTTACTAACATGCATGTGAGATAACACTCCATCATCTGCTCCTCCCTTGCCTTCTTTATGGCCCTCCATGTGTGATCTTCCAACCAAACACCAACTTTAATTTGCTCCAGTCGCATCAACTCTTTTAGCTTTGGTTCAAACACAATTCCATTTTTCCAAGCATAATTCCACAAATGTCTGGCTGTTGTTTCTGTTTTAAATTGCAACATTTTTGTCCTTAAGCCTCTGGCACAAACTCATAGGAATTGCGGGTAGCAGTTTTCACCATATTACAGTCATCAGATTGTTCATTTGAAAGACATGATGATGCCTCCAAAGGAGTCTCTATACAGTCTGCAATAACATATTCAACTTTCTTTAGAACACTGCAGTTATGTGGTAATTTTTTTCAAATGACTGAACTGAGGAACGAAGCAAATACTCCTCACTAAATCAAAACCAGGAGTTAACCCTGAGTCATCATAGAGTTTTACCACGTCCCACTGTTTGCGTAGTCTAATTTTTTTTCCCTGTTTTGTTCAAATTTCCTAATTTTCTTTTCTGCTTGCATTTCTTTTACTTTTTCTTTCTTTTAGAAGTCAATGTTCTCCCATTCTCTCCCTGTTTGGAATTTTAATTTAATTTTTGCACTTCTCTTCCCTCTCTTTTTTTCTCTCTTTCTGTTTCAAATCCCAGCATTTTTTTCCTTATTTGACTCCAATTCAAGGTGTTTCATTTGCAATAATGAACTCTCACTAACCTAGCAGAGTGGCATCAGCATTATCCTTTCCCTTCTCAAGGTGTAAGAGCTGAGCCAGTGCTAATCAATCTCTGCCTTTTCAACCCCAGCTTTGAGTTTCACCTCTAACTTGACTGACACAGCTTTCAAACCGTGACAAGACACAAACAGACGTGTTTTCTCTTCCACGATTTTTCTCCATAACATAAGTAGTTATGCTGATGTAGCAGAGGCTACCTATATTTAATAATTCATTAGAAAAATCTTTGGTGCCAGGGAATTGGTGAATAGCTTATGCCATTCCTTTATTTACGAAAGGTGACGTGTTCAGGCAAATACAGACCAGTCAATCAGCTTAATGTCAGTGGGAGCAAGAGAATGGAATATGCTCTGCTGGAGACAACAGAAGGTCATTTAGAAATGACTACTATGATGTTGAATGATCAGAATCGATAACAAAAGGAAAAATCTTTTTTGATCAACATTTCACTTTTTGAGGCTATAACAGACAGAATAGACAACATTAAGTAGTATATGTAATTTATCTCGATTTTCAAAAGTCCCTCAATAAGATGTTCCAAAACAGATTAGTGAATAAGGTCAGAGAATCAGAGGACAAGTACTGCCTGGATTCCTGGCTGATTTCAGAACAGAAAACAGAGTGGGAGTAAAGGGGAGTTAGTGAAAGAGTCAGAAGTTGTGAAGTGGTATTCCTTAAGAATCAGCGATAGGATCACTGCTGGTCGCAATTTACTCGAATGATTCAGACTTTGGAATGAGAAACACAATTCCGAAATTTGTGGATGACATGAAACATGGAGGTGGAGGACAGTAAATACTGAAGAGGACTGCAACAAATTACAGGAAGATACTCATAAATTGACACAACCAGCAAATAATTGGCAAATGAAGTTCAACACAGATAAATATAATGCAGTACATTTTGGTTGTAAGAATTAGAGTGTCACTTATCACGTGGAAGGTACGAGTCAAGGTAGGGAAGAGGATCAAAGAGTAAAAATACATCAAACTCTAAAAATTGATGTTTAAATTTGAAATGAAAGGAAGCTTTATTAAATCTGTATTGAGCCTTGGTTAAACCCCTTAGATACTGTCTGACGTTCTGGTCACCATATTATAAGCAGGAGAGAGAGGCACTGGAGAAAATACAAGATTTACAAGGATGATCCCAGACATGTGTGAGTAAATAAATCAGGAAAGATCGACAGACTATGTCTCTTTTCTCTTGAAAAATGAAGGCTGTTCCAGTTATTACTGTAATATTTTGTCACAGAACTGAGAGAAAGGTCATGAAAGGTTTGGGTTGGGTGGGTAGAGCAAGAACATTTCCACTCGTGGGGAAGAGCACAACTGGAGACCATCGGTATAAGACAGTCACCAAGAAATCCAACATGGAATTCAGAAGGAAGTTCTTTACCCAAAGAGTGGTGAGAATGTGGGACTCACAACCACATGAGTGGTTGAAGCAAACAGCATGGGTACATTTATGGGGAACCATGCAGCCGTATGTGGGAGCAGTGAACAGACAGTTATGAGGAAAGATTTAGGTGAGAAAAGGTTGGAGGAGGCTAAAGTGGTGCTATCAGAATGAAATTTATGTTATTTGAAATACAAACTGGACAACAGAGGTTTAGACTACTCTGTTATAGAGAAGGAGCCAATTGTTCTTTTCTTAAGACTCAAAGCCAAAGTGAAACTGTGTGGTGTTCAGTCTTTGTTTAGGTAAGGGCTGGTAATTTATGGAGAAAGTGGGTTTGATACTTCTGTGAGACAAGCTGGTACCACATGCTTTCAGGTTGAAAAAAAAAGAAACAACCGAGCAACAGCTTTTGGATTGGTTTTTATGTAATAGTTTGTCACAGAACTGAGAGAAAGGAGCAGTTGCATCAAGATCTCAAACAGTCTGAACTCAAGGTTTGATCCCTCTCTTTCACCCTCTGCAAGTGGAAAAGCAAAATGCTTAGAGACTCTGCAAAGAGAAAAGCATCTAACTCAAGTTAAAACATAGGTACAACTGACCAGCTACCAATTTGAGAAGAGCTGTGGTTGACAGCAATGTGATATCATTACAAAAACCAGAACATAACTGAGAGAAGTCACCATATTCCATCCCTTTGTGGTTTAGGCTCCTGAACTGTAAACATTGTTCGTTTTTCGCTGACATTGTCTCCTGACAATATTCCTACAAAACTCTCTGTCCTATTGTCAATATGAATGCGCATGTTTAAAAGGAATGTAATATAAGTTTGTTAGTAATTACTAATACGTTTTTGTCATTTGTTAAGGGATAAATTTCTGTGTAATGAATACGTTTTTCTTCTTTATTAATGAAATCTGGCATGAGTTCATTTTATCTTAGTTCATGGTCACAGCCAGACATTAATCATCCTGTGTTTAAACCAATTATTCTGACATATCTGGTGACTTGTAGAATAGCGGGACTTGATTTGTAGAAGACACAATTCCCACCAGGATTGTAACAGCCTATAAACACCAGGATGATCGAGCTGAATGGACTGTCTCTGTGCTGTATATTCAATGATAAAACAGTCATTCCAGCCAGATCCATGCAAAGTGACCCAAGTTCAGGACTAAATATTTCAGGTACTTGATTTTTAGCAGAGTTGGGTAAAATAGAAAAGGTTTATTGCTGACCCTGATTGTAAAGGAAGTGATGAATGCAGTAAAGAGGAGTCTTAGCTTAGAAAATCAGAAACATAATCATTTTGGTTAGAGCCACAAAACAATGAAGTGCAGAAAGCATTGGAGGAACTAATTAATGAGCCTCCAATCAGTGGTTGTAATGTAGAACAGAGTAAAAATCAGAAAATATGAGGTGTCAGTACGAATGAAAATAGAGTAATAATGGGGCACTTTATTCTTTATGCAGACTAGGCAAATCAAATTGAAGGTGGTCTGAGGGAACAATTTCACACAGCAGTATTTTGAGGAATAAAGAGACTTGGAGATTCAAATATACAAATGATTAAAGATAGCAGGAGAGGTTGAGAAAGCGGTTAGGAAGCTGTACAGAATCCTGAGCTTTATAAATAGTGCAAAATCAAGGCAGTTATGATGAACCTTTATGAAGTATTTGTTAGGCCTCCACATGAATGTTGTGCCAAGTTATAGACACTAAACTTCAGCAACAATGTGAAGGTTTCAGAGAGAGACAGAGATGAGAAAGGATTCATGTGGATGGATCCAGGAAGGAGAGACTTCAGTTACGAGGTCAGTTTGGAGAAATGAGGGCTGTTTTACTTCAACATGAGGAGGTTGAGGAGAGTTTTGTTAGAGCATTTAAAATCATGAGAGGTTTTGACAGATTAAATAGAGAGAAACTGCTCCCATTGGCAGAAGCATTAAGAATCGGAGGAATTTTTTTTAAGCTGGTTGACAAATGAAGCAAAGACAACTTGGCTTTTAATGGTGAGGATCTACAACGCATGGTCTGAGAACGTGATTCAGTTGTGGCTTTCAAAATGGAACTAGAGAAGTCCCTGAATGGGAAACAACTGCAGAACCATGGCAAAGGACAGATGGGTGGAAGCAGATGAACTGATCTTACAGAGAGCATGCACACACTTGACAGGCTGAATGGTCTCCTTTCACACTGTAAGCATTCTTTGATTGTATTGGCCAAGTGGAGAACAGACTATTTTGGATCTATTATTGTGCAGTGGCAAAGAGTTAATTAATGAGTTTGTTTAAATGAGCCTCTGGGGTAGGGCGACCAAAATTTAACCTTGAATTTGGAGGTGATTTAGTTCAGTCTGTCACTGGAGCCTGAAAGCAGAGTACGACTTAAACACACAGAATGCCTGCAGAATTCCAAGGTGCAGAGGGATCTGGGTGTTTTGTGCAAAAGTCACTAAACATTAGTTTGCAGGTAGAGCAAGTAACTAAGAAGGCAACTGGATTGCTATCGTTTAGTATGGGTGGAATATGAATGTAAGAATTTATATTTCAGTTAGACAGGGTGTTGGTGAGACCACATTTTGAACACTGTATTTTGTGCAGTTTTGGTCTCCTTATTTCAGGAAGGATGGAAATGTATCAGAGGTGGTTTCGAGGAAGTTTACTCAGTTATACATGGATTGAGTGAATTAGCTTAAGAGGAAAGATTGGACAGACTGGGCTGGTTTCCACTGGGGTTTAGAATAGTGCAGGGTGATTTGATTAAAGTATATTAGATCCTGTTTGGTCTTTACAGGGTGAAGTGGAAAGGATATTTCCTCTTGTGGGTCAGTTCATATGAGGGGACACTGATTAAAATTTGTGGTTCCCTTCTCGGACAGAGATGAAGGAAATTATTTTCTCCCAGAGGGTTGTACAATTTTGGATCTCACTGCCTCAGGAGGCAGTGGAGGTAGGAACATTAATAATTTTAAGGGAGAGGCAGATTGATCCCGACAAGAATCTAAAGTTTTAGGAAAGTGGAATTTGAAACGTAAATAACTCAGCCATGACCTTCTTGAAGGGTGGACCAGGCTCGAGGAACACCCTTCTCTTGCTCCTAATTCATGTGCTTGTCTGAATCTCACATCTAAACCAGCAAAGCTGTGCAAATATGAGGGGCAGGTTGGCTCAGGTAGAATGGGAAAATACATGAAGAGTTTTGACAGCAGACAACCAGTAACAAGCATTTTAAAGATCACAATACAATTTGACGCAAATGTACATTCCCAGAGGTTATAAAAATTCCATAAACCTCAGATCGAATGAGGACCTTATAATGTTGTCACATGGAATAGTAAACCTGAGGACTGAGGTGATTTTAAAATTCTTCAAACGAACAGCAAGAAATTGATAAGAAAATAGAAAACAGAACAAAGTCCAAGAAATATAAAATCAGATTTCAACTTTTATAATAGATACATAAATAGGAGGAGCTTAGTGTAAGTGAATGTGGGAGCTTTAGAGGCAGAGATCATGGAATTATAATGAGGTGAAGAAACATTAAACGACACTCAGTGACAGATTTTCAGTGTGGAGTCAGGAACCAAACAGCCCAATTATTTTCAAGTCAGGGTTCCACTCCTGTGCTCCAACTGCATTGGAAGTGGGCTTGGTGCCCAACCATTGGTGCCAACCATCTCCAGAAGGTGAGAGCTGGTTGACTGGCATCAGCAGCAAAAGTAAACACAACCAGGGGACCTGCTGTGCCTGGCCAAAGACAGCTCCTCAATCAGCCCATCGTTAATAGAAACCATAGTGTCCATTAAGACAAACTATAGGCTGCACTGCACTTGGCACAAATTTTTGGAGGGGCACAGTGGCTCAGTGGTTAGCACTGCTGCCTCATAGGGAACCGGGTTCAATTCTACCCTCGGGTGACTGTTTGTTCGGAGTTTGCACATTCTCCCTGTGTCTGCGTGGGTTTCCTCCGGGTGCTCCGGTTTCCTCCCACAGTCCGAAGACATGCAGGTGAGGTGGATTGGCCATGCTAAATTGTCCAGGGATGTGCAGACTAGGTGAGTTAGCCATGAGAAATGCAGGATTATAGGGTAGGGGGGTATGGGTTTGGGTGGGATGCTCTTCGAAGGATCGGTGTGAACTCGATGTGTCGAATGACCTGCTTCTGCACCGTAGGGCTTCTATGATTCTGTCCAACGAAGTGATTGTTTTCGACAAACAAAAATAAACTGGCTGATCTTCTGGCAATAAACCCGACAGCTGGGGACTAATGTACGCCAGGCTCTACTGTTCCATCCCAGTTCCCCAAACCCAATAACAAAGGGGTTTCATGGGCTGTTTAATCAAAAGTGAATGGGTTTCCCATTTCCTCTCCCCACACTCATGTTAAAAATGGAATCCTATCCCAGAGCCACTGGCATCCAAGGGAAAACCTCCCAGACCATGATTTTTAAATCAGTATCATACACAATGTTCTGCCAATATCTGAAATTCTGGCTTAGTATTTGTCTTCAACAAACAGACAGAAACATCCCAGAAATAATGGAGAATCAAGGCTCAGTGAGAATGAAAAACTTGAAGAAATCAGAATCAATAAAGGAATGTTAGTGGAAACATTAATGAGAATAGGAGGTGCCAAATCCCCATGTCATCATCATAACTTTAAACCTGCACTGTAGTCTGCGTAGAAATTTCTGGAACTAATGCCTCCTTTAAAATGGATATTAGGTGGCTGCCAATACAGCTTTTCAGGGTAATGTGAATTCTGAACAACAAATTATCTCAATCCTCCAAGATGTTCCTAATTGATTGATTATGTGTTGGGTGCCCCATTGAATGGACATATTAAGACAAAACCCATCTGCGGATTTTCCATCTTGTGTTGATGGACATATCCAAACCTCAAAATGAGTGGGTTTGCAGAGCCACTAAATCAGAGCTCAGTACTTAACAAAAGAAAGCCACTGAAACCAATCATTCATTAGTAGGTGTGAATGGCCACCAGCCCTTTACCAATGTGTGACAACATCTTCAAACTTTAAATCAGTCTGGCTGGACAAGAGCAGTGTTCATTATGTGCCTGAAACTGACTTGAAATAACAAATCTCATTCCCACAAGAAAGGAGTGGGTGGGGGGGAAACAATCGGTCTACTCCCCAGCACATCAAGAGGGGTCCTCCAGCCAGAAGAACCAAATCTTGCTGGGAAACTCATCAATCCTGGCAGTGAAGTGGAGGTGCCAATGTTCGACTGGGGTAGATAAGGTCAGAAATCACATGACACCAGGTTATAGTCCAACAGGTTTATTTGAAAACACAAGTTTTCGGAGTCTTACTTCCAAATAAACCTGTTGGACAATAACCTGGTGTTGTGTGATTTCTGACCCAATCCTGGCAGTGTGAGAGAGATTCATTAATTTTCTCCAGTAAAGCTCAGTCTCTCAGTCATAAACTTGACAGGAAATTCCAAGATTTCCAACTTCCATTCATCTCCATATAACTACAAGAGCAAACCTATCCAGTCCTGCAACATACTTGTTAAAGGACTGAAACATTCAGACAAGCAATTTACATCTTATATTTCTGCTAATAACTCTGGGATCCAACGTTACTGTGTGTGAATGTGAATGGGTGTGAATGTGTCTACATGAGCACACGCATGAATATCTAAGTGCTCGTGAGACTGTGTGTGACTATATGTGTGTAAGTCTGTGTATGCGAGGATATGTGTGAATGTGCCTGTGAGTGTGTGTGATTCTGAATATGAAAGTCAGTGCATGTCTGCGTGAGTTTGTGTGTGAATGGGAATGAATGAGTCCATGTCTGTGTATGTGTGAGATGGTGTTCTGGAATGTTTACATTTCAGGGTATTATTTGAGCATACATGATATTTTCTTCTGATTTTTAAAAAAATTCATTCATGGGATGTAGGCATTGCTGGCTGAACCAGCATTTATTGTCCATCCCTAATTACCCAGAGGGCAATTAAGCGCCAACTACATAGCTGTGGGTGTGGAGTCACATGTCAGCCGGACCAGGTAAGGATGGCAGTTTCCTTCACTAAAGGACATGAGTTAATCAGACAGATTTTTCCAACAATCAATGACGGTTTCACAATCATCATTGGACTCTTAATTCCAGATTTTTATTGAATTCAAATTCTACTATTTGCCATGGTGGGATTCGAACCCAGAATATTACCTAAGTTTCTGGATTAATTGTCTAGCGATAACACCACTGGACATTGCCTCCCCTGAAACTAACTCAAAAGCCCATTTTGTGTTTACTACTAAAAGTTCCAATATCGCTAAGGTTTAAAACACTCCCCATGAAACACAGCCTGTTTTAGACACTTCAGAGAAAAGGGGAAACATTATCCCATCATCTCCTTCTCCCTTTCAGACCACCTGCATCCCATTGTTTTCAAAGCCTTAGCTACTGAGACAGTGGATGGATTGGAGGTGACCTTCCAGAATTCCTGAGATTCTAGAACAGCCCCCAAGGTAGATATGAAGTCAGTTGAGTGACAAGAAACAGAGATTGACAGTTAGTGAACTAGATGAAGCCACATAGTGGCATTGCCCAGGAGTCAGTATTAAATGCACTGCTTTTTTTTAAAATCAATATTACGATGGTTCAGTGGTTAGCACTGCTGTCTCACAGCGCCAAGGATCAATTCTACTCTCCTGTCACTGTCTGTGTGGAGTTTGTACATTCTCCCTGTGTCTCTGTGGGTTTCCTCCTGCTGCTCCTGTTTCCTCCCACAGTCCAAAGATGTGTAAGTTCCCCATATTGTCTAGGGATGAGTAAGTTAGGTGGAGTGGCCACGGGGAATGCAAGGGTTACACAGAGATAGGGTCGGGGATGTGGGTCTGGGTAGGATGCTCTTTAGAGGGCTGGTGTGGATTCAATGCCTGAATGACCTGCTTCCACGCTGGAGCGATTCTATGATTCTTACAGATGTTGCCACGCAGAGTTGACTGGATAACACAAAACTGGGAAGTATTGTGATCTATGAGGAGGATACTGTGAGACTTCAAGAGGACATAGGCTGGTGGATTGAGCTGGAAAACAATCAATGAAATTTAATGGAGAGAAATGTGAAGGATTCATTTTGGTAGGAGGAACAAGGACAGGCAGTGTGATACAAAAGGTCAGTTGTGACAAATCTTTACCAAAACATGGGTTCAGCCTCATCAGGAATACAGCATTTGATGTGAGGTACTGCACTTTAAGAAGAATGTGGAGGCTTTGGAGAGGAGGCACAGAAAGAATGGTCCCGGGAAACGAGACTTGAGTAATGAGAATAGATTGGAGCAGGTGGAGTCACTCTCCTTCAGGAAGACAGGTTGGGGTGAGGTTTGGTGTTCAAAACGATATCGTGTCTACACATTGTTTCCATTGGGGGAGGGGGCAAGGAGCAGACTTAAGCTGATAAACAAAAGAATCAGCGGTGGGAAAACATTTTATAATGCAGGGAGTGATGGGAGTCTGGGATACAGTCATTCCTTTCAAAATGGATTCAGAAAAACCCTGAGGAGAAGGCATTTGCAATTATGGGGCAACTCCAGGGGAGTTGGAAGAGGTGACCTGATCTTACAATGAGCTGGTATGGACTCAAAGTTGCTGTACCTATCTGACGGTCAAATAGCCTCCATCTGTACTGTACATATCCAATGGCCAAATGGCATCCCCTGTGCTTCTACCAATCTGATGGTTGAATGGCTTCCCTGTGCTATCCCTATTTGATGGTTGAATGGTCTCCCCTGTGCTGTCTCTATTTGATGGTTGAATGGTCTCCCCTGTGCTGTCCCTATCTGATGGTTGAATGGCCTCCCCTGTGCTGTACATATCTGATGATTTAATATCACTTGGTGACATGATCCAAAGGCAAAGAATTAATTTTCACACATACACTGCCAAGGCCCAGGTCTATCAGAACATCTCTCTCTCACCCTCAGTTTCTGTACTGTTGCTAAATTATCTGTTATTGAGCTGACATCTAGTGCAGAATGAGCAGAGATTTCTTCAAATTAAATATTGGGAAGAATGAGCCACTGTTTTCAGTCCCCACTCCAAAATGCTTCCCCTCCTATCAATATCAGCCCTCTCCCTGGAAACTGGCTAAGATCAAACCAGACTTTCACAGTTTCCATGTCCTGAGATGAGCTCCTGACCTACATGTGAGCTGTCACAAGGAATCCCTTATTTTCCCATCTATCCCATTATCCATTTGTCCCTTTCCTCAGTTCATCACCTTTACTACATCTCGGCTCAACTATTCCAATACACACCTGGCTGACCTGCCACGTTCTACCCTCCGTAAACCTAATCTCATCCATTCGCTCCCAATCAGTCAATATCTTGACATGTACATTCTCCTCCTTAGTTCAGACCTCTCCCTGTCTTTGTAAATCTCCTGCAGCACTATTACCCTCGGCTACTCTCCTCCAATTCTCATCTCTTATACTGACCCAATTTTAGTTGCTCCACTATGGGTTGCTGTGCCTTCTGTTGTCGAGACCCCAAGCTGTGGAATTTCCTCCCTACACCTCTCACCTCTCCACCTCACTTTTCCTCTTTAAGACACTTCTCAAAAGCTGACTCTTTAACCAAGGTTTTCATTATTTGCCTCAATATCTCTTCAGCATCATGTTTATCTTATAAAGCTCCCATGAATCACCTTCAGACATTTCATTATAGAGTCATAGAGTCAAACAGCACAGAAACAGACTCTTCAGTTCAACAAGTCTATGCCGAACATTGTCCCAAACTAAACTCGTCCCACCTGCCTGTTCCTGGCCCATATCTCTTCAAACCTTTCCTGTTCGTATATCCATCCAAAAGGCTTTTCAATGTTGTAACTGCACCCACATCCACTACTTCATCAGGAAGTTCATTCCACACTTGAACCACCCTCTGTGTAAAAAATTTGCTTCTTATGTCTTTTTTAAAACACTTTCCTCTCACCTTAAAAATGTGCCCCCCACCCAGTCTTGAAATTCCCCAACCTAGGGAAAAGACAACTACCATCAATTCTATCTATATCTCTCATTTTTTTTTAGAATAGAATTCATAGAATCCCTACAGTGTGGAAACAGGCCCTTCGGCCCAACAAGTCCACACCGACCCTCAGAGCATCCCACCCAGACCCATCCCTCTCTAACCCACCTAATCTACACCTCCCTGAAGACTACAGGCAATTTAGCAAGGCCAATCCACCTAGCCTGCACATCTTTGGACTGTGGGAGGAAACCATAGAAACCATAGAATCCCTACAGTGTGGAAACAGGCCCTTTGGCCCAACAAGTCCACACTAACCCTTGCAGCACCCACCCAAACCCATTTAATCTACAAATCCCTGAACACTACAGGCAATTTAGCATGACCAATCCACCTCGCCTGCACATCTTTGGACTGTGGGAGGAAACCAGAGCACCCAAAGGAAACCCACACAGACACAGAGAGAATGTGCAAACTCCACACAGACAGTCACCCGAGAGTGGGATTGAACCTGGGTCCCTGGCATTGTGAAGCAGTAGAGCTAACCACTGAGCCACCATGCTGCCCATATTGGTAGCAGGAAAACGTCAGTTTATATGAAGAAATTAGGGAAGTGGGTGGGGTAGGGAGTATAAGATCGGATAGAGCCCAAAGAGAGATAAACAAAGGATAAACAAAGGAGTTGATAACTATCTGACTGGGAGGGTGAATAGTTGTTAATGGGGACGGTTCGTGACTAACAATAGGTAGTGTGTAATGGCAGGCTATATGGTAACAAGACCTGGTGTGTGGAGTAGGGGACTGGGACATGGGAGAGTTTAGGTCCTAAAATTATTGAACTTGAAATTGAGTCCAGAGGGCTACAGGGTCCCCTTCATAAAGTGTAGCCTAAGTGACCACTTCGCAGAACTTCTACGTTCTGCCTGCAAAAAAGACCCTGAACTACCTGTTGCCTGCCACTTTAACACACCAGCCTGTTCCCTGACCAACATCTCTGTCTTTGGCTTGCTGCTGTGTTCCAGCGAAGCTCAGCGCAAGCTGGAAGAACAACACCTCATTTTCCGCTTGGGGACCCTGCAGCTCTCCGGACTCAACAATTTTAGGGCCTAAACTCTCCCATGTCCTCGCCCCCTACCATCACAAGATAGTTACAATTTATGTTCATCACTTGGAGAAGGGGCCAACTATATTGTAACCAATTTTGCCATCAATACAAAGACAGGTAGGACAGCAAATAGGGAGGCGGTCACAAAGATTCGGCAAAGGGATATTGGCTTGGTTAAGTGAGTGGATAAAAATGTTAAATAGATCATAAGGCAAAATGTAAGGTTATCTACTTTGGCAGGAAGTTCAGAAGAGCAAATGATTACTTAAATGGAGATCCTCCAGACTGCTGCATTACAGAGGGATCTGGGTGTCATTGTACATGAATCACAAAATGTGACAATTCCAGCACAATAAAAAATGTGCAAATATTGGTCTTTAGTGCATTGAAGACAGTTGTCATACTACAACTGTACAAGGTGCTGGTTAGACCACACCCTGACTGTGGCATATAGTTTTGATCGCCTTATTTAATGATGCAGCTCTGAGAAGGTTCACTGAAAAGATTCCTGTGGTGAACGGGGTCTCTTATGAGGAAAGATTGGGCCAGTACCCATTGGAGTTCAGGAGAAAGAGAGGGTAACTTATAGAAACTTAGAAGATTCTGAGGTAACTTGACAGAATGGATACTGGAATACTGTTTCCCCCTTGTGGCATCCAGAACAAGGGGACACAGCTTCAGAATAAGGGATCTTCCATTTAAGGTGCAGATAATGAGGAATTCCTTCTCTCAGAAGGTCACTGCTAATGGTCATCATTGAGTTAGATAGATTGTTGATTTACCAGGGAGTAACAAGTTTTAAGAACAGGCAGGAAAGTGAAGCTGAGACCGTGATCAAATCAGTCATGATTGAACTGAACAGTGGAGCAGTTTCACAGGACAATATGCTCTGCCTGTGCTTCTGTTTTTCACATCCTTCTGTTATACAGTGAACCTAGGAGAACCAGTGGCTTTTGGATTTTCAAATTCAGTAAGATGTGAGACAAGAAGTAATTCCTCAAAATCGGATTGTTTAGTTTGAGGTAATATGTTGGCATGGATTAAGGATTGGTTAAATGACAGAAAACAGATTGCTGTAAATTAGAGATTTTCTTCAGGTTGGTAACCAGCAAGATCCTGTCAAGATATGTATTTGGGTTTCAACTATTTCCCATCTGTATTAATGACTTAAATAAGGGGCTAGAGTGCAATGTATCTGACAAAACACACATACATAGAAAATTAAGCAGTTCTGAGGATGCAAGTAAGTCACAGAGAGACATGGGCAGATAGGTTGAGTGAGCAAGAACATAGCAGATGGAATTCAATGGGATGGGAAATAGGGTACGGCAAATAATTAGGAAGACAATTGGTACGGAAACTTTTGTTACTGAGGAATTGGAGTATCACAGTAAAGAAAATAATTCAACAGGGCATTGATGAGGCCACCAGTGTGTGAAGGTTTATCCTCCTTACCTCACGAATGCCCTACCTGCCTAGAGGGACTGTGACAAAGGTTGACGAGACTGCTTTCTGGCATAAGGGCACTGTCCTGTTCGGATAGTTGTAGGCTGAGCTGATATTTACTGGAGTAGTCAAAAGTGAAAGATGATTTAACTGAAACTTATAAAACTTCTGAGGGACTTCAGAGGCTAGATACTGAGAAATATTTCCACTACTGGTAATGTCACTGAACTGGTCATTCAAAACCCCATGCAACTGTGTTCTGGGAACATGGGTTCAAATCCCAACATGCCAGATGGTGAAATTTCAATCC
The DNA here is from genome assembly GCF_021869965.1 of Rhincodon typus. Taxonomy (NCBI): domain Eukaryota; kingdom Metazoa; phylum Chordata; class Chondrichthyes; order Orectolobiformes; family Rhincodontidae; genus Rhincodon; species Rhincodon typus. The sequence continues at coordinate 41,610,626 of NC_063358.1, read as the reverse complement.
AATAAAATTTGAAATAATAAACTAGCATATGTCAACTGTCAATTCTTAAAGGAAATCTGCCACCTTTAACTGAGCTATAAGTGGCTCCGTACCCACAGCAATGAGGTTGCCTGAATACTCAAACATGCCCTGGGCTCTGTGTAAACATCTACATACTCACAGGGCCCCAAGTTAAATGCTGACCCACACCCAGGACCCTGAGTAAATAGTGACACATCCAGAGTCTTATGCAAGTACTGACTCACCCATATAAGTCTTGTATAAATATTGACACACACTCCTGAGGTCTGGTTATAAATATTGATACACACCAGGGTCCTGTGTAAATATTGACACACTCCTGGTATCTCGTGCAAATATCGGTTTACTCTTGGGGCCTTGTCTACATGTTTGATACACTCAAAGGGTCCTGTTTTAATATTGATATACACCAAGGGTCCTGTGTAAGTATTACCACACATTCCTGGAGCCCTGTGTAAATATTGATACATTCTTCAGGGTGCTTTGTAAGTATTGACACACTCTCCTGGGGTCATATGTAGATATTGACACATACATTTGGGGTGCTTTGTAAATATCCTTCCAGATGTTGCTGTAGAAATATCCCCACTCTTGTCTCTAATCTTAGTGGGAATCATTCTGAGGGAAATCAGTGTAGATCAGTTAGCTTTTCTTAAATAAAATGTCTTCATCCAGCAGCAGAGAATGCAATTCACACCAAAGCCTCAAACTTTCCTGCAAGAAGGAACTTTGGGGGAAATACAATCACGATCAGACCACTTTCTCCCCCCGCCCTGTTCTCCATCAGTGATCACATCCCGTTGTCGTGGGACTCGTTCCCAGTGCAGTTCCCCAGGAGACACCCGGGGGCCCGTTCCCTTTTTACAAAGGAACAAATATCCAGCAGACACTCACTAAACTGGATTGACAACCCTTTCCACAATGAGCGAGCCGAAACTCAAAAAGGCATTAAAACCAAAAAGACACCGACTTCATTGCAAAAGACAAAGACAATCAGATCACCGGGAAGTTTACAGAAACAAAAAAAACAAACGTCAAGTTTCAACGGTTACCTTTAAATGCAAGCTGGAATGCCTCGGGCTTCAATTCTCCGTGGATTTAGTGGAGTGGGTTTAAGCTATGTGTCTGGGACCTCTCTCCCCTCAAAACATAGACAGACCTGCCTCTCGCTTTCACCCTCTGAACTGATTCAGTCTCAGGTTCCCTGGGCTCCTGACAATGATCTGGGCTTTTGCAGGGGGATGTGGCGAACCCCTCTCCCTCTCCCTGTGACTACACTCAGACTCGCCCAGACAGGAGATGCAGACACCAGCGTCCCGGGTCAGAATGATAACGGCACCCGGACGTGCAGGCATGTAACCCGCTTCACATTCACATGGATTCCGCAACAATATCAACAACAATTCGACACAAAACAAAAACAAAACAGAGAAAAGGAAAGAAAATGTCCACAAACTTTCTTTGCTTTCTCAGCCTGGCTGCATGTGTGACGGTCGATGGCGAGTTCAAACTCACATCTGGTTTAAGGATTGAGTTGGCTGAACATTAAGGAGGCGGGATGATTTTAACTGAATCACTGCGGCCAATGGAAATTGGAAATATCCTGGTCCCTGAGCCAGGGACATCTCCTGACTTGGTTGCAATCAGCCTTGAGGTGACCCCTGTCCCAAATGCTCCATTCAGCTCAGATATTCCCTGAGATAACCATGGACCGACCCCATATCTTCACTAAAGGATGTTGGGCATACGAAATAAAAACAGAAAGTGCTGCCGTTCTGAATAGGCATTCCAATCTATTTCTATCTGCACGGATGCTGCCAGACCTGCTGAGTTTCTCCAGCACTTTCTGTTTTTATTTCACACCTTCACATGTTGAATGTGTTGGAAATGCTGACTATCTCAGACTGATATCCCTTTAGGGGTTTTCCACATGGAAAGACCTCAACTTCAAACCACTGGCTTAACAAACATTTGAACCGTCCTTTATTCCACTGACCCAGGTCTCACACAGGTTCTTGTCCACCTGTCTCCTCACTGATGGAGTCACTTTTACCATTGCCCTTCCCAACACAGTCTGGTTTTCCAGTCCAGGTATCACTTTCTTCCATTCCAGTTTTGTGATCTTCCTCATCCCATTCCGACCCTGACCGACACTGGCTGTTAATGCCTCCAGTTCCCCGCTCTCCAATTGCACTGGCCAAATTCTTTTGCATGGCTCTCTCTCTCTCTCCCTCTCTGCTGCTTCAGAGAACCTTACAAAGACTCATTTCATTGACTATACTAACAGTCAGCTCCTACACATCTTGCTTAGAGTCCCAAATAAAACGATTTGACAATATTCCCTATATCCCAGGGGGCTTTGTAAATCCTAGAGATGTGGCTCAGACAAACAGATTATATATTACCTGGAGGAAGCTTGAGAGAGTTGCTTTTGAGAGTTTATCTTCACCCAGCGCTAAATGGCTATAATTCTGGAGAACCAACTAGTCCCTGTTGTAGCCCAGGCAGCATCAGAGGAGCAGGAAAGTTGACGTTTCGGGTCGGGACCCTTCTTCAGCAGCCTTTGGCTTGCAGTGTTCCTCCAGCTCCACACTGTGTTATCTCTGACTTCAGTATCTGCAGTTATTGCTATGTCTGAGCGAGTTATAGTGCCTAGTTGCGCTGTCAATAAGCATGCTCAGTTAATATAAAGATTCAGAATTGGGCATTCAGCAGGTGCATGTGGGTTAGTCTTCAAGTTTTAGAATGAATTAGAATATCCTTTATTGTCATTTGTACTCCATTGTAGAAGTACAGTGAAAATCTTTTACAATGTCTATCTTTTATGGTGCCATCTCAGATACAAGTACCTAGGTACAAATCTTGGATACAAAAGATGAATAAAAATAATTTACATTACTTTATAGAGTTTTAAAAATAAGTTAGAAATAAGACACTGTTAAAGGATTGACATTGCAGTCAGGTAAAAAAATTCAAATAAATATTACATTGTAGCAGCTCAATGCGGGGCCTCCACACATGGTCTGACCACCCGCGCCAGACACCAGTCCAACAGCTGTCCCCGCTCTGCTCCAAGCCTCCAGTCCGTTCTGTATTGGCAATTAACTGCTCCAAGGTAAGTTCCAGACTGCGTCCCCCACGCCTGGGACTCGCTGTCTGCACACTTCTCCAAGACTCACTGCCTGCTCTGCTCTGCAACTCACTCCCAGCGCTGCTCCGGGACTCGCTCCCCGTGCTGCTCTGGGACTTGCTTCCCGCGCTGCTCCAGGACTCACTCCCCGTGCTGCTCTGGGACTTGCTTCCGGCACTGCTCTGGGACTCGCTCCCCGCACTGCTCTGGGACTCACTCCCCGCGCTGCTCCAGGATACGTTCTCCATGCTGCTCTGGGACTCACTCCCTGTGCTGCTCCACCACTCACTCCCCGTGCTGCTCTGAGACTCGCTCCCTATGCTGCTCTGGGAATCACTCCCCATGCTGCTGCGCGACTCACTGCCCGTGCTGCTCTGGGACTCACTCCCCGTGCTGCTCTGGGACTCACTCCCCGTGCTGCTCTGCGATTTGCTCCCCGGACCAGCCACTGCTCCAGGATTCGCCTCTGGGCCTAAGGGGAGAAGAAAAGAGAGAAAAAAAGAAAAAGTACAGGCAGAGCAGAAGAGATCCAGCAGGAGCGTCCTACTCTGCTGCCATCTTGCGTTGGATGAGGTTTAATTGTTGAGGTACACAGAGGAACTTGCCAAAGAAAGGTTTACTCTCAGTTTGGCCCCAGGAGGTGGTTGATAAGATCAGCCTGGCCTGCTTCCACACTGCTGAGATTCCAGCATTCTACAATCTCTGTTGTTAAGGAAGATTATGACAAAGTGCCGTTATCTTCAGATTAGAACCAGGGCACTTGGAAGAGCAGTTCAGCAGCTCCTCCTCATGTGAAGAGAGATGGAGGTGAGGAACTCCCTCCCACATAAAAAAGAGAGAATCATATTGGCCATGGTTAATTGGCAGAACAGACTCGATAGGCTGAGTGATCTAATTCTGATCCTTTGTCTATTGGTCTAATTTGTCGTGAGGGGCATGGATAGGCTGATTAACCAAGGTCTTTTTCCAACGGTGGGGGAGTCCATAGGTTTAAACGTGAGGGGCAAGATTTACAAGGGGCCTGAGGGTAGCTTTTTCACACAGAGGGTGGTGTTTGTATGGAATGAGCTGTCAGAGGAAATGGTGGAGGCTGGTACAATTACAACATTTAAAAGGCATCTGGATGGGTATATGAATAGGAAGGGTTTAGGGGGATGTGGGCCAAATGCTGGCAAATAGGATTAGGTCAGATTGGGATGTCTGGTCAGCGTGGACGAGTTGGACCGAAGGGTTGGTTTCCATGCTGTATGGCCGTATGAATCTATAACTCTAACGATTAATTTAGAATCGATCAATTTTGTTCACCAAGGTCATTATGGGATCTGCAGCCAATGGTCAGTTGGTTTAAGGTGGACATCAGCTCTGACTTCATTGAAAAACAGATGAGAATCGTGGGGCTGAACGGCCTCCGCCTGTTCCTTCAATTTCATACACTTAATCTCTTCTAACCACTTTGAGCTTAACCCCCAACTTTTCTTCAAAAGTCTATTTTTATTCCAGGTTAGTGGTAGGTTGATCTGACCTTTGCCAGTTTGGGGTCTCTCCATTGGGGTCTCCAAAAAAAATCTCCCTTCATTTTTAAGGCTGCCCTGAAATATCATCAGGAACTGGCTCTTTGATGCATCTTTAGTGAACCAGAGCTGAAAGATGGCACACTCTGTGTACAGAGGAGCTGTTACAGGCCTGCAAACATGAATTCTGTGTAAGGGGGACAAATTCCCGATGCATTCATTTTCTCTCTCCTCATTTCTTGCCCTCCCCACCCACCACCACCACCATCTCACTTTCAAATGGGATGTCCAAAGGATTCTGGTAGACCACCATGACTATCACTATGTGTGGCGCTGGTCAGGTCTGAACCTGACTGTGGTGGCATCACAATAGAGGAAATCAGGCTCATATCAGATGTGTATTTACTAGCGGTTTTTATGGTGGGGGTTTGATTTAGAGAGAAGGCAAGGTGGGGGAGTGGGAAGGGGAGTTGGATGAGGGGGTGTGGGGACTGGTGCGGGACTTGATAACTATCAATGATCTTGCACATCTCTAACCAGCAAGACCGAAGTCAGTTAGAAGACTGTCTACTTTCAATTGTAGGCCCCGAGCTGGTGCTTACATTCATTTGTAGTCTGTCATGCAGAGCACAGTAACTGCAACTGAAAGGAAATGATGTCTGTTTAGCCTGAGATTGGAAAACTTGACAGGCTGTTAACTCCCTGGAAAGCAAATGTTTCTAATTTACAAAGAGAAAAATATACTAGACTGCTACTTCACTCCAAAGGCAAACATATAAATCAGGCTGTTGTCAACAAGAGCAGGCCTTTCCTTCCCTCGCAGCAGATCGAGAAGCGGCTGTCTTTTAAACATCAGCAACAAAAATGGCTGAGAAATTTTGTTCTCCGTGTGGCAGTTTGATGGAGATGAATGGGGCTCCTTTTATTTCAGGAACGTGAGGGGTACTACAGCCAGATTGTCACATTCCTCATCAATTGAAAACTTGCCACAAAATTCCAGGGGGAAGACATCAGCTGGAGCTGCTCATGTCTGAAGAACTCCGTTCCCCTTTACAATCATTCTGGGTGGTGTTAGTCATAGTTCTGGAGCTGCACTCTTACGTCTGAGTGTGGAGGTGTGGTTTCATGTCCTGCAGGCAACACTAGGCTGCAGTATAGACGGAGTACTGAGCTGATTTTTGACGACATGTTAGGCGCTGTTCCCTCTTTCACATGACAGTATTCAGAAGGAGAGCAGTGGTGCTCGCCCTGCTGGACTGGGCAACGTTTATCCCTGGACCAGCAGCACTATGAAAGATTATCTATCTCGTCATGACCTCATTGCTATTTGTGGGACCTTCCTGTGTGCAAATTACACTGCTGTCTTCCCATAGTTACAAATGTGACAACACTTCATTATTTGCAAAGCACTTTTTGAGTTCTTGAGGCTGTGACCGGTGCTATTTGAATGCAAGGATAATAAAAGGTACAGGGAGTGAAGGGGCATGTGGGATATTAAAGTTTGTGGGGAGTGAGGGAGAGATGTGGGTTTGAACGGGGTGGGATAATAAAGTATGTGGGAAGTGATGGTACTGTTGAGATTAGACTGGGTGGCTCATTTACATACAAATACTAGCACACCTGATGGACTGAATGGTCTATATCTAAGCTGGAACATTTTATGATCCTACAGTGAGGCATTAGAAAGGGAAATGGAAGCATACAGGGTGGACAGAGACACATTAGTCAATGTCCCATGGCAATACCCATGGTAAGTTAAAACTGAATACAACATGAAGGCTCGCTGCTAGGGAATAATCAACCCAGCATTTTAAAAAATCAACTGGTGCCATTTGCTTAGTCACATGTGCATACAGATATACATGTATATATATCCTTATTTGAGATTTCCATTCTAAATTCCTAGCCCATATTTCTAATAGTAAAAAGACATGTAGAGAAGTACATGAGTAAGAAATATTTGGAGGGATACTGTCCAAGCACAGGCAGGCAGATGGGACTAGTTTAGTTTGGGATTATGGTGAGCATGGTCTGGTTGGACCCCAAAGGATCTGTTTCTGTGCTGTATGACTCTAAGTGCTAAAGTAAACATGGTAAAATATAATTCTACAACACTGCCAGTGTTTGTCTCTGGGTTTGTAGACGGTACACACCGCTGCCATAATGAGCCAGTAATTGGTTGTTTAAGGTGATAAATGTTGTGCCAGTCAAGTGGGCTGCTTTGTCCTGGATGGTGAGTGTTGTTGGAGCTACTACTATCCAGGCAAATGGGGAGTATTCCATCACTCCTGACATGTGCCTTGTAGATGGTGGACAGGCTTTGGGGAGTCAGGAACAGAGTTATTCGCTACAGAATTTCCAGTCTTTGATCTGGGCAGTAGTGCTGGGTTCAGGAGGTTTACAGTGTGGTAGGTTTACATGGGAATATTATAATGAAAAGCACTGGTGGAAATGTGTATACATAGGGGATATTAAATTCCACATGTATGTGAGTCTGATGCTGAGAGGTAAACATTGAAACTAGGAGCAGGAAAAGGTCATTTGGCCCTTCGAGTCTACTCCAATGTTCAATCTGATCATAGCTAGTCCTCTGTCACAATGCCATATCCCTGCTTTCTCCCAATTCTCTCATAAACCCTAAAAATACCTCTTTCCTGAATATATTCAGTGACTTGGCTTCTGTGATAGAGAATCCCACAGATTCACTATCCTTTGAATCAAGAATATTTTCCTCATCTTATCTTTAAATGGTCTATCTTATATCCTGAGACTGTGCCCCCTGATTCTAGATTCTCCAACCAGGGAAAACATCCTCCTGGCATCTAGTCTGTCCATCCCTGCTAGAAATGTACATGTTTCAATCAGATTCCCTCTCATTCTACAAAGCTGAAATGAATACAGGCCCAGTTGATGTAACCTCTGCTCATAGGTCATTCTTGCCATCCCTGGTGTCAGGCTAGTGAACCTCCACTACATACCCTGTATAATAAGTATATTCTTTCTTAGGTAGGTAGAACAAAACTGCAGCAATATGCCAGGTGTGGTTTCGCCAAGGTTCTGTATAACTGCAGTAAGTCATCCTGACCTCTAAACTCCAATCCTCCTGCAATGAAGGCCAAAATGCCATTTGCCTTCCTAATTACTTAACTGCATTTACCAGTATCCTTTCTGACTGGTGCATAAGGACACCTTTCATTTAAATCTTTCATTTAAAACACTTTCCATTAAATCATCAATTCAATAATGCTTTTCCTTTCTGATATTTACACCAAAGTGTACGCCTTTAAATTCAGCTACATTGTACTGTATCTGCCGTGTGTCTGCCTACTCACTCAACTTATATGAACACCCTGAAGCCTCCTTGCATCCTCTTCACAACTCACAGTTTTGTGTCATCAGCAAACTTAGAAAAGTTGCATTTTGTTCCCTCATCCAGGCCATCTATAGACACATATAAAAAATCATGAATAACTGGGCTCAAGTACTGATCCTTTTAATATCCAATAGTCACTATATGCCATCTAGAAAAAGATGTGTTTATTCCCATGATCTCAAATCTCAATCCATGCCAATCTATTATTCCCAATCCAATGAACTTTAACTTTGCCAACTAATCCCTTATGAGGGACCTTATTGAAAGTCTTCTGAAAACCCAAATACACCTCATCCACAGGTTCTCCTTTATCTATTCTAGAAGTACACACTCAAAAAACTTCAGATTTGTCAAGCATGATTTACATTTCATAAACCCATGCTGACTTTGTCCGAACCCATTAATACTTTTCAAATGTTCTATTATCACTTCTTTTATAATAGACTCTAAGATTTTCTCCAATATTAACATTAGACTAATTGGTTTGTAATTCTCTGTGTTTTTTCTCTCCCTTCCTTTTTAAATACATTTGGGGTTACATTTACCACAACCCAAACCATGGGAACTGCTCCACAGTCCATTGAATTTTAAAAGATGACCATCCAATATTTCCAGGGCCACTTCCTGTGGTACAATGGGATATAGGTTATCAGGCCCTGGGGATTTGTCAGCCTTTGACCCTATTAATTTCTCTAGCAATAATTTCTAACAAATACTGATTTCCTTCCCTCTCATTAGACACTTGGTTCCCTAACATTTCTGGGAAAATATTTGTGCCCTCTTTTGTGAAGACGGAACCAAAATATATCTTCAGTTCTTCTTCCATTTTGTTGTTCCTCACTGTAAGACAACTACATTTGCTTTTACTAATCTTTTTCTCTTCACATATTTATAGAAGCTTTTACACTCAGTTTCTGGCTTCCTGCACTGTTTCTCCATGCTACAATTCAGAGAAAGAATTTTTTAAAAATACATCTTTTAGCAGATTTAAGACCTCTTATGCTACTTTATGCCTAATGAAACATTTTTGGAGTGTAGTCCCCATTGCAATGCAGGGCAAAGAAAATACATAATCTCCACAAGAAATCATACAGGGTATCTTTACCCAGAGAATGGTGTGATGTTGAAGTTGCTCCCAAAGGGAGGGGTTGAGGCAAAAAGTGCGAATGTGTGCATGTATGAAAGGGATAAGCACATGTGGGGGAAGGCAATAATGAGTTATGGTAGGGTTAGATGGGGAAAGACTAGACAAGACTCAATTGCATCTTAGCACTGGAATGGACTGATAGGCCAAATGGCTTTTTCTGCTCCGCATATCTGATTTAATCCAATGTAAAACACCAGCCCATTTGCACAGAGTATTGTTCCATAAAGAGAAACAAAATAAATGAGCAGATTACCCACTTTCGCTGGTTGACCAGTGGTAAATGCTGGTTGAGGGGTAAAGATAAAGGGTGGGACCAACAAATCCAGCAAAGCCTGGATATCAAGAAGAAAAAGGGAGACTTATAGGTGCTCAAAACAGCAAAAGCCCTAAAGGAGTACTGAACTTTACAAGGGAGCATCACTGGCTAGACCAGCATTTATTCCCCATCACTAGTAGCCCTTGAAGAAGGTGGTGATGAGCTGCCTTCTTGAACCGCTGCGGTTCATTTGCTGTAGGTTGACCTATAATGTTCCTAAGGAGGGACTTCCGGGATTTTGACCCTGTGATACTGAAGGAACGGCGATAGATTTCAAAGTCAGTAAAATAAAGAAAAATTGGTATTGACAAGTACATTAAGACTAAAAGGATAACTATGGAGAGTAGGGCCCATTAACGGCCACAGTGATAATTTGTGTATGGAACTTGAGGACTTAGGTCAGGATCTAAGTGATTACTTTGTATCGGTGTTCACTGATGACAAGGACATGATATACTTAAAGAAATTAACAAAGACAGCAAGGAGGTTCTGAGTGGTCTACTAGGCTTAAAAGCTGATACATATCCAGCACTGGGATGAAGTGTTTCCCAGGTTGTTGAGTGAGGCAAGAGAGAAAATTGCAGAGTTGTTGACCATAATTTTCAATTCTTCTCTGGTCACAGGAGAGGTGCTGGAGGTCTAGACCACAGCCAATGTGGCACAATCATTCAAAAAGGAATCAAGGTATCAACGAGGAAATGACAGGCCAGTGTGTCTAACCTCAGTGGTAGGGAAGCTAATGGCAGCAATTCTGAGGGACAGAATCAAACTGTATTTGGAGAGGCAGGGATTAATCAATAATAGTCAGCATGGTTTTGATAAGAGCAGGTCTTGTCTGAAAAAGCCCAAGGGATCCAGTGAAATTTGACAAACTGCATCTAGAATTTTCTGAGTGGCAGGAAGCAAACGGTGATGGTTGAGGGCTGTTTTTCTGACGGGTAGTCTGTGTTGTTGGGGCCCTTGCTGTTTGTGGTATGGATAAATGATTTAGATTTGGATGTAGGAGGGTTGGCCAGTAAATTTGCAGATGATGCAAAAGTTGGTGTCGTGGTAAATAGTGAGAAGGATAGGCTTAGATTACAAGAGGATACAGCCAGGTTTGTCAGATGGGCTGATCAATGGGAAATGGAATTTAATCTGAACAAGTATTGCACATGGGATGGACAAACAAAGAAAGGGAATAGATGGTGAATGAAAGGACTCTGGAAAGCACCAAGGATCAGAAGGACCTTGCTGTGTATGTACACCGGCCCCTTAAGGTAGCAGGAGATATGGATAAAATGGTTAAGAAAACATATGAAATATCTCTTTTATTAATTGAGGCATTGAGTTTAAGAGCAGGGAGGTTATGCTGGAACTGTATAAAATAATGATTTGTCCACAGCTAGAGTATTGTTGAGCAGTTCTGGAATCCACATTATAGGACAGCTGTGATAGCCCTGGAGAGGGTACAGAGGACATTTACCAGGATGTTGCCTGGGCTGGAAAGTTTTAGTTGTGAAAGGAGATTGGATAGACTGGAATTGTTTTCCTTAGAGCAGAGATTAAGAGGGTGATGATTGAGAAGTATAAAAATATATGGGATGTAGATAGGGTAGACAGGAAGAAACCTTTTCCTCTTGACGGAGGAATCAAGCACCAGGGGAATATAGATTGAAGATAAGGGACAGGAGGTTTAGAGAAGATGTGAGGACTTTTTTTTTACTCAGTGGGTGTTTGGAATCTGGAACTCACTGCCTGTAAGGATGGTGGAGGCACAATCCTCATCACATTGAAGAAGTATTTAGATGTACACTTGTGATACCACGGCATATCAGGCAATGGGCCAAGTGCTGGGAAATGGGATTGGAATAGTTAGCTGGTTGTTTTTGACTGACACAGACTTGATGGGCTGAAGGGTCTATAGCACAGACAATGCCCCTCAGCCCATCAGGTCTGTACTGGTCAAAAACACCCACCAAACTATTCAAACCCCAGTCTGGAGGGGGTGCTGGAGTCACAACCTTGTGATCCAAGATGAGAGTGCGCTACCCACAGACAAACAGTTCATATTGAAATATGTACCAGCGGCAGGGCGAGGGCTTGGAAAATTAACTTGGATATAAATCCAAATGATGCTGAGTGAAAACAAGAGGAAATTGTGGGGAATTGTGAAGATTCAATTCAGGAGAAGAGTTTTAAGTTTTTGATTTGCATCTGTGCTATGCAGCTGTCATTTGGTCCAGGGGTGGGTGAGGTCAGTTGGGTCCCTGTGGTTCCAGAAGTATCTCCCTCTGTCTACAACTTCTGACAATGTGAGGCATTCTCAGTGAATTCCCTTCCCTCTCGCCCTCTGCTGACCCTCCCGAATATTATTCTTGGTCTGGAGGACACTAAGATGCCCGATGTGGATCCGGAAAGCTCCCGAAACAGATCCCAGTTGATCTGGACACTAACTGAGCCCAATCCGTTGGTGACCATAAGCAGGAAGGGGACAGTATATTGGGAAAGATTTTCACTGCTGAAGGCTTTGAACTCTCACTCTGAACTCACTCCCCATGAACAAACATTTATTTTTGTTCTGGTTATTAGCATGAAATCATCAAGTGAATATCCGTTTGGACATTCCTCCACCATCTGAACATTTTCTGCATTGCTGTTTAGATGAGGGCATTAGTGCTCTCATTTTTCAGTCATTGTGGCATTCAGGATACCACAGTCAACGTACATCAATGTGGAAATCCATATATCGCAATCTGTACACCTCAATGTGGGACTGGTGTACACCGCAATCTGTACACCTCAATGTGGGACTGGTGTACACCGCGATCTGTACACCTCAATGTGGGACTGGTGTACACCGCGATCTGTACACCTCAATGTGGGACTGGTGTACACCGCAGTCTGTGTACCTCATTGTGG
>NC_063358.1:41586773-41598217 GCF_021869965.1 Rhincodon typus | reverse complement strand
GTGGGACTGGTGTACACCGCAGTCTGTGTACCTCATTGTGGGACTGGTGTACACTGCAGTCTGTGTAATTCAATGTGGGACTGGTGTACACCGCAGTCTGTATACCTCATTGTGGGACTGGTATTCATCACAATCTGTACATCTCAATGTGGGACTGGTGTACACCGCAGTCTGTGTACCTCATTGTGGGACTGGTGTACACCGCAGTCTGTGTACCTCATTGTGGGACTGGGTACACGGCAGTCGGTGTACTGACATTAAAGTGGAATGGGAACATTGTGTTCGTCAGTGTTTCTCTCTATATTTCTAACACTAATTACTTCTGATATTAAAGGAAATTAGTATTTCCTTCAGAAATGCTTGCTCTTTATGGTAATGGACTCTGGGTGAATCAGCTCAGTCAAACAGACAAAATCACAGAAGCAGACGGAGTCAAGTTTAATGAGCGAGATTAACAAGTCTTTGCTTAAGGATAAAATTGGATATTCTTCATTGAAGAGAGAACATTTTAACCCCTTCTCAGTCCACCTTGGCAATTTTTTTTTAGTTTAAATTAAGAAAGACAGGCATTTACAGAGCACCTGGCATTACCTCGTGAAAGTCAAAAAATTTTCGGAACCAATAATGAATATTTGAAGTGTTGCAGTGTTTGAAACAATTAGTGCACAGCTAAATCCCACAAACAGCAATTAGCCAATGACCAAATAATATATTTTAAGAATGTTGATTTAAGGATAAGTATTGAGGAATCACCCCACTCTTCTTCATTCTTCAAAGTAGTGCTCAGGGACCTTTCACGATCATATGAGAGTGAAGGCTTGGCCTTACTTTAACACCACATTGAAAAGATGTACCTCTGACAGTGCAGCACTCTCTCAGTTCTGCAACTGAGTATCAGTCTACATCTTTGCGTTTATGTGTCTGTAGTGAGTCTCGAACCAATAACCATGATCAAGCAAAGGCCCCATCATTGCTGGCACAGTGGCTCAGTGGTTAGCACTGCTGCCTCACAGTGCCAGGGACCCGGGTTCAATTCCACTCTCGGGTGACTGTCTGTGTGCATGTGTTTCCTCCGGGTGCTCTGGTTTCCTCCCACAGTCCAAAGATGTGCAGGCTAGGTGGATTGGCCATGCTAAATTGCCCGTAGTGTCCAGGGGTTTGTAGATTAGGTGGGTTATAGGGGGATGGGTCTGGGTGGGATGCTCCAAGGGTCGGTGTGGACTTGTTGGGCCGAAGGGCTTGTTTCCACACTGTAGGGATTCTATGAATACTCAGAGTTGAATTAATCTCTGTGGGCAGTACTAAAGGAGAGTGAGCTGCTCTCAATACAATGAAGAGAAAACTCACCAGGGTCCCAGCTTCTAATCTCAACTGAGTGCTGAAAGAGCAGAAATTGGTGAGGCTAACAACAGCCATCTCAGTGGCACCTTCCAGATTTCGAAGGGATTGGATGAAAAATGACAAATTAGTAAAAGACACTTGTCATCAGTTGTGATTTCAGCCCAGAGAGAGTTAATGGCTGCAGGAAAGAAAGGGATTAAAGTGCAGGAAATGAGCACAGCATCTTTTTAAGATTAATCTGAGGAGAGAATCGTAGTTCCACTGAGGAGCAGTGATGAGATTTCCCCACAAGCTGAGCTAGAAACTAGATGGCAGTGTGAACAGGCAGGAGCGAACAGGAGCACTCCTGAGTTCTACCTCAGCCTCAGCTGCTGGTGAAGAAATCAGAGTGTGGCAGACTTAAAGACATTCTGTTACAGAGAACTGTTTGTTAAAAAGAGCCACAGTTGTTTGTGGCCTTTCCTGACATAAACAAGCACTCAGTGAGGAATCCTTTGCAATCTTTTGACCAATCTGTGTATACCGGAAAGGACAATTCCCTGAGCATGCACCAATCAAAGCCAGTCACTAGCCAGTGAGTCTCCCCCTGCGCCTACACCTTCTCTGAAAATTACCCTTAACTCTTTCTCTTTCTCATTCCTCTTTTCTAAATAGGACCTGCTGTTCAAGGTTCTTGTGTTTTTTTTTCTATCCAGGGAGTACTTCATGATCCTGCGGAAATGAGAAACAGACTGTCAACTTTGTCACATTTTCTATGGACAGATGCTGGTCCAGAGAAACGAAATCGTTGTCAATGTCTAACTTCTCCTTGTCCTCCTGCTCTTCATTCATCTTCATTTGTTATGTCCCTGACACTTCCTATTTCTCACCACGCCCAAAATACCCATTGTCTCCAGCATTAACTACTCCCCATCTCTCACCCTGTCCCCACAGTGCCCATCTCTCACCCTCTCCCCACAGTGCCCATTCTCTCCAGCCTTAACTATTCCCCATCTTTCATCCTCTCACTGCAGCACACATTCTTTCCAGCCTTGTCTGTTTCCAGCAGTTCTCTGGGAGATGACTTATTCAAACCCATAATCCTGAATTTTAGAAACACATGCTTCCACTGAGCAAATGTGAAAACTAAAGTTGTGAATCATTTATTATCAAGAAATGACAGTAACATTTATACCACACCAATGCCAGGGAATGACCATCTACCATCTCCAACAAGAGAAAATCCAGACACTGTCTGTTGACATTCAGTGGTCTTGCCATCATTGAATACCTGCACTTTCAACATTCTATGGGCTACCCTTGACCAACATCAGAGCTGAACCATCCATTAGATGCTTTAGCTATCGGCAGTTCAGAGGCTGAGTACCTTGCAGTAGGTAACTCACCTCCTGACTCCCTAAAACCTGTCCACAAGGCACAAGTCAGGAGTGTAATGGCATACTCCCCACTTGCCTAGATTGGTGCAATTCCAACAACACTCAAGAAGCTCAACATCATCCAGGACAAAGCAGCCTGCTTAATTGTCTCCACATCCACTGCCTTCAACATTCACTCCCTCCACCCCAAAGCACAATGAATACCATTTTCAAGAAACGCTGCAGAAACCCACCAAGCCAGGCTCATAGAGTCAAAGAGTCATACAACATGGAAACAGACCCTTCGATCCAACTAGTCCACACCAACCATGTTCCCAAACCAAATTAGTCCCACTTGCCTGCATTTGGCCCATATCCCTCCAAACCTTTCTGATTCATGTACTTACCCAAATGTCTCTTAAGTGTTGTAACTGTAACTGCATCCACCACTTCCTCTGTCAGTTCATTTAAGATACAAACCACTCTCTGTAAAAAAGTTGCCCCTCATGTCACCTTTAAATCTCTCTTCTTTCACATTAAAAATATGGCCCCTAGTCTTGAACTACCCCACCAAGGTAAAAGATGCTTGCTATTCACCTTATCTATGCCCTTCAAGATTTTATAAATTTCTATAGTGCCTCAACCTCCTAATCTCCAGTGAAGAAAGTCCCTTTTATATCTTTATATTTCAAACCCTCCACTCCAGGCAACATTCTGGCAAATCTTTTCTGAACTCTCTCCAATTTAATAATATCTTTCCTGTAGCTGGATGACCAGAATTATACAAGATACTCCAGAAGAGGCCTCACCAATATGCTCTACAACAGCCACATGACATCCCAAATTCTATACTCAAAGGTCTAAGCAATGAAGGCAAGCATGCTAACTGTCTTCTTAACCACCCTGTATACATGTGATGCAAATTTCAAAGAATTATATACCTGAACCCCTATGTCTTAGTTTTACAATACTCCCCAGAGCCCTATCTTTAATTCAATAAGTCCTGCCCTTGTTTGTTTTACCAAATTGCGATACATTGTATTTATCAAAATTAAAAACTCTATCTGCCACTCCTCAGCCCATTGACCCAATTGATGAAGTTCTCTTTGTAATCTCAGATAACCTGCTTCACTTTCCACTATATCACCAATTTTGGTGTCATCCGCAAATTTACCAACTATGTGTTCTAAATTCTCATCCAAATCATTCATAAAAATGACAAACAAAAGGCTCATTCAACCACATCTCCATACCCTCGATCCCTCCCAGCTGGGGGGGGCAGCAAATGCATGGGAATATTTTCACCTGTAATTCCCTTCCAAGCTGCATACCATCCTGAGTCAGAACGGTATCGCTGTGCCTTCACTGATGTTGTGCACAGTGTGCACCTGGGCTACAGCCTTTCAAAAGAGAAGCTCACCACCACCTTTCAAAGAGTAATTGGGGTGGGCACCAAATATTGGCCAAACTGAATGAATAAATGCACAATAATATGCCCAACTCTGTTGCTATCTTAGATCTTCTGTTGAAAGCATTACCCATGTCTTCAGTATCTATTGACTATTCTAATAGTTGACTATTCTAATGTGCTGCCTGGTCGTTCATCATCATTTGGCTTGAGGTCATCCAAAACTCTAATACTGGTGTCCAAACTTACTCAATATCCTGCCAAGCCATTACCTTGTACTCGCTGATTTAATTTGGTTCAAGCTAAGCAATGTCTTGATTTTAAAGCTCTCATCCTCCTTTTCAATTTCCTCCTTCACCTGCCTCCTCACTATCATCATAATGTCCTCCAGCCCCACAATCCTTGTCTCTAATCCTGACCTCTTGAACATGCGCAGTGTTAATGGGAGCACCAGTAATAGTCACCAATGTTATCATGGCCTTCAGAATTCCAAACCTTAAACCCCTTTGTCTTCCTACCTTGTTTCTTCATTTAATTCACTTTCTCACAGCCATTGCTTCAGCCTGGTGTTTTGGTCATTGTTACTAATATCTCCTTGTAATACTTTGTTTTATAAAGCCTCTGTAAAGCACAGTCATTTCTGTAAAGGTGCTGTATATAAATACACATGGTGGTTATTGTTGTTGAACACTGACTTATTCCGGGCTTGGTTTATTGAACTCCAAACTCTGAAGTTGGCATTCTGAACACAGCCAAAACCACTACTTGGCTGACAGTCTACACAAACCAGAATTCTTTGCCTAAAGGTTTGTTAGGTGGTTACCAGTTCTGCAATTATTGGGAAAGTCATCACTTCTCCAGCCAGCACTTAACACATGGACAAGGTCCTTGAATGCCCTTAGTGTACAATCCTGGTTTGTTTTTGCCAAACACAAGAGCAGTGTCTCTCAGTGGAGAGGCTGGATTTCCAGTTTGACGCTGCCACCTAGTGCCTTGAGCCAGAGAAAGAGCATCAATGTGCAGCGTGCAGAGAGAGACTTCCAGTTTCAGCTACAACCTATAATTCCCCTGCTCCATTTCCGTCAGCCTATGCAAATGGTCACATTCCATGAATGCAGATATCAGGGTCGTGCTTGCTTAGAATGATCAAGGGCAGCAACATGAGTCTACACTATGATTGAGAATCACTCTCTCGGAGATATACTATGGGGAATGGGCTGTCTTCAAAAAAAACATGGGATTTGATGGAGATGGTGGTGTAGCAGTAATGTCTCCAGTCTAGTAATTCAGAAGTTCACTGCTACCACCAATTAGTAGAACAGAAATTCAATCAATTAATAAATCTAACAATGAATCTAGAAACATTTTGATGGAAACCATAACACTATCATCAGTTGTCAAATGCTTATCTAGTTCACTAATGTCCTTTACAGAGGGTGATCTGCTGTCATGGCTGGTCTAGCCCACATGTAACTCCTGCCCCACAGTCACCTGGCTGAGCCTGAACTGACAAATGATTCAGTTCAAAGGAAATTACACACCAGTACTGAATGCTGGTTTTACCAAGTAATGAAAGAATAAAACAAAATCCGGTCTCCATTTCCTGTGGCAGTAATGTTCATGGGAAAGGAAGAGCATTGGGAGATCCCAAGCAGCTGTCCTGACATTGTTGGGACCAATTACAGAAATGGGCCTTTTCAATGTACACCATTGGAATGTAACGGTGCAGTTGGAGGCCATTCAGCCCACCAAGTATACACAATTTCTCCGAGCATTTTGACTGAGTACCAATCTCCTGTCTTCACCCCATAACCCTGCACAATAACCACCTGATGCCCCTACTGAATGCCTAAACTGAACCTGCACCCCCACCACATTTCTAGGCAGTATATTCCAGACCCTAACCACTCACCATGTTACAAAAGTTTTTCTCTTTGTATTTGCTTCTTTTCAAAAATGCTCTAAAACTGTGCCCTCTGCTTTTCAATGTATTTCCAAATGGAAAGTGTTTCTCCCTATCCGCTCGGTCCAGACCCATCATGATTTTGATGGAAGTGGCTGGCTTTTGATGGGCAGTGTTAATCAGTCTGACACAGAAGAGCCATGAACCATTGTTTGGAAGTGGTTACTAAAATAACTCCACAGAGGCCGGGATCCTGTCACCAAGTCACCGTTTATTTACACACGAACAGTCCTTGACTTTAGTACTGCCTCATACAAAGTCAGCTCTCAGAGTGAACAGGATGTCTGACACTCCTGTTCTTATCTATGAGCCAAGGCTCCCTGATTAGACCAGATTAACAATCCAATCAGGGAATTTATATTCTATGATATCCATCTGGCTGACCTCATTACAATCATGACATCCTTCCCCTTTGAATCCAAGGACATAGGCCAGTCCGTTTTCTTGGAGAGCCTCCTGGGGCTTTTTGACACTGGGTCGAGTTTGTCTGACTCCGTGTCTGATATGGGTGGTGTGTAGCGCCCAGGAACCCACCTTTTGTGCCAGGAGCACCTCAGTAGGATTTCACTCTCTTATTCCAGTGGCAAAGACGTCAAGGTGGCTATATCCATCATGTCCATCTCTGATTCTGAGGACTCGTCAATGATGGAAAGGGTTAACCCATGGATTCCAACAGCCTTTCTGAATATTCTGTGGAGCAGGGCACATTTTGCTCCGACATCATTGCAAATTTGCAGCATTCATATGGTCCCCATGCTTATTCAGGACATTGCACCTACCCAAACGTTATACATCACTGGTCCTGTCATCATGTTGACCAAGCCTCTTGTCCATGTGTAGCCATTTCTGTGGTTCTCCCACCAAATTTTGTCTGCTGTATCAAAAGGTCTCTCTGGCTTAGCAGAGTCTTGTGTCCAGCATTGACGTTCCCAATGCCATTTCACCCTCCCCTCCCCCCGCAAACAGGTCTGGGAAGATCAGATTTGAGCTGGTGAGGAGTCTTCTACCCATTAGCAACTCTGCTATCTCTGTAATTGCATGAGGGGTGGTCCTATCATCAAACAAGAACTGTGACAGCTTGGGATCTAGCGAGGCTGTAGGCTGTCTCTTCAGTCCAATCTTCAAAGTTTGGCACACTATGATACCAAGAAAGATCTGGTATTAACATGCGAGGCTATTGGATGATGGGTGGTATGGAGCTGTCCTTATGTGTCGAATCCCATTCAGCTTTAGGAAATACCCAAATTCCCTGCTGGTAAACAATGGCCTGTTATCTATGACCGACATTTCTGGGACTCTATGTGTTGAAAAAGATGCACCCAGTTTTTCTATCACCGTCCCCACGTTTGACAATTGGATCCTATTCACAACCAAACACTCTGAGTGGGTGTCTACAATGACTATGAACATAGAAAGGACCTGCATAGTCGACATGTAACTGAGTCCAAGGTTTACCTGGCTATTCCCATGTATGTCGGGAGCTGTTGGCAGTAATGTTTGTCTTTGACACTCTGGACACTGCCACACCAATGTGGCCATGTCTGCATCCAGGTTTAGCCACCAGACATAGCTTCTTGCCAACATCATCATTATGAAGACCCCTGGATGGTGCTGGTGGAGTTCAGCCAATGTCCAACAGTAACCTTTGCTTGGGACAATGACTCTTGCGCCCTATGACAATATTTCATCCTGTACTGTGAGCTGGTCTCTCTGAGGCCAAAAATAGGTCTCAATTCTAGTTGTGATGGCCGTTTGGTTTCTCCCAGGGCAATCCATTGTTTCAGTTTTAAAAGAACAGGATCTTTCTGCATCTAAAGTCTGATATTGTCAGCTGTAATGGGCAACGTGTTCAGAAATTTTAGTACCACTACAGATTCTTCCATTAGGGATACCAACAGTAGTGTATCTGCCAATGGGAGGCAGCTCAATGCATCTGTGGTTGTTACTTGGCCTCCCAGACAGTGTTCTAATTTGTAATTATAAGCATGCCAATTCTTCTTTCTCTATCTAGGTGTATATACGCTTTGCATTAGCCAAAGTCCTGGATGCAAAGGCTATTGGGCTTTCCTCTCCATTGGGCTACCTATGAGCTAATACCACCTCAATGCTGTACGGGGAGGCATCACATGTTAATACCAGATCTTTCTTGGTATCATAGCGTGCCAACAACTCAGAGGATGATAGCTATTTCCATACTTCAATGAAAGTTAGGGCTTGTCTATATACCATATCCAAGGCTGGGTCTTATTTTAGGAGTTGATACAAAGGAGCCAGGATGAACGCCAGGTTATGTATGATCTTTTCCGTAATAATTCACCAGCCCAAGGAAAGACCAGCTCCAAAACAGATGTGGAAGCCGGGGCACCTCTGATTGCCCCCATTTTGTCTTCCAATTGGTGTAACCTGGGCTTGTTAACTCTGTAGCCCAAGTAGGTCTCTTGGGGTGCCTGGAACACACATTTTACTCTTCTTACGCATATGCCTGCCTTAGCAAAATGTTTTCGGACTATATGCAAGTTCTCTAAGTGTTTCTTCTTATTATTTTTCCTGTTAATAGGACATCATCTAGTCTAAATGGTGAGCTGGGGTAGACCTTGTAAAATGTTTTCCATCATCTGCTGGAAAACTGAACAGGCTGATGATACCCCAAATGGCAGTCCTGCATATTGATACAAGACCTTATGGATATTAATTGTAGCATACTTCTGGGAATCCTCATCCAAACACAATTGCAAGTAAATGTTTTGTGAAGTTTTGTGAAGGATAGGTCCCCCTGCCAGCGTTGCGTATAAATCCTCTACGCGTGGGATTCAGTATTTATCCAGCTGCGAAGAGTGGCTTTCCGTTTGTTTAAAATCCCCACAAAGATGAACTGATACATTGGGCTTCAAAATCGCTGTGAATGGTGCTGCCCATTCCACAAACTGGACTAGTTTAATAATTCCTTCACTTTCTAGCCTTCTGATTTCTGCCTCCACTTATGCCCGTAAGGCAAATGGCACTGGGCAGGCCTTGCAGAATCACAGAATCGCTTCCTGGTCAATATGAAGGTTTCACCCTAGCTTGGGCCCAAACCATTTACTACGGTCACTGGTAACTGAAGCAGCTGCTTTTCATAAGAGACTGGACCGAAGTTGTACTCTTAACCTGTAAAGGTTCCCTGGTATAAGTTCTCAGTCTAACTGAGGACTTGCACAAACATAAGGGCTGGAGTCCTGAGCTAATTTTGGTAAAGACTGGTTTTGCGATCACTGACCTCTGACCACTGACCACTGACCTGGTATTGACCTCCATTAGAGCTGGAAGACTATTTAACCAGGTGTTTATTTTGATTGGTTCTGATTTGGATGTTGCTAAGCAATTTAACTGTTCCAACCCAGATGTAGGTGGAATTTCCAGGGTGTGCGCTCTCCTGAATACCAGCCTATGAGTCCTCTTACACAATTTAGGTCTAGTTGGACTCTTTAACTGTCTCAAGTCTGCATACCAGCAGCAATGGCTTGCTGGCCCAGATCCTGAAGAACATTTTAACTGTTTGGCCGATGGTTGGCTTTGTTTTGAGGTTTTGCTGTGGGCTGACTTAGAGTCCCTCTGTTCAGGATATGTCCTGAGTGAGGCTGTTTAATTTCCTGCACTCAAGTGGTGTTCCCCAAGCTCAGTTGGACTAGCGAAGGTGTCCACTTTCATTGGAATATCCCGCAATTCACATGAGAATACTTGCCACATTTTCTAATCATAAAGCCAGTTGTAGCGCCTGTTTGAAGACCAGTTGGGTTTTGGCTAGTAGGTGTTTTTTGAAATGGTTACATTAATCCCATATACCAAATGGTCTCTTAGCATCTGATTAAGAGTCAAACCGAGGTCACAGGCTTCTGCTGGTCACCTTGTCAATAATCCAAAATACGGATTCCCTTGGATCTCAAATTGTTGAGTAAAAACGATTGTGTCTGAGAATTAGAGCAGGTTTGGGTCATAATATTCCTTAACTTTGTTTGTCAATTCTTGAAAAGTTTTGTGTATCTGGTGCCTCAGGGAAAGTCAGGCTTCTAATAACAGAAAAAACTGCAGCTCCACAGGCTGTCAGGAGAACTACTTGTTGCTTTTTGTCTGCCACAATGTCGTTTGCCCGGAAATAAATAACACATTCTTTCTATGTACTGGACCAAGTCCTCAATGGCAGGACTGAATGAAACAAGCTTCTCAATAAAAAGCATGATGTAAGAAATGCTTGCCCCAACTCAGAGATGAGAATTGCAAGCAAGTTTCTTCAGGACTGTGCTTTACTATCATTGCAACTAAAAATAACTCCACAGAGGCCAGTATCCCGTCACCAATTCACCATTTATTCACACACAAACAGTCCTTGACTTCAGTACTGCCTCAGCTTCAGAGTCAGCTATCAGAGTGTCAGTATCTTTGACACTCCCCTTTTTATCTGTCAGCTAGGGCTCCCTGATTAGACCAGATTAACAGCCCCAATCAGGGAACTCATATTCTATGAGGTCCAGTTGGCTGACTTGATTACTATCACTACAGTCACCAGTTGAAATGTCAATAAAGAGAATGTTATAAAAGACTATTGGCAAAGTTGCACCTGTCGTTACAATGATTTATGATGGAGCTAATGAGTTAAAATGCCAAGTGATCACTAAATATACCAGATTGTCATTTCTGACAACTGGCAAATTGTCAAAGGGAAAGAACAAGTGAAAAAGGAAGAGTCTTCAGATGCATTAGTATGGAATATCCACTGGATAGAGTTACAACATCTAAAAGACATTTGGACAGGTACATGAATGGGAAAGGTTTAGAGGGATATCCTGTATGACTCTATGACTTTGTAGTTCTATTATGCATTTTATAATATTGGAAGGTTAGCCTAGTTTGAATTCTAGAGCTGATTGTGTGAAATGTACCCACTGTTTTCATTTTTCCTTTCAATTTCAGTTCAGTCATTTCTGTAGCTGCATCAAAATTTTGGCAGATGTCAGAGATTAAACTTACCTTTAAACAAAAAGGCTCAGCCTTCTGTTTGGATTTTTCAAAGATTTGAGATATGTTTGAACCTCTGATTTTCTTCAGTGGCTGTAATGGATTCTGTTCAATGGGGTTTGTTTGCATGTTGGTCAGTGAAGTATCAATTTTGAAACCTTGACTACCTTTCATCCAACCATTGTACAGCAGGATTTGTTTACAGGGAAAAAGACAGGTTTACTTTGAAAGATTCATGGGGTTTTGGTGATGAGGTGGTTCTTACTTGGCTATTCACATAAAGTGTGTCTATTTTGACAGAGGACAATGCTTTTTTAAGTGGTTATTCAAATAAAATAGAGACAACAAGGTGCAGGGCTGGATGAACACAGCAGGCCAAGCAGCA
>NC_063358.1:41558737-41571773 GCF_021869965.1 Rhincodon typus | reverse complement strand
AAATGGTTTCCCCCCTCAGTCACTGCTGCAACAGCTGATGACTCTTCTCCCCAGGAATTCTCTACACTCCTGCCCTCACCCACCCTGGGATTATGATCGATTCGAATATCACAAAGGGACCATCACGGTTTGCTAATTAACCACAGGGTTCGGGTATCAATCATTACTCAGTTGGTAACCCTCCCAGTTCTGAGTGAGAAGCTCCTGAATTTAAGTTGCATGCAGACACACAGTTGTCACCTCAGCGACATTGGCGGAATGCTGTCAGGTTGGATGCACAAGCTTTCAGATGAAATGTTACACCAAAGCCCCATCTGCTCTCTCATGTGGGCACAACATCATTCAAACTGTGTTTCTAAGAAGAGCAGAGGGGTTCTGCCAGGTTTCCTGGTCAATATTTACCTCTCAACCATTGTCTCCATTAACAAAAAAAGAGGATCTGATTATTATCAGGTTCCTGTTTGAGGGAGGTTACAGGACATACATTGACTTTGGTGTTTCAACAGTGACTACATTTCCAAAGTATTTCCTGGGCATGAGGAATTTTAGGATTCCCTGAACTTCTGAATAGTGCTTCGCAAATGTTTTAAGTTCTGATTCGCACACAGCAGCAAATAAAAATGCGGCCTTTGCTCTGTGCTAGGTTTACTAATATCAATCAGAACAGACGTTCAAGTCTATAACCCATGTTGTTATGGCATGGAGTGTATATTGATGGGTGCCTCTTTATCTCTGTATGTTTTTGACTAGATTTCATATGTAAGTTAGAGATATCTGTTCAATCAGTCAATAACTGGGTCATTATATCAGTCCCATTCACAACCATCGCGAAAAACCGACAAATCAATAAAAATAACAACACAACCAAGCGACTGAATCGGAGAATGTTCAAGCAACGATGAATAAGAGGGTCTCTACCCCACACCCCATCTGGACCCTCCTGACGTAGCCCCTTCAGAACCTGCCATCCCTCACCCTGTGATCAGCAGTCCCTTCCATTGCTCCCAGTTTCACCCACCCACCGTCCCGATTCAATCTCCCCCTTTTCCTCAGTCAGAAAGCAGACCCTCTCCACTCTGGATGATTCCAGTCTTCCAATGCACACTGACCCCTACCCCTCAAATACCCTCCGTTCCCTTTCAGCACTGCCCCCTTTTATGGACTTAACTGTTACCTTGCTTGGCTGAAGGTCCCGCTGTAAAATCAAACTCAACGATTGAGTGGGAGTTAAATTAAAAGGCTGAAACTGCAGGATAGTAATCTCTGGATGAGCACAGATGTTGTAGATGATGGATTCATGGAGTGTATAAAGACAGTTTCCTGGAACAATGTGTTCTCTCGAATCATCTCTGGATTGGTGTGGGAGAAATTGGTTGGATTGCTGATGCACCGGAGCTAGTAATAGAGAAAGTGGGAGCTGTACCACTCAGATGGGCTTCACCTGATCCTGTAACTACAATCATAGAGAAGGCTTTGGAATAAATCGTGCGGGATGGGGAGGGATTGAATGAGGGAAGATGAATTTAAAGAGAGAGGGGAAGGCAAGAGAACAGTAACTAGAATGCTGGATAAAAATCTGGAATTAAGTGTTTAATGATGACCATGAGTCCATTATCGACTCTTGAAAAATCCCATTTGGTTCACTAATGTCCTTTCGGGAAGGTAACTGCTATTCTTACCTGGTCTGGCCTACATGTGACCACCAGCAAAGTGGTTGAATCTTATCTGCCCTCTGGGCAATTAGAGATGGCCTACCCAGTGATACCCTCATCCAGTGAATGAATAGAATAGAAATCCCATTCTGTAACCATCAATGTTATGTATGTAGTTGGGTGTGTGTTACCCCTTTTAGAGAGTGGGTCAGGTGACCCACAGGTGGGAGCTAGAGGGGCAGGCTAGGTCCAACTGTGAAGCTGAGAGAACAGACAGTAACGTATTCCCTGTTCACGTTTACCCTCCATCTACCTCATGTTCTTGTTCTAGTTCTAGTGGACCACAAATACAATAACTGGTGGCTCCAGTGGGATATGGGCTACAAGCTGTGTGCAAACACTGTTTTTTTGGGAGGAAGGATGTTGCTTGGACTCTGAAAATGGCATGGGATTGAGGAGGTGATTGTAAGGGGCCTCAGGCTGTAGCCAATAGCTGAGGAGGGAAGTACTCACCGGAGAGCTGTCGAGATCATCGAGGAGAGCAGCCGTGAGAGGGCTCGGGCTGTGGGCAGGGAAGGACAGCGTGCTCGAACAGTCAGTGAGGGAGCAGTCAAAGCACAGAGTGTTCACCGAGCAGATGCGGGCTGCCAATGGATACTGGACTCAAATGGTGGGAAAACAAAATGGCTGGCCAATTTGGAGCAATGGGACCATTTGATGAAGAGTCAGAAAGTTGGACTCTGGACACCAGATGTTTTGATGCAGATTTAAAAGCAAATAAGCCGAAGACATAATATTTTAACTTTTCTTAAGTACCACTGGCAGTGAGACCTTAATGATTCTAAGAAGTCTGGTGCAACCAGAGAAAGCCATAGAGAAGACATACCAAGAGTACAGGACCAATCTTAGAATACCACCAAATAAAAACTGAAAGAACTGCGGATGCTGTAAATCAGGAACAAAAACAAAGTTGCTGGAAAAGCTCAGCAGGGCTGGCAGGATCAGAACTGAGGAAGGGTCACCAGACCCGAAACGTTAACTCTGTTTTTTTCTTCATAGATGCTGCCAGACCTGCTGAGCTTTTCCAGCAACTTTTTTTGTTCATAGAATACCACCGCAATGGCAAGAGGAGCCACAAGGAGACAATGTGTTAAACTCGAGTATCCCAGTGCCAGAGGTGTAAGCGAGTGGGTCATATTGCCCGAAATTGCAGGGCATAACCCAAACAAGAGAAGTGGGGGGGGCGGGGTTCAGAAATAAACCACCCTGAGGACAAGGCGTAAGGTATACGCTGCCAGTCAGGGAATAGACCGGGAGACAGGGAGAAACTGAACGCCCAGACTCAGCAGAGTTCTGGTCCAACATCCTGTCAGTACGGGGGTGAAGTGAAGCTGATTGTTTCTGGGTTCTTCCCAAACTCAAGGGGAAGACAATAAAGATGGAAGTGGATACGGGTGCAGCGGTGTCCCTGATTCCCGGGAGTCCACTGATATTTTGGTCGCTGGATCCTCCAAACAGGAGCATTTGAGAAGGAACCGTAAAGAGGTTGCAGGAGCAACCTGGGGGTTGAAATGTGAGATTTTTAAAGACTCGTTCAGCGCCCAGTAATCGATGGTGAGGGACTAGACAAGGT
Source organism: Rhincodon typus (assembly GCF_021869965.1). Taxonomy (NCBI): domain Eukaryota; kingdom Metazoa; phylum Chordata; class Chondrichthyes; order Orectolobiformes; family Rhincodontidae; genus Rhincodon; species Rhincodon typus. Next base: position 41,568,488 of record NC_063358.1, on the reverse strand, counting down.
GCCATGGAAAATGGAGGTTATAATGAAGATTCCTAGACTAGAGAATGTGTCTCAACCAAGATCGTTCTTGGGATTTGTAAATTACTTTGGCAAATTCATGTCTGATCTGGCTACCATGCTAATGCCCCTGCATTGGTTGGTGGGTAAAGGCTGTGGAAATGGACCCAGGAATGTGAGGATGCTTACCAGGTGGTGAAGGGAGCCTTAAAAAGGTGGGAAGTGTGGGTTCATGTTAACCCAAAGTTGGCACAACAGTTAGCATGTGACACCTCACATTATAGGGTTGGTGCTGCACTGTCACACATCTTACCGAATGGAGAGGAAAGGCCCTTTGTGTTGCATCAAGGTCATTAATGAAAACGGAAGAGAATCATATCTAAGTGGAAAAGGAAGGATTGGGCTTTGTGTTCGATGTTAACAAGTTCACCCATTTCCTTTACAGCTCTTTGTGCTGCTGACAGACCACAGGCCGCTCACCTCCATTTTTGGCTGGTTTATGGGAATACCGTCAATGGCAGCAACATGCCTGTAGGGATGGGCACAGGATCTGACAGCCTACTCCAAATGGAATCAGATACCGACAGGCAGAGAAAGACGGTAATGCAGATGCTTTGTTAATATTACCATGACATGGGGAGATAGATGTTTTCGACCAGAACCTGAAAACGGTGTTATTTTCCCAGGAAGCCAAAGTACCGGTGTCAGTGGGTCAGGTGTGGAACACTATCCGGAATGACCCAGCCTTGTGCCGAGTGGTGGACCTTTTCCTGAGAGGGAGGACCGGTCATGGAAATGGCCCGGAATTTGGAATAAGTGCTTTGAGGGCACCCTAATGTGGTGTGAATGATAGAGATAGCCAGGGGCTAATTTTGATGGCCAAATGTGAAATTTCCCAGACTGAGAACACAGGATCATGTGAATCCTGTGCAGTAGTAAGGAAGGTGGCGCTGTTATTGCCCCTTCTCCCACGGGAGTGTCCTCAATCTGTGTGGCAATGGATTCCCGTCGATATTGTGGGACCAGTAAAGGGACGGATGTTACTGATGGTGGATGCCCACTCCGATTGGCCTGAGGTGGTGGTTATGAAGTCAGTATTTGTGGGAACAATGATAGACTGAATGGATGAAATATTTGCCAGCTTCAGGAACCCCGAACAAGTCATGAGTGACAATGATTCACAGTTTGTGGGGTCAGAGTTCAAGGAGTAAGCTGGAAAATCACAGAGTCAGACACGTGAGATCGGCTCCATATCACCCTGTGACAAACGGCCAAGCGGAGAGAATAGTTCCAACCTTGAAGCAGGCCTTAAAGGCCTCACAAGGTCAGAGGTCACTTGGATGGTGCTTCAACACGTTCCTCAGCGTGTCCAGGAGCACGCTATACACACTGACCCGTGTTCACCAGCATCTTTAATGTTCCAACTACCATCTGAGAACCGTGTTTGGCTGGATGAGACCAGACAGGTGGTGCAGTGAAATCAAGAAGGACAGTTAGTCAGGAGGGTGGGAACCTAAAGTACAAGAATATTCCAAAGAGGAGAGACTGTGCTGGCCCGGAATTATACATCCGAGGAAAAGTGGATCCCGGTGGTGGTGGTTGGCTCAGACTGGGCCGTTGTCATATACAGTATAGAATGGGGATGACCTGGTCTGGAGGAGAGATTCGGACCTCACAAACAGGGGGAGTCCCTCAGATACCGAGAAGTTCCATGTAGGACCAGTGTTGTTGACCGAGTCATGTGTCTCTGAGCCAGGGTTGGTCATACCCAGGGAGGACACAACAGCAGCATCACAGGGCAACAACAGCCAGTCAGGAAAAACAGAAGCTTCCGGAATCCCTGGAGACTGCAATAGAAAAGGTTCCTGAGACGAGGAGACAGTATTCTAAAAACTTCATTGGTCTTCATCCCCCCAAGAGACTAATCATTTTAATGTCTTGTATAAGGGGGGGTGGGGAATGGTCATTCTCCCACATTTTCTATGCTATTGTAAATATTCCTGATTATGTACATGGCTGCGATGCCTGCATTATACTCACAATTTCTGTATTCTTGTTCATCAATGGGAGATTTTGGAATAAAGGAGGTTGGGATGTTATGTATGCAGTTGGTGGTGCGTGCTGCCCCTTTAAAGGGGGGAGAGTTTGGGGGGCAGTCTAGGTCCAACTGTGTAGCTGTAAAGACATAAAATAAACTGTTCCTGCTTCAAATTTCTACAGACCTACCTCAATGTCTTTTTATAACTTATAATTTGACCCAGACATAATAAGCACCTATTCAGTTCCTCCGCGAGTTCTTTGATCCCCATTACTACTTCTCCAGACTCATTTTCCAGTGGTCTGTCCACTCTTGCCTCTCTCTCACCTTTCATGCATCTAAAAATATTCTTGCAATCTTCTTTTATGTTACTAATTAGCTTACCCTCATATTTCATCTTCTCCCTCCTTATTGATTCTTTAGTTATTCTCTGCTGGTTTTTAAAGGCTTCCCAATCCTCCAGCTTCCCACTAATCTTTACCACAATGCTTTTTCTTTTGCTTTTATGCTGTCCCTGACTTCCTTTGTCAGCCTTGTCCTTCCCTGAGGATGTTTCTTCTTCCTTGCACTGAATTTCTGCTGTGCTCCCAAAATATCCTCAGAAACTGCTCCCATCGCTACTCCACTGTCTTCCCTGCTCAGTTCCCCTTCCAATTAACTCTGGCCAGTTTCTGCCTCATGTCTTTGTAGTTACTTTTACTCAATTGTAACACATTAACATCTGATTCCAACTTCTCCCTCTGAAACTCTGGGGTGAATTCTGTCACATTATGGTCTCTGTGCCCTAGGGATTCCTTCACCTTCAGCTCCCTAATCAAGTCTGCCTCACGACATATCACCAAATCAGAATTGCCTGTTCCCTCGTGGGATCTACCATTAGCTTCTCCAAAAAACAATCTTATAGACATTCCAAGAATTCCTTTTCTTGGGATCCACTACCAACCTGATATTCCCAGTCCACCTGCATATTGAAATCTCCCGGTATTATTGAAATTGTGCCTTTCTTACATGCCTTTTAGGTCTCCTGATTTATTTTCTTCCTATATCCTGACTACTGCTAGGGGCCTGTACACAACTCCCATCAGGGTCCTTTTTTACCTCTGCAATTCCTCAACTCTACCCTCACAGATTCTTTGCCTTCTGACTGTATAACATTTCTTGCTATTGATTTCATTTCTTACTAACAAGGCAACCCTGCCCCCTCTGCCCATCCTTTCGATAGGACTTGTATCCTTAAATATTTAGTTCCCAGCTCTGAGCCCCTTGTGTCCATGTCTCTGTGATATCCACAACATTGTATCCACCAATTTCAATCTGTGCTAAAACTCATTTAACTTTTTCCGTTTACTGTGTGCATTTGAGTACAACACCCTCAATCCTGCATTGACTGCCCCCTTCCCATTGTTGTCCCTTTATCTGCTGTGCCTGAAGTTATATTCCTGACCTATTACTTGTTCTGGAAATTTAACCTCTGCTGAGCCCTCCTCTCCTTTAACTTTTCCCATAATTTTTCATGCAACTGAACCCTACTAAGTTTAAAGTCCACAGCCCTAGTTATACAATTTGCAAGGACTTTGGTCCCAGGCCTATCCCTATCATCCACACACATCACTCTCTCACTCACCCTCACTGTCTCTCACTCACTCTCTCTCAACCACACTTCACTCTCTCACATTCTCTCTATCTCACCTTCTGTCACTCCCTCGTTCACCCTCACACCTTCTCTCTCACTCACACACTCGTCCACACTCTCACTCATTCATTCATTCTTGCTTGCCCTCACTCATACCCTCACTCTCGCCGTCATTCTAACTCGCTCTCTCACACACACCCACATTCTCTCTCTCTTACTGTCTCTCTCACGCTCACTCTTTCTCACCCACAATCTTGCTCACCGTCGCTCTCACTCACTCACTCTCTCTCTCTCTCCTTCACATACACTCTCACCCTCTCATACACTCACTTTCTCAGTCACACTCACTTTCTCACCCTCACTGTCTCACTCACCCACACTCATTCTTTCTGTCTCTCTCTCTCACTCACCCTCACACTCTCTCTCATATTCACCACGGAGAGAAGACTGAAGTCGGAATGTGATAAAGGAATATAACACTCTGAGCAGAACACATTCAGAGTGGAAGCAGAGCTCCTGGAGGAGGATATAAAGCTGATTCTGTGTTCAGTTGGAAGTTGCTGGGGACCATGTGGTAAATCTCTGACTTTGAGCTGTCAATCCAGCAGCAGTTTGAGCAGAGAATTCCTGCACTTTTCTCTGGGCTCTCAGTGATGAGGGAGGATCTGCCTGTGAGAGGCAGAGATCCCCCGACAGAGAAACCCATCTCCTTGGAGTCAAAGCCCCAACACCCACAGTTCAGCTCCAAGAGAAACCCAGAGAGAGATTGCAGCCTGACACCTCACTGTCGGTGTTTGAGGGCAGGACAGGGGTGTGCCATATGGAATGTGGAGTGAGAACGAGAGAAACATGCACACAATCCAATACCATGTGGTCACCAAGGAACCTGCCTGATGCCATCGAAGAGATGGAACTGAAGCAAGTGTACACAGGATCCAATGGGATGGAATCTGCATTAACAGCTGTATTCAGTTCTGGTCTCCCTGCTAGACGAAAGGTTTTGTTAACCCTGAGAGGGTGCAGAAAATATTGACAAGGATGTTGTGTCCAAAACTTAAGAACATAGGTTTAAGGTGAGAGGGAAAAGATTTAAAAGGGACCTAAGGGGCAACTTTTTCAAGCAGAGGATGGTGCGTGTATGGAATGAACTGCCAGAGGGGGTGATGGAGGCTGGTACAATTACAACATTTAAATATCTGGTCAGCATGTACAAGTTGACTGAAGGGTTTGTTTCCTCTATGACTCTGACTAAGTGTAATAGCCGGAAGGGATGGGGAAAGGCCTCTGCCAGCGGCCAAGGTCTGTACGTCATCGAGGGACCAGGGTCAGGTAAGACAAAAGAGCTGTCTTCTAATCGCAGGTTTCACTCTGCTCTTTGACATGATAGAGTGTTAGAGTCTCCTGTCCTTTCCCATTTCAATCTCAAAGACCATCCAAGTCATTTCAAGGGTTTTTCTGCAGCTTCCTTAAACATTGTTGGCATTCCCAGAGATGGGGGTCAATGGGATTCAGCAACTGGCCGCTCCTCTTGTGACAGATCTGATATACTTTTGCCACGGTAATCTTTTCTTCAAGACCTCCTGCATTGCCGAGCGTAGAAACTCCCCTCACTTTTTCCGTAGCTTTGCCCACTTGGACTTCCGGAGTTCTGGCTCATAAAATACCTGCAATGCACTGCTAGCTGGACCAGCATTTATTGCCCATCCCTAATTGCCCTTGAGTGGGGGTGAGCTACATTCTTGAACCACTTCAGTCCTTGGCATTTAGCAACACTCAGTGTTTGAAGGAGGGAATTCCAGGATTTGACCCGGCAACAGTGAAGGGATGGCAATATATTTCCAAATCAGGATGGCAAGTGACTCAGAAGGGAACTTGCAGGAGGTGGTGCCCTTGTCCTTCAAGATTACAGAGATCGTGGGTTTGGAATGTGCTGTTGGAGGAGCTGTGGTGAGTTACTGCAGTGTACCTTCCATAGGATCAACCATCACCAAGCCAGAACCATGCAGTGAAGGTTACTGGCTCAGTAAAATGGAGAGTAAGGATGAAGAAAGTCACATCAAAGATGACAAGGTCAAAATACAACAGACCATGAGGTAGGCAAGTAAGGCAGGACTGGGGAAAACTGGCATGCCCTAGTGATTGACCAATAATTGCTGGTGTTCAAACAAAGTATCTGTCGATCAGGGTGTTCAATGCACTGGATTGGCTGTTGTGGACACCAATCATGAAGATTCACATAGGGCGGCATGGTGGTTAGCACTGCTGCCTCACGGTGCTAAGGTCCTGGGTTCAATTCCACCCTCAGGCAACTGTTTGTGTGGACTTTTGTACATTCTCCCTGTTTATGTGTGGTTTTCCTCTATACGTGGGAGGTTTCTTCCTACAGTCCAAACATGTACCTTCGAGCTCAGGGATGTATAGGTCAGGTGGATTAATCATGGAAAGTGCAGGAATGCAAGTTAGGGGTGGGGTGGGATGGGTCTGGGTGGAATACCCTTTGAACGTTGGTGTGGACTTGAGAGGTCGAATGGCCTGCTTCTGCACTGTAGGGATTCTATGATTCTATTCTATGATAGGTTACTTGATCAATGTGTGTGGTGAATCACAGTCTCCGCACTCCCTCATCCAGCGTGCTGCCTGGATAACATCCTGTGGCCTTTCCACACTCAGTGCTTCTGCTGAGTGGTGTCCAACATGGGGAAGTCATGGTTTCTCAGCTGATGGGGGAGGGGAGTTAGTAAACAGTTTCAGCTCTCACTCGTTTTTCAGGATTGCATACATTAAGTTGAGATACAAGGCCTGAATACATTAGGTGTGTTCACTGATTCTTAAGTCCATAAGTTGTGTTCAATCAGGATAACAACAAAACAGACATGTGACAATAGCCTTTGGCTGGGAAAAGCCAATGAGCTTTGATCATTCCAAGCAGAGAAGCCATAACTACTCGGCAACCAGAAACAACTGGTTCCAACTGGTCGCACGTACTGGTTTCAAAAGATTTTATCAAACAGCTACTTTCCTTTTGGATGTGACCCTCAATAGGACAGGACATAGCCAAGAATTATGAAGGTGCACTCCGAGACCTTGGCCGTACAGCGAGTAGGATTCTCTCACACTGTTGCTTCACTTGTCTTTGTGACAGCTCTCCTATTTTTGACTGTAGTCCCATGGATAATAAGGAGAGCCTAAACGGAGCTGACTTGACAAGGATTGTCATTGTTATTTCCAGTAACTAGGTCAATGCCAGATTATCCATTCCTTTTTATTCCTTTATCAATTTTTCTGTCTGGTTTTGGTAAAACTGAGTCGTTTTAGACTATTTGGGAAGGTAAGTAAGAGTCACTACATTCTATCACATGCAGGCCAGATCAGCTAAGGAGACAGACTTGATTCCCCAAATGACATTAGTGACTCAGAGAGTTTAATACTTTCATGGCCACCTTTACAGGGATGAGATTAAATCCAGTTTTATCAATGAATTAAATTTAAATTCCACCATCGAACATACTGGATTTGATTTCCTGTTTCTGGAAAATTAGACTGGGCCTCTGAAAAACAGGGCCAGTGACATTAACACATCACCAATGAAAGTCCCATATCAGAAATTGTCCCATTACTGGACAGTACTCTTCCAAAGGACTGTTCAGTTCTGTGATCTCACTTGTATGGGGAACTCTGGGTTTAAACCCCGCTCGGTGCAGAGTTAGCTGCTTTCACTCAGCATTTGTACAAAACCGCTCTTTGTGATTCTGATATGACTTCCCCAATACTCTACTCCAGGGTGAGTCTGTCACTAAAATACCCTTGGTGCATTAGAATAATTCTAGAATAATAAATTCTAGATAATAATTAGAACAATAAAACATTTTCAACATTGTTAGGTTATTTTAAGCTAAAGGTCAAACTCCACACAGAAGTTGAATCAATATATTTACCCATCTCCCACCTCTCAGAGCATTGTTTGCCTATTCAGGTATTTAGGGAGATTCCATGTAAAGCAAGTTTTCTGGGTATGTGGTATACCATTCATTTGGAAGCAAATAGAAGTATCACGTTCTCCTTCAAACTGAGTGGCATGAATTCATCTTTTCCTGAAATGGAGAATAGCCTGTATGGAGAACATTTTGTATTGTACACTGTATTGCCGAGTGACCCATTCCCAGGATGTCAGACAGTCCAATATTTATCGCTCAATCAACATCACTGGATGAAGGATCTGGTCATTGGCACATTGCTGTCAGCAGGATTGTGCTGTGCATACATTGGCTTCCAAATTTCCACACATTTCAAATGAATGTGAAGGACTTTGTACTAAGCTCATGAAAGACACAAAACAAAAGTAAGTTCTTCCTGTCTGATTTGATTTGATTTGATTTGATTTATTACTGTCACATATACCAAGATCCAGTGAAAAATGTCGTCTTACATGCTTTACAGGCAGATCGTACAGTACAAATGCATCAGGGAAACAGAACAGAGTGCAGGATACAATGTTACAGCTGATGAGAAGGTGCAGAGAGAGATCATCATCACCATTAACATTCAAAAGTCTGCTAACAGCGGGGAAGAAGCTGTTCTTGAATCTGAGTCTATTTTAGTGCAGAATTATCATTGTTCTCCTCATTAACCTGATGTTGAACCTCACAGGCTAAAAGCCAATCAAGTGTTCACTTTAAAACTCTGATGTTCTTGCCCACACACCAGCTCTCTAATTCCTGTCCCAGCCCTCTCTGCAGTTCCAGACTATGAGAATTATGTTGGTCCAAAGACAGACTCAAATTAGTCAGAGAGAAATGTTTCAACTGAGATTGGGAAAAAGACATTGATACAGGCAGCAGATAGAAGGGGACATACCCCCACTCATTACAGGAACCATTAAGTGGCAAGACTGAAATTGATCCTCCTTTTAAACAGATGGGCTAAATGGACATCCCAACTATTGTGTGATCATTGTAAGGCTGTCTGAGGGTTTGGATTGACAGCATTGTTAGCACCGCCTCCTTATTTCCTTCATTGCAAGAGGCTGTCACTGAGCTCAGCAGAGTATAAATTGGAGCAAACTGTGAACCCAGATTACTGTTTTCATCTAAGGACCAGAGCAATCTGCTGCAGGATTGTAGTGAGTATTGGGTGGAGAGCTGTGCTATTGGTGAGATATTTCAATCTGGGCAGCGGTTCTTCTTTTAAAAGGATCTACAACAGTGTTGAATGAAATAAAATCACTCATTGATTTTTCACTTTTACAGATCAGACACAAGATGAAGATCTGCTTTCTCTTAGCGTTTGTGGTGTGCCTTTACATGCCAATCTCTGAAGGTGCAAGTATGGCTGTAATGGGACTGTAATACACAGGTTACAGGCTGCACACAGCAGTCAGAATATACTTTTAAACAATGGTACTGAGCCCCACAGAGGGCAGCAAGATCCCACGGTTCATTTATACTCTCTCATTGAAAGGGTTGTTGAAAGAGGACATCTTGCATTTGTGTAGTGCCATTCAGAGCCATAGAATATTCCAAAGCATTTTAAAGCCGGCAAGGTTTTTGAAATCACTCCAGAGGCCAGTATCCCATCAACATGTCACCTTTTTAATTACACATGGTAAGTCCTTCACACTGATCGAGCTTCCTTAGAGCCAGCTCGCAGAGTGACTAGGATGTCTCCTGTTTATATCTATCAGCCAGGGCTCCCTGATGGGACCAGGTTAACAGCCCAAATCAGGGAACTCCTATCCCACCTGGCTCACCTCATTACAATCACTACAGCTTTCCAATAGATTCTCATTCATGGGGACTGCTGGCTGGGTCAAGATTTCCTGACAATCTCTATCTTCCGTGAACTGTGTCCTTCCCTCTCCCCAGTTCAGTATCTTCATGGTTCTGACTCATTTGAAGTACTTTCCAATTGTGTTCACCAAGAAGGTGGTTTCCCAAACTGATGGGAAATGAGGGGCTGAGGATACAGGGTGAGATGACAATGGATAAACAGCAGTGCAGCCTGAAGGTGGGTGAACCCTGAGTCTGGCTCGGAGATATCCTGAGGGAAGTAACTGCTGACATTGGCCATAAACTTCCATCCTCCTT
>NC_063358.1:41553601-41558337 GCF_021869965.1 Rhincodon typus | reverse complement strand
CTGAGGGAAGTAACTGCTGACATTGGCCATAAACTTCCATCCTCCTTTGACACGGGACTGGGGTCATAGCACAGGAAACTTGCAAATGTATCACAGTTGCTCAAAGTGGTGTAAAGATACGCCCTCTGACTACAGGCCAGTCTCTCTAACCTCACTGGGGGGTGAGGTAGATATTTTTAAATCATCAATTGCTAGAGGGGCCTATATACAGCCTGCGCCCAAGGGAAGGGGCTTTTACAGTGTGTGTGGGTGCAGGAAGGAAGCTTTTACAGCGGGGCTAGGAGAGCAGAGGTTAGTTTGTGTTGGAGAGAGAGAGCTTCCAGACAACAGCTCCACTTGGATATTGATCCATCTCCATAGTTTGTGCCAGGTCTTCCAACTTCTGGTCCTTTGGGAATGAGGAGTCTCCTTGAAGGACTCCATTGCAGCACTGTCAGAGGAATACTGGATACTCTTCCCCTTTACCCAGTACTAGATTCCATACAGGAACTTAGAGTCACAGCAATTTACAGCCCAGAAGAACATAAGAAACAGGAGCAGGAATTGGCTATCTGGCCCTTCAAGCCTGCTGTGCCATTCAATAAGATCATGGCCGATCTTTTCACAGCCTCAGTTCCACTTATCCACCCTCTCACCATAAACCTGAATTCCTTACTATATCTATCTTAGCTTTAGAAACATTCAATGAGGAAGCCTCAACTACTTCACTGGGCATGGAATTTCAGGGAATTTTGGGTGAAGAAGTTCCTCCTTAATTCAGTCCTGAATCTGCTCTCTCTAATTTTGAGGCTATGCCCTCTTGTTCTAGTTTCATCAGCCGGAGGAAACATCCTCCCTGCTTTTATCTTTTCTATTCCCTTCATAATTTTATATGTTTCTTTAAGATTCCCCCTCATTCTTCTAAATTCCAATGCATATAATCCCAGTCTATTCAACCTCTCCTCATAAGCAAGACCTCTCATCTCTGGAATCAACCTACTGAATCTCCTCTGCACCCCTCCAGAGCCAGTTCATCCTTTCTCAAGTAAGGAGACCAGAACTGCACACAATACTCCAAATGCGGCCTCACCATCATCCCATACAGCTGTAACACAACCTCCTTGCTTTTAAACTCAATCCCTCTAGCAATGAAGGACAAAATTCTATCTGCCTTTTTAATTACCTGCTGCACCTGCAAACCAACCTCCTGCGGTTCATGCACAAGGACACCCAGGTCTCTCTGCACAGCAGTATGCTGCAATTGTTTACCGTTCAAATACTAGTCCCTTTTTATTGTTATTCCTCGCAAAATGGACGACATCATGTCTATGAACATTGAATCCCATCTGCCAGACCTTTGCCCACTCACTTAAACTAATTATATCCCTCTGCAAACTTTCAGAGTACTCTGCACAGTTTGCTCTACCACTCATCTTAGTGTCATCCACAAACTTTGACACGTTACATGTGGTCCCCAACTCCAAATCATCGATGTATGTTGTAAACAATTGCGGTTCGAACACTGATCCCTGAAGCACGGCACTAGTCACTTTTCGCAAACCAGAAAAGCACTCAGTTATCCCCACTTGTTGCTTCCTGTTAATTAACCAATCCTCTGTTCATGCTAATACATTGCCTGTAATGCAGTGCACCTTTATCTTTTGCAGCTGCCTTTTGTGTGGCACCTTGTCGAATTCCTTTTGGAAATCTAGATACAGCACATCTGTGTTGTCCACCACACTTGTACTGTCTTCATAGAATTCCAGTAAATTAGTTAAACTGGACCTGCCTTTCATGAACTCATGCTGTGTCTGTCCAATGGGACAATTCCTATCTAGATGTCTTGCTATTTCTTCCTTGATGATAGATTCAAGCATTTTTCCCACAAGTTAAACTAACCAGCCTATAATTCCCCATCTTTTGTCTACCTCCTTTTTTGAACAGTGGTGTCACGTTGGCTATTTTCCAATCTGCTGGAACTGCCCCAGAGTCAATCGAATTTTGGAAAATTACCACGAGTTCATTTGCTGTTACTCCCGCCATCTCTTTTAGTACCCTGGGATGGATTCCTTCAGGGCCAGGAGACTTGTCTACCTTTACCTCCATGAGCTTGCCCAACACATCTCTTTCATGATAATGATTGTTTCTAGGTCCTCGCCTACCTTTGTCTCCTTGTCATCAATTACTGACATGTTATTCATGTCCTCCACTGTGAAGACTGACACAAAATACCTGTTCAACGCCTCAGCTATTTCCTTATTTCCCATTATTAAATCCCCCTTCTCATCCTCTAATGGACCAATGTTTACCTTAACCACTGTTTTTGTTTTATATATTTATGGAAACTTTTGTTATCTGTCTTTATATTCTGAGCTAATTTAGTCTCATAATCTATCTTACTTTTCTTTATAGTTTTTTCTAGTGGCTTTATGTTGACCTTTTAAAGTTTTCCCAGTCTTCTAGTTTCCCACTAGTCTTTGTCACTTTATATGCTTTATCATCCAATTTGATAGCCTCCCCTATTTAATTAGACATCCATGGCTGATTACTCCTTTTTCTACAGTCCTTCCTTTGCACTGGTATGTACTTCTGCTGAGCACTTTGAAAAATTGCTTTGAAAGTCCTCCACTCTTCCTCAACTGTCCCACCATAAAGTCTTTGCTTCCAGTCTACTTTAGCCAACTCCTCCCTCATCCTTTGTTTAAGCACAGCACCCCCTCAGTCCATCAATTCTGTGCCAGTCAATAACCACCACCTAACTATTTGAATCCCATTTTCCAGCACTGAGCCCATAAACTTGTAAACCTCGGAATCACAAGTGCACATCAAAATACACCTTAAATATGATAAGGGTTTCTGCCTCTACAACCCTTACAGACAGCGAGTTCCAAATTCCCACCACCCTCTGGGTGGAAAAAGGTTTTATCCACGTTTTCATTAAATCTTCTGCCCCTTACTTCAATCTATGTCCAAGGGGAAAGGTCTTTTCCTCTCTACCCTATCTTTGCCCCCAATAATTACACACATTTCAATCATGCCCCACACAACCTCCTCTACTCTAAGGAAAGCAATCTCAGTTTGTCCAGTCTCTCTTCATAACTGAAACTTGATAACCCAGGTCACATCCTGGTAAATTTCCTCTGCACCCTCTTCAATGCTATCACATCCCTCCTATAATGTGAATTCTAGAACTGCACACAAACTCTAGCTGTGGCCTAACCAATGTTTTATACAGTTCCAGCAACATCAGAATGCCGTGAATGAATAAAAAAAATCACACTGACTTCTGAGATCTTAGACTAACACAGAGTCAGAAACTTTTGCAAAGGATCTCAGAGAAGTTCAAACGTACTGGGGAAAAGTTCCATCAACATTTGTGCATCAAGCCTTCCATGATCTCCTGACCCATGCAGGGGCTTGTCCAAATCTCTGACCATCTAATTTGAGCAGGTTGTTATTGTACCTTAAACACTGATTTTTTGCGTCTTGTATGTTGATCTATAATATGCAGACTTTGATGATTATGCACGAAAAGTTACAGTTTTATTACTGTTTGTTCTTGTTGGCATCTGGGTGATGTTAAGAGTCAAAAGGGGGTCACATTGGGAAATAGTTTGGGAAATATTGATGGCAATATTGTCTACAAGAGCGGGCCTGAGGTTGTAACTAACTTGCAGGCTCTGTGATACTCCCCACTGAGCTGGATGGGTGCAGCTCCAACAGCTCAACAGTATCCAGGACAAAGCAGCTTCTTGATTGGCACCACATCTACAAGCATCCACTCCCTCCACCACTTTCAACATTCACTCCCTTCATAATCGATGGACATGGCACCAATGTGCACTGACCAAGACCTGGGAAAGGGCCAGCACTAAACCAAAAATTCTGGGGTCCATTCCCCAAAGGGCCCCAGGCTCAACCTAATCTCCAAGCTGTGCAATTGTTATTCATTACAAATGTGAATGAAAGTGATCTGAGTAGATGGAGCATCATTTCTCTCCAGATGCTGTAAACCATTCACAGGGATGAGGAAGGAATTGGCCACATTCTCCTGGTCATTATTTATCCAGCAGCTAAAAACATTAAAACCAATGATCTGTCACTATTCCCGGGCAGTCTGTGGATTCGACACAAATCTCACAACTTAAATTACAGTCATGTCCGTCATTACTTGTTTGGCTGGAGAGTGCTGAAGTCCTGAAAGGGTGCTCTATAATGCAAGCTTTTCATTCTTTCATTCAGAATGAGAAACTGGTTTTCTCCAGGATATTTGGAACAGAATAGAATATCCTTTATAGAATAAAATATCCTTCATTGCCACGTGTACTGCAGTATAGAAGTACAGGAATACGGTGAAAAGTTTTTACATTGGCTGCCTCTCATAGCGCTATCTTAGGTACAACTACCTTGGTACAAATCTTGGATACAAAAGAGTCTTAAAATAAAGAGTTAGAAATAAGATAATATAACATAGTTAAAGAATTGACATTACAGTCTGGTAAAGAATTTCAGATCGATATTACATTGCAGCAGCTCAGCCCTTGGTCTGACAGCCTGCACCAGGCCCCAGTCCAACAACAGTCCCGCTCCGCTTCAAGCCTCCGGTCTGCTCCACCAGATAGTCAGTTGCACCAAGGGAAGTTGTGCTGCTCCTGCACTCGCTTTTCCTCTCACGGATCTTCAAGACTCGCTTCCCCTCGCGCTGCCCCGGGACTCGCTTCCCCTCGCGCTGCCCCAGGACTCGCTTCCCCTCGCGC
>NC_063358.1:41533869-41553591 GCF_021869965.1 Rhincodon typus | reverse complement strand
GGACTCGCTTCCCCTCGCGCTGCCCCAGGACTCGCTTCCCCTCGCGCTGCCCCAGGACTCGCTTCCCCTCGCGCTGCCCCGGGACTCGCTTCCCCTCGCGCAACTCCATTTCTGGTGATTCTTACTATTTCAAAGTCACTGAACAAGATCAAATCTCGTGTGTTACAGGTCTCACTGGGAAGCTGCTGACATGTCCATTCGAAACCAAAGACAGTTATGTTCGACTGAAACCAGGGAGTTGTCCCAATTTGTTCCCCTTTACAGTCTGATTGATGGCAGCATCTGAAGAGTCGCAGTTATCAATTGTTCTCCTGTATGACTTTAACACACCATAATGAACTGTTGCTCTGGAAAGGGAGTGATACAAGACTTGACCTGTACCTCCAGGACACTGTAATTCCATTTTCCCTTCCAGCAATGAATGCGCTGATGAGGCACATCTATGTGAGCCAGGAGTCTGGACAGGGGAGATACCATTCTGGGTGAATGGACAGAGAAGTGTTCAGAAAGTTGGTAGAAAGGGTGGAATAGTGAGCGGCAGAGGTTCCTTTATCCTGGGACAGGAGCAGGACAAGGTTGGGGGAGGGTTAACATCAAGCAGAGATTTTGTTGCGGAGGTAACTGTTGTTAATCTGTGGGACCATGTTTTAACAACAACTTAGATTAAGGCTGTGAGTGAATGTTGTAACAGTCTGGGGGGGAGCATCATTGACTGGTCCACAATATGGTATTCTGCAATAGGAAAGGTGAATATTCAGGACAATAAAGACTGCACAACTTAAAATTCTTTGCCAGGGAAGCAGTTTTGGGAACAATGGACTAAAGCATGAGAAGGAAATGACAGACATTCCCAACAAATTGCTTTAATAGCCCTACAACGTTACAATATGGTCTTTTTCTCAGAATCAGAGCAGGAATCCACAATAATAGAGTTTCATGTACAATAAACAGGAATTGATCAAGAGGTTGATTATATTCAGATCAGGGTTTTTTTCACTAGGATCTTCTAGTTTGTCATCTTCCTCAGTATCTGGGTGATAGTTTCAAACTCAATGTGAAGATTCTCTGTCATTCTCATCACAGAGAGTCAGGGAATGTGATTTATGGATACAGGATGCAGATTGGTGCTTTTTTTTTTAAAAAAAAGATTCTCTAATCAACCTGGTCAGAGATGTTATTACTTGAACCCAGTACTCCTGGCTTATCATTGTACCATAAGAACTTGATGTAAACTCCACTGAGTTGAAGTCTGTGCTGAACTCTGATTAAAACCTAAAGATTCTCTCAAACTGGTCCGAACTAACACCTACTTCCTCACCCACTCTTCCTTTGTTCCATTCTTCCTTGGCTATGTCACTGGGGCAATCTTTAACTTCACAGTGGGATTAGTTCTCTATCATAATCACAAAGTGCACCAGCAAAGGCAGGGAGTTTACACCTTCCAACTGACACACCCAGAGCCAATGGAAGAATTAAATGCATGAGGCTGAGGAACAGTCAGACTGATAAAGTCACTTTAGGAGAAATTAATTCTGTTCAGGATTGTGACTGTCCTGCTTGGGGATTATTGCTGGATGTACACTCTGTCTCTTTTTGCTGGAATTGTACCATGATTGGAAACAGTCAGACATTGCAATCTCTTTGGAATGAAATTGTAATCAATCTGTAATGTCGTAGCTTCATCTCATCAATACACATCAAAATGCCAATGTTATTGTGTATTTAAATTATTGTGTCTAATCTTCAAATAAAAGCCAGTACAATCCAGTTCCTAACATAATGAAATACTGTCACTGCTTTAATATAGGAAACTTGGCAACTTATCTATGCATAGCAAGCTCCCACAAACATGAATAAAATAATGACTATATAATCTGTAATAGCAATGCTGCTGAGTGATAGATATTGGCCAAAGCTGGGGGGAGTTCTCAGAGTCATAGAGTATGGTCCAACTAGTCCATGCCAACTATGTTCCAAAACTAACTTCCCACATTGATTTGACAGTCAAGAGGCACAATATCGCCTCTTCTTCTACAGGCGGCTCAGGAAATTTTGTATGTCTGTAAGGTCCCTCACCAACTTCTAGAGATGCACCATTGAAAGCATACTGTCCGGGTGCATACCGGCCTGGTATGGCAACTGCTCTGTCCAGGACCGTAAGAAACTACAAAAGGAGGTGTGCACAGCCCAAACCATCACAGAAGCTAACCTTCCATCCATGGACTCTATTGACACAGCTCGCAGCCACAGAAAGGCTGCCCACATCATCAAAGACCCATCGCACCCTGGTAATGACTTCCTACAACCTCTTCCATCAGGCAGAAGATACAGAAGCTTGAACACATGCACAAACAGGCTTCTTCCCTGCCATTATTAGACTGATGAATGGACTCTCAAACTTCAAATAATGCTGATCTTACTAATGTTGATCTAGCCTCGTGCACGTCCTGTGCGATGTAACCTGTATGCATGTGTCTAAGATTTTTTTTACCTTATGATCTGTATGTCCTTGCTTACTGTGATCTGCCTGTACTGCTCATAAACAAAACTTTTCACTGTACTTAGGTACTGTACATGTGACAATAAATAAATCAAATCAAATCAAACTAGTCCCACTTGCCTGCATTTGGCTCATATTCTTCCAAACCTTTTGTATTCATGTACTTATCCAAATGTCTTTCAAATGTTGTAATTGTACCTGCATCCGCCACTTCCTCTGGCAGTTCAGTCCACACACAAACCAGCCTGTGTGGAAAAAAGTTGTCCATCATGTCCTTTTAAATCCTTCTCCTTTCACCTTAAAAAATATTTCCTGTAATTTTGAACTCACCCACCTTGGGGAAAAGACCTTTGCTTTTCACCTTATCTACGCCCCTCATGATTTTATAAATCTCTTTCTGATCCACCCTCAACCTCCTAAGCTCCAGTGAAAAACGCCCCAACCTATCCAACATATTTTTATAACTCAAACCCTCCATTCCTGGCAACATCCAGGTATATCCTTTCTAAACTCTCTCCAGTTGAATCATATCCTTTCTATAGCAGGGTGACCAGAACTATACAAGGTACTCCAGAAGAGGCCTCACCAATGTACACTACAACATGCACATGACATCCCAAATCCTATACTTAAAGGTCTAAGCAATGAAGGCAAGCGTGATAAATGCCTTCTTAACCACCCTGTATACATGTGATGCAAAATTCAAAGAATTATGTACCTGAACCCCTATATCTTGGTTTTACAATACTCCCCAGAGGCCCATCTTTAATTTAATATGTCATGCCTTTGTTTGTTTTACGAAATTATGATACATTGTATTTATCAAAATTAAAATCTCCATCTGCCACTCCTCAGCCCGTTGACCCAATTAATCAAGATCTCCTCATAATCTTAGATAACCTGCTTCACTGTCCACTATATCACCAATTTTGGTTTCATCTGCAAATTTACCAACTACGCGTTCTAAATTCTCATCCAAATCCTGCGTAACCTCAACATGATGTCTCAATTCCTATACTCAAAGATCTTCTGTTCTTTGATTTATATCATGGACATTTTTTCTTCATTTTTGCACCTCACTGGGATAAGTGCACTGAAAATCAAAACCCTTATTCCTAGAATCGTCACAGAAGCTAATGTTTTGAAAAGAAATGTGGAAAATTCCCAAAGCACCCGACTTTCAGACCCAGGTGGATAGAAAGCATGGATCAGCTTTCTGTAATTAACAAAGATTACTGTTTATTACAGGTCATTAGATTCTAGCTACAGGTAAACAATTCAACTAAAGTAAGTATAGAAGGCGAGACCACACCTGGCATGTAGTTTTGGTCTCCCTACCTATGGAAGGATATATTCACTCATTGAAGGAGAGCACAGCAAGATCACTGGGCTGATAACTGGGATGGCAGGACTATTCTATGAGGAGAGATTGCTTCATCTGGGCCTCTGTTCACTAGAGTTTCAATGGATGAGATGGCGTCTGATTGAAACGTATAAAGTTCGAACAGATTAGATACAGGGAGCATGGTCTGGGAGTTTAGAAGCAGGGGACACCATCTTAGGTAGATGGTAGGTCAGTTAGGACAGAGAATGTAAGAACATAAGAATACAAGAATTAGAGCAGGAGTAGGCAATCCTGCTCCTTAACCTTGCTCTGCATTTGATACAACCACTGTCCATCTTATCTCGGCCTCAACTCTAAACTTTCCTGCCTGCTCCCCATAATCCTTTAGCCCATCACTAATTAAAAATCTGCCTACCTCCTTAATTTTATTTAGTGTCCTGGTATCCGCTGTACTCTGGGGTGTGGAGTCCATAGATTCACTTCCTCACTAGAATGAGGAAAACTTTCTTCACTCAAAGAGACAGGGAGTAGGTGAAGCTGAAAGATTGAATGCGGTGCTCAGTCTCAGTTTGGGTAACTCAGAAAGTGATATAGTCCCAACAGAAACAACTGATTGGTAAGTGAGT
Organism: Rhincodon typus; assembly: GCF_021869965.1. Classification (NCBI taxonomy): domain Eukaryota; kingdom Metazoa; phylum Chordata; class Chondrichthyes; order Orectolobiformes; family Rhincodontidae; genus Rhincodon; species Rhincodon typus. Next base: position 41,549,120 of record NC_063358.1, on the reverse strand, counting down.
ATTTTCGTACAGGTTTTAGAGCATATTATATTAGTTTAAATAAAGGTAGGGAGTTTTGATTATAATAGAAGTGTTTGAAATGAAGGAAGGTCCCAGCTTAATTAAATTCTCTCAAAGGGAGTAACTAGCTTAATCTAGAGAGAAATCATGATAGGAGAGCTCAGGCCCGTGGTGTGTTCCTCTTGTACAATGTGGGAAATAAGGGGCACTTTCAGTGTGTAAGAGGTGTGTCCAACTGGAGCTATCAACTCACCGCTTTCGGCAGCTGGAGCAGTGGGTGGATTCACTGTGGAGCGTCCATGATGTGAGAATGTCGGGGGCAGCACATTGAGAGGTGGGCACACTACAGGTGAAGCTTACATGGGCAGAAAGGGAATGGGTAACAAAGTCAAAGGCCCAGGAAGGAAGTTCAGGAATCCGCTGTGGCCATTCCCCTCTCAGACAGATAAACCACTTTGGATATTGTTGTTGGGGGCGGGAGTGGCCTCTCAGGGAAAAGCAGCAACAACCAAGTTCATGGCCCCACGGGTGTCTCTGCTGCACAGAAGGGGACGAAACCGAGCGGCAGAGCTGTAGTGATAGGGGGTGTTCAATGGTAACAGGTCCAGACAGGCACTTCTGTGGCTGTAGATGTGAATCCAGTATGGTATGTTGCCTCCCTGGTGCCCGGGTCAGGGATGTCACAGAGCAGCTGCAGGATATTCTGGAGTGGGAGGGTGAACAGCCGGTGGTTGTAGTACACACAGATAGCAACGAATAAGTAAACATAGGAATGAGGGCCTGAAAGCTGAATATAGGAAGCTTGGAGGTACATTAACATGGAGAGCTCTCAGTGAGACCAGGAATAAGAGGACAGATCAGGTGAATGTGTGACACATGGCAACACAATGTCATTGCTATAATGTAAAGGAGGGGCAGAATTGGCAGCTCAGTATCTCTGGATATTGAGTTTTCAGGCAGGATAGAGTGGGTGACAAAAAGCGGGGAGGGGTAGCAATGTTAGTTAGAGAATCAATTACAGTTGTGAGAAGAGATAGTATACTCAACGTGTTAACAAACGAGGCTTTATGGATTGAGTTGAGGAATAAAAAAGTCAGTCACACGATTGAGAGTATACTAAAGACCCACCCAGGTAATGAGAGGGAGATAGAAGAACACATATTTAGACAGATTTCTGCCTGTAGGAATAAAAGGGCAAAAGTAGTAGGAGATTTTAACTATCCCAATATCAAATGGGTTTCAAACAATATAAGGGGCATTGAGGGTAAAAAAATTCATTTACTTTATCCAGAAAATATTTTTGACATAATACGTGACAAGCCCAAAGAAAGGAGACACAATTGTGGATTTAGTTTTGGGAAATGAAGATGGTCAAGTAGGTGAAGTAACAGTGGGAGACCATATCAAATATCAATATCAATATTGACCACAATTTGGTTAGGTTTGGGATTATATTGGAAAAGGACAGAGATAAATCAGGAGTAAACGTTTTAAATTGGGAGAAGTTAAATTTTACAAAACTGAGAATTAATTTGGCTGGGTTGGACTGAATAGTGCTGCTAAAGGATACATCAGTGGTAAACCAGTAGGAGGCACTAATTAGTTGGATCCCTGGGGCACAAGCAGACATGGCCTCTCCAAAAATAAAAAAGGTACTGCCAAATCTAAATCCCCATGGTTGTCTAGAACAATACACGGGTAGATTAAACAGACAAAGAAAGCTTATGATAGTCCCAAAAAAACTCAACACTGCAGGGAATACAGAAAGTACAGGGATCAAGTGAAAGAAGAAATAAAGATATCAGAGTGGGCATGAAAAAATATTAGCAAGCAAGATAAAAGAATAGCTAAAATGTTTTAACACTATATAAAGAGCAAAAGGGTAGTTCAGGAAAGAGTGGGACCTATCAGAGATGAAGAAGGGATTTTGTCTGAAGATGCAGAGGATATGGGAAGAATCTTAAATGATTTATTTGTCTCCATATTCACAAAGGAAAAGGATGATGTGGATGTTGTAATTCAAGAGGTGCAGTGTGAAATATTCAACAAAATATTCACAACAAGAGGATGTGTCAGAGGAGTTAGAATCCTTGAAGGTGGGTAAGCCAATGGGGCCAGATGGATTGTCCCTAGCATGTTGAAGGAGGTCCGAGAGAAAAAAAAAATCAATGCTCTGAGAATTTTTTTCCAATCTTCACTGAACATAGGTGAGGTGCCAGATGAATGAGGGACGCAAATATTGTTCCATTGTTTTGAAAGGGAAAAAAAGAAATCCCAAACAATTATAGGCCAATTAGACTTGCTTTGGTAGTCGTTAAATTGTTAAAATAAGTCCTGAGAGATCAGATAAACTGTCAATAAGAAAGGCATGGACTAGTCGGGTATGGTCAGTATGGTTTTGTTAACGGAAGGTCACGCCTTACAAAATTGATTGAATTCTTCGAGGAAGTGACAAGGAGGGTCAATGAGAGTAGTCATGATACAATTGCTTTAAGAGGTATATTTTGCCCTGGTTTTTTTTTAAAGAAAGTTTGAGACAGAGGTACTAAGTGGTCTGTTCCAATTCAATAAAGTAAACAGCTTATGAGGCCTTGGGGTGTTTTTTTTTTTAAATTGGAGCAATAGAAGTAGCCTGAATGGGTGGGGTCAAGCTCCCATAGAACCAGGATTTTAGTTCAACTTTCAGTAACTGTTAAGGCTTTGAAGCTGCAATACATCTCTCCCTGCTACAGCAAAACACTGGAGTTCACTCTCAGAGTTTCCTCTTTCCTCCTAGACTGGAGAATTACATATGAGGCTATCTTTTTACTGAACTTGCCTTTGCCAATGGTGTGTTTATGGGATATTGTTGTTTAATGGTCAAATAAGCTATTCATAGAATCCCTACAGTGTGGAAACAGGCCTTCGGCCCGACAAGTCCACACTGACCATCAGGATATCCTACCCAGACCCATCCCCATATAATTCACCTGATCTACACACCCCTGCACACTACAGGCAATTTAGCAAGGCCAATACACCTAGCCTGCACATCTTTGGATTGTGAGAGGAAACCAGAGTACCAGGAGGAAACCCACACAGACACAGGGAGAATGCGCAACCGCCATACAGACAGTTGCTTGAGGGTGGAATTGAACCAAGGTCCCTAGTGCTGTGAGGTAGCAGTGCTAACCACTGAGCCACCATGCTGCTCAAGCTATTATTGTGTTAAGTTTTTCAATAGAATTGTCACTCCAATTCTTCTTTCTTTTGTTTGTATTTTAACTATAGTGTATGAATAAAGTGTGTTTTGCTTCAAGCCTGGTAGTTTGTCCAATCAAATTTCTTCTGGAACACAATGCCTTTAAAAATAAAAAAATGTTGGGGTTCTACGTTATCTTCTTAATATATTTTGAGAGGGTTTGGTCTGGTCCGTTTGGCATAGTGCAGTGTATGTTGTTGATATGGATGTTGGTAAGGCAATCGCCAAGGTTCCATATGGCAGACTAGTCAAAAAAAGCCCATGGGATCCAGGGTAATGTGGTGAACTGGGTCTAAAGTTGGCCTAGTATATGGAAACAAAGGATAATGGTTGATGGCTGCCCTTACAAATAGAAAGCTGTTTCAAGTTGTGTTCCATAGGGCTCAGTGTTGGGATCCCAGCTGTTTGTTTTATACACTAACAATTTGGATTTGAACATGGGGGACACAATTGGGAAATTTGTAGGCAACAGAAAAATTGGCCGTGCAGTGGATAGTGTAGATGAAAGCTGTAAGCTTCAAAATGATATAGACGGGTTGGTGGAGTGGGCAGGAAAGTGGCAGATGGAGTTCAACTCTGATAAGTTTGAGGTAATGCATTTAAGGAGGTCAAATTGTAAAAGAGAATACATAATAAATGCGAATATACTAAGAAGGGTTAATAAAGTGAGAGATCTTGGTGTGCAAGTGCAAAGGTCCCTAAAGGTAGCAGTACAGATACATGACATTGCAAAGGCACATGGAATGCTGTCCTTTGGCAGAGGTACAGAATACAAAAGTAGGGATATAGTAATGAAACTGTATAGGATACTGAACAGGCCACAACTGGAGTATTGTGTGCTATTCCGGTCACCACATTACAGGAAGGATGTAATTGCTCTGGAGATTTCACTTTGGCTGCAGGCCTTAGAACTCGCTCCCTCAATTGGGGCCATCATGAGGCAATTTCCTTTGTATCGTTCTGTTTAGCATGGAGAAAACTCTGATATTGGGTGTTGCTGCAACAGCCTCTAATGCCTTGCCTGGTCAACTGTCTGAATAGACAACGGTACACTCTGTAGGATTGGCTATGGAGGGGTTGGAATGTGGCAGATAGGGGCAATTAAAGGTTAAGATGGTTCATGGACTCCCAGGTCACTTGTTGTTTCTAAGGCCTTGAGGAGTGAAGAGATTGCTCTCACATTGTTTGACAGAACTTTGGAACCATGCTCCTGATCCTTGCCCCTTATTGTGGAAGGGGAACATCCTTATGGTTCTGAACCTGGACCTGACCAAATGGCCATTGACAGGTTCAGGCAATGGGAAGTGGAAAGAGTTGCCTGTCTCTTCTCTGTGGTTACCTCTAAACCAGAGTGGGGAAGAAATAGGTAATGCCTATTGCCATACTATGGACTTTTGACAGCAGTAGACACTAAAGGAGAGACCATCATCCCCTCCTCACCACTCGAAGCAACATTTTCATCAATACCTACATCCCAGCTATCATTGGTAGGCAACAAGGAGTCAATCAGAAGGCAGCAAGAAACAATGTCACAAAGCCTTCACTCAAGTTGTCCAAGAGTCACATGATCAGCTTTCTGATGTACAAACTCAATGGGCTGAAGGCATGTTGCTGAGTTAGCCCAAGAGTTTTATTTAAGGTCATGGCCTCCCAAATTCCATGACCAATTTGCTTTGTGTCACCACAAAATCATTGGTTGTTCATCTTCTGCTGCCAAAACTCGAAACAAAGTGTTTATCACTTCAGGACACAATCTGTCAAATGTTTCGCCTACCCCATCTCTCTATTCATAAACAAGGTATCCTGACAACACAACAAAATCCAGACTAGAGTATTACACCTGAAACTCAGCAAATGTTCTGGGGTCCCGAGTTCAAATCCCACCACGGCAGATGGTGGAAATTGAATTCAGTAAAAAAATACCTGGAATTAAGAACATACTGATGACCATGAAACCATTATTTATTGTTGAAAAAACCCATCTGTCTCACTAATGCCCTTCAGGGAAGGAAATCTGCCACTCTTACCTGGTCTGGCCTATATGTGACTCCAGACCCACAGCAATATAGTTGACTCTTAACTACGTTCTGAAATGGCCTAATAACCCATTTGGTTGTCTCAATGAAAAATGAAACCGGACCCAACAGCTGGCATCAACCTCGGCCAGACAATAGCAGAAGCAGCCCTCTCGACCCTGCAATGTCCTCCTTACTAACATATGGGAGCGAGTGCCAAAATTGGGAGAGCTGTCTCACAGACTAGTCTAGCAACAGCCTGACATAGTCTGTCAGATATGATTCCGTGAGTATGACTATGTCCCAGACACCTGGGATTACTATTCCTGGATACATCCTGTTCCATTGGCAGGACGCATCCAGCAGAGGTGGCAGTTGGGAGAGAGTTGCCCTGAAAGTCCTCAAATGTTAACGCAGGATGACATGAAGTTTCATGGCTTCATGTTAAACATGGGCAAGGAAACCTCCTGCTGGTTACCATGTACTGTGCTCCCTCGGCTGACAAATCAGTATTCCTCCATATTGAACAATACTTGGAGGAAGCACTGAAGGTGACAAGTGTGCAAGATGTACCCTGGGTGGAAGACTTTACCCACCAAGAGTGGCTCAACAGCAGCACTACTGATTGAGCTGGTCGGGTCCTAAAGGACATTGTTATAGACACAATCTAGCAGCTGGTGGTGAGGGAGCCAACAAGAGGGAAAAATATACTTGACCTCAGTCTTACCAATGTAATGGCTGCAGATGCATCTGTCCATTACAATATTGTTAAGAGTGACTATTATATATCTCCTTGAGGAGATGACTTCCCACCTTCACACTGAGTATAGCCTCCACTGCGCTCTATAGCACTATCACTGTGCTAAATAGGACAGACTTTGAACAGATCTACAAACTCAAAACTGGGTATCCATGAGGCAATGTGGACTAGCAGCAGTAGCACAATTGTCCTCCAGCACAATCTGCAAACTCATGGCCTGACATATCCCCCTCTCAACCATTACCATCAAGCCAGGGAATCAACCATCGTTCAATAGTAAGTGCAGGACGGCATGCCTGGAGCAACATTAGGCATACCTAAAAATGAAGCAGCAACCTGGTGAAGCCATCAAACAGGACTACTTGCATGCCAAACAGCTTAAGCAGCAAGTGATAGATAGGGCTAAGCAATCCCACAACAAATGGATCAGATCCAAGCTCTGCAGTGCTGCCACATCCAGTCATGAATGTGGTGATCAATCAAACAACTCACTGATAGAGGTGGCTCCACAAATTTGTTCAGCCTCAATGATGGAAGAGCCCAACACCTCATTGCAAAAGATAATGCTGATACATTCACAGCAATCTTCAGCCAGAAGTGCCAATTAGATAATCTACTTTAGCCTCCTTCAGTGGCCCCAGTATCACAGAATTCAGTCAATTTGTTTCACTTCACGAGGCATCAAGAAGCTAATGCAGGCACTGGATACTCCAAAGGCTATAGGCCCTGACCACATTTCAGCAATAGTACCAAAGACTTGTGATCCAGAATATGCTGCTTCCCTTGCCGAGCTGTTCCAGTACAGTTACTACACTGGCATCTACCCAAAAATGTGGAAAATTGCCTGGGTATGTCCTGTATAGAAAAAGCAGGTCAAATCCAACCTGGATGTGACCGCCTCATCAGTCTACTCTTGACCATCAGTAAAGTAATAGAAGGACACCAACAGTACTATCAAGCAGCACCTGCTCAGCAATAACCTACTCTATGATGCTCAGTTGATTTCCACCAGGGCCACTCAACTCCTGACCCTATTACAGCTTTGGATCAAACATGGACAAAACAGTTGAATTCCAGAGGTGAAGTGAGAGTGATAGCCCTTGACACCAAGGCTGCATTCAACTGAGTGTGGCAACAAGGAGCTCAAGCAAAGCTGGAATCAATGAGTATCACAGACTCTGCTGGCTGTAGGATACCTGGCACATAGGAAGATGGTTGTGGAGGTCAGTCATCTCAGCTCCAGGACATCTCTGCATGGGTTCCTCAGGGCAGTGCCCTAGGCTCAACTGTTACAGAGAAGGGGAGGTTGAATTAAATAAAATGAATATCAAGAATTTTCTAAGTAACAAGTAACAATTTATTTATTTAACCCTAACAATGAACAAATTAACAGAACTACTAACAAACTGAACAATTCCCCCTAACTGAACAAAATTCTACTGGTATGCTATTCCAATAAACACAGGTCCCACTTATATAACCCAGAAGAAAAAATAAATAAAAGTTAGTCTCTCAAAGTCCACACAGAATGTGTCTCCTGGAATGCTCTGCCTTCTTCACTGTCTCTCCAGTCATAAACACCTTTCTTCCACCGATCCAGCTGTCAGGGAAGTTTTCTCTGTGAAGATTCTTAGTTAGAAGTGCCGTGGTACCTTTTATGGACAAGATGGTAGTTAAAGAGTTTAGTGATTTCTTTGAGAGCTAGGTGCTTATTTCTCAGATGGTGTTCTCTCTCACACCGATTTTTAAAAACCCTCTCCTTATAGACCTTGGATGATGTATCAATTTTCTTACAATAGCATTGGTCCGAGGTTGTCAAAACCATCAGATTTAAATTCAATTGGCTTTCAATCGCTAAGTGCCTGGTTTACAAGAACTAAACACCTCTGCCTGATCCACTCCCTGTTTAATTTTTTCCTTTACCATTTCATCAAACAGGGCGTCAGCTAACTGGACCTCAACTCCTTCGTCTCTCTCTTTGGTTTTTCCCGCTTCCTCTTACTTATGACTGTGGGATCTTGTTACCACATAGTCTGGTAAAATTCCAAGGTATTTTTCTTTGAACTCCTCAGTTCCCTGGTTTTCCTTCAGCTTCTCCACTACAAGGGGCTTCACTTCATGTTTGATCCTGTTGGTCGTTTCCAAGAACAAACATTCTTTCAATCACTCCCACTGTCACTTCCCCAGTTTTGATTAGACTTTCCAACCTGATCTTGCACAGGTGAACGCTAAATCTCTTTCCATTTATTCCACAGGTCACCTCTCTTGGGTAACATTACAGAAGGAGGGCAAATACGTTCATCTCTTACTATTAGAGATTGACCAGCTCCTATATCTCTCAATATTTTAACTTCTTTACCTTATCCCCCTGTTCTTCCTGAGTAAACCTTACACACAGAGGTGAAGTTTGTGTAGAGATCGGACACTGTCTCACTATCCAGCCTGTGACTAGGCTGCGCACTCTCCTGCAGCTCCTTGACTACTTTTGGGATTTCCTTCACAACCTCAACTAATTTGACTGATTTAGCCTCTTTTGCCACATCCTTTTACCTGCTGCCTTTCTTAAACCACCGGCACTGTGGCTTTGTATGTCCCACTCCACTACAGTGGAAACACTTGAGGCCTTTCACCTCCTTTTCACCCTCTTGGGTTTCATATTTCACCTGTGGTAAACTGTTCCCAGTGTGATCTACTTTTTGTTTTTCATTGAAGGATCTCCCTTTTTCCCCAATTTCTATCCCTCATGGAATGAATTTGCTGTTGGAAGCTAAACTTCGATTTACGCACTAACGCACATTCATCCACCATCTCTGCTGCTCTTCTCACTGTTTCAACTTTCTGTTGCTCAACATGAGTTCTTATCATTTCTCAAAATAAATTTTTAAACTCCTCCAGAAGAATAATCTCTCCAAGACCCTCATATGCCTTGTCTATCTTTAATGCTCTCACCCATCTATCGAAGTTGCTACATTTAATTCTTTCAAACTCGACATAAGTCTGACCTGGTTCCTTTCTTATTTTTCTGAACCGTTGTCTACATGCTTCTGGTACCAATTCATAGGCACGCAAAGTAGCCTGTTTCACATATTCATAATGTCTCAACACCTGATCTGACAGCGCTGCAAATATCTCACTAGCCCTGCATACCAACTTGCTCTGAATTAACATTACCACACAGTCTCTGGCTAATCCATCTGCCTAGCCAGTTTCTCAGAGGAAATGAAAAAGGCTTCTATGTCTTTTTCATCGAATTTTGGTAATGTTCTGACGTAGTTTTATATATCCTTGTCAGGTCTTTGTCTACGATGGGTCTGCTCATCATCATTCTCCTCCTCACTAAACCTATCTTCTGCCTTCATTTCCATCCTTTCATGTCATCTATCCTGTTTAATTTGCAACTTAAGTTCAAACTTTCTCTCCTTTTTCTCCTTTTACCTGTAATTCCTACTGTTTCAGTTGCCTTTCTCCCTCTTCTGCCTGGCTCTTCTTTCCTTTTATTTATCTTCTAACTCCAGTTGTCTAATTTTCAATTTAAGTTTTTCTAACTCCACTTCACTTGCCTATTTCTCTAACATAACTAAACGCTTGTCAACTCATTCAATTTCAGCTTTCCTCTTATCCCTAGTTAAACCCAATTCTAGCCTGTTTGTTAAATCTAAAATCTGAAATAAACAGAGAGAGGGGGAGGTGATGATGAAAGGTGGATAGAGGAGCAGATAGGTGGAGAGAAGACAGACAGGTCAAGGAAGTGGGGATGGAGCCAGTAAAGATGAGTGTAAGTAGGGAGTTGGGAGGGAGGGGCGGGTAGGTGGGAGGGAAGGCAGACAGGTCAAGGAGGTGGGGATGAGGCTGGTAGGTAGGAAGTGGGGGTGGGGGTTGGTCAGTGAGGTGGGAGAAAAGACGGACAGGTCAAGGAGGTGGGGACGAGCTGGGCTGGTCTTGGGAAGGAGTTTGGGGGTGGGGAGATTTTGAAGCTTGTGAAGCCTACATTGAGACCATTGGGCTGCAGGGTTCGCAAGCGAAATATGAGGTGCTGTTCCTCCAGCCTTCGGGTGGCATCATTGTAGCACTGGAGGAGGCCTAGGATGGACATGTTGTCCAAGGAGTGGGAGGGGGAGTTGAAGTGTAGTCGTTTGTCACGAACCGAGCATAGGTGCTCCACAAAGCGGTCCCCAAGCCTCCGCTTGGTTTCCCCGATGTAGAGGAGGCCACATCGGGAACAGCGGATACAATATACCACATTAGCAGATGTGCAGGTGAACATCTGTTTAATGTGGAAGGTCTTCTTGGGGCCTGGGATGGAGGGAATGGGGGAGGTGTAGGGGCAGGTGTAGGGGCAGGTGTAGCACTTCCTGCGGTTGCAAGGAAAAGTGCCGGGGGTGGTAGGGCTAGTGGGGAGAGTGGAGTGGACCAGGGAGTCACGGAGAGAGCGGTCCCTCTGGAAGGCAGATAAGGATGGGGAAGGAAAAATGTCCTTGGTAGTGGGGTCAGATTGCAGGTGGCGGAAGTGCCGGAGGATGATGCATTGAATCCGGAGGTTGGTGGGGTCGTATGTGAGGACGAGGGGGATTCTGTTTTGGTTGTTACTGCAGGGAGGCGGGGTGAGGGATGAATTGCAGGAAACAGGAGAGATGCGGTCGAGGGTGTTTTCTATCACTGTGGAGGGGAAATTGCGGTCCTTGAAAAACGAGATGTCCGGGAGTGGAATGCCTCACCTTGGGAGCAGATGCGGCGGAGGCGAAGGCGAAGGAATTGGGAATACAGGATGGCATTTTTGCAGGAAGGTGGGTGAGAGGAGGTGTATTCTAGGTAGCTGTGGGAGTCGGTCGGCTTGAAATAGATATCAGTTTCCAGGTGGTTGCCAGAGATGGAAATAGAGAGGTCGAGGAAGGAGAGAGACGTATCAGAGATGGTCCAGGTGAACTTAAGGTTGGGGTGGAAGGTGTTGGTGAAGTGGATGAACTGTTCGAGCTCCTCGTGGGAGCACGAGGCGGCGCCGATACAGTCATCAATGTAACGGAGGAAGAGCTGGGGGATAGGGCCAGTGTAGGTATGGAAGAGGGATTGTACCAACCCCCATCTACACTCACCTCTACTGTCTTTACAATACTATCTGTTACATAGACGTTACGTTTTCGGATTTTAGGCGTTGAATTCTACTCTAACCCTGATTAAGTTCAAGATAAACGGAGCACTGACATACAGCAGGGATGTGCTGTGTTGCCATTTGATGTCCCCTTTGAGTATCAGTTATATAACCCTGGATTTCAAAAATACCTTTAAAATGTTATTTGTACGGTTACGAACCCTGCCGGAATGGTCAGATATCTACTGGAATTGCAGCAATCTCCGAGAGGGCCGAGGAAAGCTGTCTTGGCGATGAGAATGGGCCCCTTTCCCTGTTTGAGTGTGTCCATCTTGCTCATGTATACGGTTCGGAATGTATACGCCTGTTTTTAGTCGGTGAGCAGGGGGGAAACGGCAAGGCCACCATAACCTGAAAGAACTGAATGGTCACGGGGGGGATGGGGAGGATCAGTCCCCGCCATCGGCCATGGCCAAAGGGAGGACGCGGAGCTTTGGCAACCAGCTTCAGCTACGCCCCCCATCGGCGTCACTTCCGCCTGCATGTACCTTGATGTCACTTCCGCCAGCCTATGTCACTCCCACCGGAACACAAACAGAAGTTGCTGGAAAAAGCTCGGCAGGTTTTGGTAGTATCTGTGAATAAAAAAAGTCAGAGTTAACGTTTCGGGTCCGGTGACCCTTCCTCAGAACGGTCTTGGTCTGGATCGAGACAACAAGGTGCAGGGCTGGATGAACACAACAGGCCAAGCAGCATCATAGGAGCAGAGAGGCTGACGTTTCGGGCCTAGACCCTTCATCAGAAATGGGGGAGGGGGGTTCTGAAATAAATAGGGAGAGAGGATAGGTGGAGAGGAGACAGACAGGTCAAAGAGGCGGGGATGGAGCCAGTAAAGGTGAGTGTAGGTGGGGAGGTAGGGAGGAGATAGGTCAGTCCAGGGAGGACGGACAGGTCAAGGGGGCGGGATGAGGTTAGTAGGTAGGAGATGGGAGTGGGGCTTGAGGTGGGAGGAGGGGATAGGTGGGAGGAAGGACAGGTTAGGGAGGCGGGGATGAGCTGGGCTGGTTTTGGGATGCAGTAGGGGGAGGGGAGATTTTGAAGCTTGTGAAGTCCACATTGATACCATTGGGCTGCAGGGTTCCCAAGCGGAATATGAGTTGCTGTTCCTGCAACCTTCGGGTGGCATCGTTATGGCACTGGAGGAGGCCCAGGATGGACATGTCGTCTAAGGAATGGGAGGGGGAGTTGAAATGGTTCATGACTGGGAAGTGCAGTTGTTTAGTGCAAACCGAGTGTAGGTGTTCTGCAAAGCGGTCCCCGAGCCTCCGCTTGGTTTCCCCGATGTAGAGGAGGCCACAACGGGAACAGCGGATACAGTATACCACATTGGCAGATGTGCAGGTGAACATCTGCTTGATGTGGAAAGTCTTCTTGGGACCTGGGATGGGGGTGAGGGGGGAGGTGTAGGGGCAGGTGTAGCACTTCCTGCGGTTGCAGAGAAAAGTGTCGTGGGGCTGGAGGGGAGTGTGGAGCGGACAAAGGAGTCCCGGAGAGAGTGGTCCCTCCGGAAGGCAGATAAGGATGGGAAAGGAAAAATGTCCTTGGTAGTGGGGTCCGATTGCAGGTGGCGGAAGTGCCGGAGGATGATGCGTTGAATCCGGAGGTACGTGAGGACGAGGGGGATTCTGTTTTGGTTGTTATTGCGGGGAGGGAGTGTGAGGGATGAGTTGTGGGAAATGCGAGAGACACGGTCGAGGGCATTCTCGACCACTGAGGGGGGGAAGTTGTGGTCCTTGAAAAACGAGGACATCTGAGATGTACGGGAGTGGAATGCCTCATCCTGCGAGCAGATGCGGTGGAGGCAAAGGAATTGGGAATAGGGGATGGCATTTTTGCAGGAAGGTGGGTGGGAGGATCTTGGTCTGGATCGAGCTGGTTGTCGAGGTGTTTCTGAGCTCAGCGATTCTGTATTTGGGCCATTTGTGGTCAGATCACCAGGTGGAGGTAGTAATGTCAATGAGAGTTTAAAAGCCCAGCACAGCATTGTAGACTAACACTTGAGTAGAATGCTGCATGGTCAAATATACTGTTTTTCAGCTGCAACGCTAAACCTAGTCTGCCCTTCCCAATCAGGTACTCAATCTTCCCCCCATACTTATTGAGGAGGGGAGATTTCTGAAGAAGGGTGCCGACCCGAAACGTAAGCTTTCCTGCTCCTCTGATGCTGCCTAGCCTGCTGTTTTCCTCCAGCTCCACACTGTGTTATCTCTGACTCCAGCATCTGCAGTTCTTACTGTCTCTGAGATTTCCTATTAGCCTGGTTAACATTTGTCCCTTTAACAGCACTGCCAGTACAGATAATCTTAATGATTCATTTCATTTTTGGGTGCGCATTAAAATAAACAATAGTCTTTGAAGTACTTTGGGATGTCCTATGTTCACAAATATAATGAAGTAAATCAGTGTTTGTTGTTACTTAGTTAGAAATTGACTTATGGATGTGACCAAATGTAATTTCACACCATCCCTTAATGATTTTTTTCCACAAGAGCTATATTATACACAGTACGAATTATTCTCCCATGTCAAGAAGGTGGCTATATTCACTTATTTTCTTGTTTAACAAGCACTCTTCTGGTATTCACCATTTACAGAATTCTTGTAAAATTCTAGTTATGATATAGTGTCTTCCCTTGCTAAGTGTTAGTAGGAGACACAAAAAAACTGAAATTCCTCCATTCCCAGCACAGTTTGACGCAGCCATTTTCAGTTCCACACTTTGGTTGTTAGTTGCGTTAAACCGGAGGAAAGGCAATGCGGAACGCACCAATAAATCATTGAACTGTATTGAGTTTTCTTATTGTTAATATAAAAATTTCATGTGGGACAATTTGTAATTTCTATGACAACCTAGCAATCCAACCACAGTAAATAAGAATTAAAAATATGAACAACTTCATCAAATCACGATAGTAGCTAGACCCATTCTGAAGAGAATTCCCATTCAAGGACAATACCTATGTGACAAAATGTAATTTTACAAATTTAACTCATAGCTTTAGACTTCAAAGTATTTGGTGGAAGTTGGAGTTGGCATATTAATTTTGAATTTGCAATTTTTTTGCTGTTCCACTTTACAGTTACCAATTACAGTTCATTTTGGTTATAAGATATCTTTTGTAACTGCCATTTCTGATACTATACTTGTGCTTCTGCCAAAGCATTTTTCACAGTGATTTAAAGGATGTGGTAACACATTTGAAACATTGACAAGATTTTAATGCTTAAGGATGTATAACTTAGGTATATTATGCATAGAACTTTCACATAAATATGTATAAACATCTACATGGAAAATGCTGGAGAAATTCAGCAAGTCTGACATCCAAGTGGAGAGAGAAACAGAGGTATCGCCTCGAGTGCAGTGTCATTGTTCTTCAGAGCTGAAAGGTTTGGAAATGGCTTATTAAAATACTTTTGATAGGGGCGAAGTGGTGGTGTGAAGACAGGTGGTGTCCTGTGCAAAACATAAACAGGTTGTTAATGGTGGTGATAGTGAAACAGAGATGTAAAATGGGAGTAAACTAATATGTGAAAGGGAGAGAATGAGTCTTCTGTACTGAGCACAAAGTAAATGACACAGCTGTGGAGGGAGAGAGTAGAAGAAAACTAGAAGACAGATGTCATGCAGTCAAGGGTCTGAAGATGTGGCATTCAGTTTTGAGACCCAAGAACTGTATTGTGCCTAAGCAGAAAATGAAGTGTTGTCTCGTGGAAACTAGAAAGGTTGTTTGCATAAAAGTAAGATGATTTATTGAAATGGTTAAGCAACTGGGAGGTCAGGGTCATTCCTGTAGACAGAGAGGTAGCATTCTGCAAAGTGGTCACCCAGTTTGTGTTTGGTCTCACCAACGTAAAGGAAAACCTTCACTTTATAGTGTCTAGGATACAATATTGAATTCCACAATGTCAAAGCCTGACCATATGAAGTTTGGTCTCCAATTTGTTTTGTCTTTTTTTTATGCCTTGTTCACTTTGCTCTTAATAGAAAGAGCCCATTCTGTCCCATTCACACTTTAATTTACACCCATTTTACATCGGTGAGAGTGGGACGGTGAGGCAGCGGCAGTGAGAGCTGGTTGGTGAGAG
>NC_063358.1:41522520-41533859 GCF_021869965.1 Rhincodon typus | reverse complement strand
GTGAGAGCGGGGACGGTGAGGCAGCGGCGGTGAGAGCGGGGACGGTGAGGCAGCGGCATCAGACCTTATAGAGGTTTATAAAATCATGAGGCACATGGATAGGGTGAATAGCCAAAGTCGTTTCACCAGGGTAGGGGAGTCCAAAACTAAAGGGCATAGGTTTAAGGTGAGAGGGAAAATATTTAAAAGGTACTTAAGGGGCGACTTTTTCATACAGAGGGTGGTGCATGTGTGAAATGAACTGCCGGACGAAGTGGTGGAGACTGGTACAATTACAACATTTAAAAGGCATCTAGGGTTTAGAGAGACATGGACCAAATCCTGGTAAATAGGACTAATTTAATTTAGGATATCTGGTCGGCATGGATGAGTTGGAGCGAAAAGACAGTGAAGAAATATTAATACTTGGAAATGAATTGGAGCTCCATTGTAAAGTTGACAGGACGGATTGGACCAGCTGTGCTATTTGCTAGTTTCACTGGATTTTCTTTCTGAGCAGGTCATGGCCTGTCTAAAAGCTGCAGTCAGTTGGCCTTCAATATGAAAAGTCAAGTTAGAAACCTGACAAAAAAAATCCTTCCACCTTGTTTCAGATCTATCATCTGACTTTGATCTGAGGTCAGGGTGAACAGGAAGAAAGTCGAAGACGTTGCATTTGTATAGCCCCATCATAATCTTAGGAAGCCCCAAAGTCTTCCATGGTCAATAAAGTTCTTTGGGAGTGTAATCATGGTTGACATGTAGGAAAAGGTGACAAAGTCTAAAGTTGCCCCTTTCTGCTGTTCAGTCTCCTGCCTGACATTAAAGGAGAATAGGCTTAGGGTTACGGTCAGCAATGATTTTCACACCAACTTACATTAAGACCACAAGAAATAGGAGCAAAATTAGGCCATTTAGCCCATCGCGTACACCCTGTGATTTGATAATCACTGATGTGTTTCTCAATCTCATTCTCCTGCCTTCTCCCCATAACTGTTGATCCCCTTCCTAATCAGGCACTTATCTATCTCTGTCTTAAAACCTCAATGACTTGGCCTCCATAGTTCTCTGCGGCAATGCGATAGATTCACCACCCTCACATTGTAGAAATTCCTCCTCATCTCAGTTTAAAGAGTCGTCTCTTCACTCTGAGTCTGTGCCCTTGGCTCCTAGTCTCTCTGACTAGAGGAAACATCTTCTCCACATCCACTCTATCTAGGCCTTTCAGTATTCTGTAAGTTTCAAAGAGATCCCCCTCATCCTGTTAAACTGCATTGAGTAGAGACACAGAGTCCACAACCACTCCTCAGGATCATTCTTGTAAGCCTCCTCCAGATGCCAGTTAAGGCCAGCACGTCCTCCTGTAGATACACAGCCCAAAACTGCTCACAATTTTCCAAATACGGTCTGACCATAGCCTCATACAGCCTCAGCAGTACATCCCTGCTCTTGTATTCTAGAGGTCTTGAAATAAGTGCTAACATTGCACGTGCCTTCCAGACTGCCAAATGAACTTGCATGTTAGCCTTAAGAGAATCCTGAACTAGAACTCCCAAGTCACATTGCGCTTCAGATTTTTGAAACCTTTCCCTGTTTAGAAAATAGTCTACACCTCTTATTCTACCTAAGTGCATAACCTCACACTTTCCCACAATGTATTCTGCTACTTTGCCCATTCTCGTAGCCTGTCCAAGTCCTTCTGCAGTCTCCCATCTTCCTCAACACACCTGTCCCTCCACTTACCTTCATGTCATTTGCAAACTTAGCAACAATGCCCTCAATTCCTTTGTCCAAATCGTTAATGTAGAACATGAATAATTGTGGTCCTAACACTGAACCCTGTGGTACTCGACTAGTCACTGGCTGCCATCCTGAAATAAACCCCTTTATCCCCACTCTCTGCTTTCTGCCAGGCAGCCAATCCTCTATCCATGCCAGTACTGTGCCCTTAGCACCATGGGCTCTTGTCTTATTGAGCAGCCTTGTGTGCGGTACCTTATCAAAGGTCTTCTGGAAATCCAAATAGATCACCAACACCAACTCTCCTTTATCTAACTTTCTTGTTACCTCTTCAAAGAATTCTGACAGATATGTCAGACATGACCTCCCCTTGACAAAGCTGTGGTTCAAATCCATTCTTGTCTGCTCTTACCTTATTATATTTCTAAAAAATAACTCTCACAATCTTCTTTTATATTACTAGCTAGCTTACTCCTATATTTCACCTTCTCCCCTTTTGTTGCTTTTTTAGTTATCGTCAGATGGTTTTTAAAGGCTTCCTTTGGCTTCCCACTAACCTTCTCTACATTGTATGCTTTCCGTTGCTAGCTATGGTTATCTCATCCTCCCCTATCTTTCTTCTTCCTTGGGATGAATTTCTGCTGTGCCTCCCGAATTACTCCAGAAACTGCTCCCATCGCTGCTCCACCGTCTTCCCTGCTAGGTTCCCCTTCCAATCAACTCAGGCCAGCTCCTCCCTCATGTCTTTGTAGTTACCTTTACTCAATTGTAATACTATTACGTCTAATTCCAGCTTCTCCCTCTCAAAGTGCAGGATGAATTCTATCATATGATGGTCACTGCCTCCTAGGGTTTCCTTCACCTTCAGCTCCCTAATCAAGCCTGCCTTATGAGACATCACCAAATCCAGAATTGCCTGTTCCCTAGTGGGCTCTACTGTAGGTTACTCCAAAAACACATCCCGTAGACATTCCACAAATCCCTTTCCTTGAGATCTGCTATTTCCCCAGTCCACCCGCATATTGAAATCCCCCATGATTATTGAAACTGTGCCCTCCTTACATGTGTCTTCTATCTTATGATTCATTTTCTTTCCCACATCCTGACTACTGTTGGGGCCTGTACACATCTGCCATCAGGGTCTTTTTGCCTTTCCTCAACTCTACCAACAGATGCTTAAACCTGTCCTGAGTCCGACCTCCCCTTAACTTTTTCCATAACCTTCCATGCAAGTGAAGCCCCCCCACCATTTCATTCAAAGCCCTATCCACAGGATTAGTTATGTTTAGGACTCTTGTTTAGGACCTATTAGTTAGGACTCTGGTTCCAGCATGATTCAGGTGGAACCTGTCCCATCAGAACTGCTCTATTGTTCCCCAGTCTTGGTGCCAGTGTCCCATGAATTTGAATCCATTTCTCCCACATCAGTCTTTGAACGACGCATTTACCTCTTTAATCTTGTTGACCCTGAGCCAATTAACTCATGACTCAGGCAAAAATCTGGAGATTATTACCTTTTTGTTTTTGTTTCTGTTTAGCCCTGAGCTGCTCATATTCCCTTAGCAGAAACTCTGTCCAATTGCTTACATTTCTGAGTCTTATTGGCATGTGAGCACCTTTCAAGGTCTCCTTGAGCAGGGTAACAGGGTCAGAGAGTTGGCATATCCCTTCCCCATCTGCTTTGTTACTGGAGCTGAGTGTGCCCCAGGCTGAGGAGAGGAAAATCAACCACTTTCCACTCTGATGGCAGAACCACTGTGAATCCTACTTAAGAGGAAAGAATCAGACTGGTCCAGATGATTTAAAGGAAGTTTATTTTTAGGAGGACAATGACAGAGTTAGTTCAGGAGGTCACAGGAGCTCACTGTCATCAAGCGACCAATTGGCAAAGAACACGAGTGAGGATTTGACAGTTTTACACAAAGGATATTGGAAATCAAGTTATGTAATGTCTCATGTTTAGTGTGCAGTGTACCTTTGACAGACATGTTTGTTGTAATGTCCCTCATTGTAATTTATGATCTGATGGAGCAAAGATCTCGAATGCCATCTTAAGTTGAATCACTTAAAGCATGATACACAAGCTTCTCTGCTGTGACACTATAGTCTCAATACTAGTCCAGACACTGAATGCCCTGTTAATGGAATAATTTGTAGATATTAGTGATGTTGTGGGGTACTTGACAAATTGATAGAAGACTCCAGGAGAATAGATAATGACCATTTACTTCATACACATATGGAGAGAAGCTTTAACACAGGAGTCAAAACTCTATCTGCTGAAGATCACTTTCAAGAATGATACAGATTAAATTGGAAGGAGTTAGGCTAGGAGCAGGCAGGTGGGACTAGTTTAGTTTGTGATTATGTTCAGCATGGACTGTTTGGATCAAAGCGTCTGTTTCCATGCTCCATGACTCTATGAGAACATCGATATTATGATTCCAATTTCTCCATTCAATAGTTCTGTGTCCCTTGTTATCTTTGTTTCCACGTAGTCTTTATCGGCATTGTCTGTTTCTCACCTAGGCCTTTGATAGCTACTAACCTTGACAGTCTAGATGCCTTGTTTGTTAGTTCTAGCTTTGCTTATTACTGAATATCTGACTAAAGATCTAATCCTTACTAATTTAACCCCTTCAATGCCCTATTTTGGATCTTGGACTAGCCAATCTTCAAATCTCTAATCAATCTATCTCCTGTTAGATCTTGTATAGCTTTCTCAACAGGTCATTTTATTCCTTTCATTTGTGAGTCCTACTTCCTCGCTACCAGTCACAACATTCCCTGCAAACGCATTGTCCTTCCTGTCAGTAACTCGAATGGAGTTAATCCAGTCACTCTGCTGAGTGTTTGTCCTTAGTTCTATTCAGATCCTGCGCAACAAATCTGCCCAGCCCTACCTGCTGTCTTGTATGGCTTTAGTTGATAGTTTCTATCATGTCTTATCTCTGTGGATGGTAGTGGATGTGAAATTTTGTTTGTTTTCTAGCAATTTATAGCTCCCTAAGAACATAACAAAAAAGAGCACGAGTAGGCCATTCAGCCCTCTAAATCTGCCCCAAGCCTCAACTCTTTGATATTCCAAAAGTCTATCGGCTGCCTCTTGAAATACTTGCAGTGATCCAGCCTCCACAACTTTCTGCAGTAGGGAATTTCAGATATTCACCCTTTCCTGTCTTCACCATTGGTGCCTTTTACCATTTCTTGTTCTTCCCATTGCTTTTTCCTCTTCTTCCATATCCTGTTATAAATGTAACGTGTTTATTTCCTCCATACCAACTATCACTGCTGCTGCCTTATGTTTTGGGCTATTGTGACTTCCTTCTTAGCTGCCTCACCTGTCAGCTAGTTCCTTCTGATGTGCCTTGACCTTCTTCACTGCTGCCTCTAATGGTAGTCTAATAGTTCTCACTAATTCCTTCATTGCTGTCTCATGCTGTATATATCCTCTTCCTGAGGTGATGTACTCTCACTTCAACTTCATGTGACCATCCCAATACTGCTTTAGATCTCAGTGAGCTGCCTGGAGTTCAGGCTGATCCAGTCACATTAAAACACTTGGTTTAACTCATGACCCCAGCCAGTGGACCCATTCCTAGAGAAACATTTTGGGAAAAGTATCATCAAAAGGTGTTCTAGCTTTTCCAATGTCAGGTTTTGAAAGGGGCTCCCTGTCCTTTGGAAAGGAACAGGCAGTCAGATGATCACGGGTCTTTAAACCTGTCACCAACATCCAGCTTTAACTACCTGTCGTTTATCTTTTCCATGACTGTGACAGCTCGGATCAGCTCTTCTAAGCTTCCAGTAGATGAATCAATAAGAGGGAATTCTGCAGAGAGCAGGAACATTTGTCAAACCAGAGACAAGAGATATGACTTTTTATGTGTCTCTGAAAAGACCACTTACTGCAGGACAGCTTCTTTTATTTCACACAAGATCTCGATCAGCAAGAAAACACAAAGCGTGTAGATTAGGAAACATTCCAATCAGTTTGTATTCTTCATCATAGTTCTTGTTGACACAGACATTTTCCTAATCTGCTCTAAGTTTACATGCAGGTTGTCAGGATTAAATTCAGTAAGTGCTGACAGTGTCTGTAGACAGAGAAGCCGAGTTAAGTTTGAAATGACTCATCTTCAGACACTTCTTCTGGAGAGGTACATTGGTTTTGAAATATTAACTTGGATCCTTACTCCACAGATGCTATTGGACCTATTGAGTTTCTCCAGCATTCCCTGTTTTTATAACAGGTTGTTGTTAGTTCTAGATCAGGACTGCCAAAAAATCAAAATGGAGTTTTTCCACCTCAGGCTCAACTTGTGATAAATATAACTAAAGGTCAGAGAGGGAAAGGTTAGTGCAGAACTATGGCCAAAACTACAGATGATAAAGATAGGATTTGGCAGGAGATTTAGAATCAAAACTAAGTGATAGAAATCAAGAGACTAAACAACTTAAAAACAACAAAATGGAGGCTGAGTTTAAGTTGAATTACGTTTATATTCACTCTCTCCTGACCTCCATTCTAACACAGTTGTATCTAAAATAAACCAAAGAACTATGGATGCTAGAAAATAAGAAACAAAAACAGAAATTACTGGAGAAATGGAGCAGGTCTGGCAGCATCTGTGGAGAGAAAACACAGTTAACAGTTCGAGTCTAGTGACCCTTCATCCGAACTCCCAGAACTCAGTTCTGAAGAAGGGCCAGTGGATTTGAAACATTGACTCTGTTTTGCTGTCTCCACAGAAGCTACTGGACTTGCTGACGTTTTCAGGCACCTTTTGTTTTATTTCATTTCAGATTTGCAGCATCCACAGTTTCTGTCTTGCCTGCATCATTGGCCCCAACATGGCTCACACACTGAATCCTCCCATTTCCTCTTCAATATCTTTCAAGACAATTGAAAAAGCCCACTCCCCCAGCATTAGGCACTGGACCAGTTCCACCAATGCTGTCCACGCAAGATCCTGCAAATCTTTTCTTTTTCATTCATTCATGGGATGTGGGTGTTACTGGCTAGGCCAGCATTTATTGCCCATTCCTAATTGCCCAGATGGCATTTAAGTGTCAACCACATTGCTACGGGTCAGGAGTCACATGTAGGCCAGACCAGGTAAGGATGGCACCTCAAGACTTGTCATCAGGAAAATGTGGAAGCCAGGCAAAAACAACGAATGGAGCGCACTGCCAAACCAACACCCCACCTACCCCAAGTGCAATAGAACCTGCGGTAGCCGTATTGATCTGTATAGCCCCCTTCAGACTCACCCTGAGAGTGGAACAGCGTCATCCTTGTCAACGGGGGACCGCCAATGAAGGAATGAATCAGATGCAATATTTTGATCTGACACCCCATGAGGAGATTTGGTCACAGCCTGGAGTAAACCGTCCCAGTTCTCCTCACCGTTGCTTTTCCGTCAGTACCTCCCTCACACTGCACAGTCTGATTTGGAGCCAGTGAGATTCAAGATGGAGATATCTTCTGCAATGTTTATTTGGAACAATGTCACTGTCTCCAAACTCCTACATACAGCAGTCTCGACACAAAGGCTTTTATGCTTCATCTTAGTCTGGTTTATTTACCTTTTTCCATCTGCATTTTAGTATCCTATAGGCTGCATTTTTCTCTCACATTAACTCCTACTAACCATGAAACATAGGGCAATAACGTTCAATACATTATTGAACATTATTGACTGTTTGAAAATCTATCTTAGACCTGAAAACATTTAATGACCTGGTGTCAATAGCCTTCTGTGGTAAAGAATTTTACAGATTCACCACCCTCAGAGAGAAGAAATTCTTCCTCATTTCTGCCTTAAATGAGCTACCCCTTAGTCTGAAATGTTGCCCTCTGGTCTTGGGCTCTCTCACATCTGCCTTGTCAAGTCCCCTAAGAATCTTGTATCTTTCAATAAGGTCACCTGTCATTCTTCTAAACACCAATGAGTACAGACACAATCTAGTTAACCGCTGCAGTCTTTCTCCATTTAAAATACATTCAGCTCCTCTATTCTTCCTGTCAAAGTGCATAACCTCACATTTCCCTACATTATATTCTATATGCCAAGACTTGTACCCACTCGCTTAACCTGTCTATATTCCTCTGCGGACTCTTTGTGTCATCCTCAGCACTCACCTTCCCACCTAGTTTTGTGTCATCCACAGACTTGACTACAGTACAATCACTTTCCTCATCCAATTAATGACTATATATTGTAAATAACGGTGGACCAGCATTGATCCCTGCAGCACTCTACTAGTTACATGCTGCCAGTCTGAAAATGTCCCTCTCATCCCAACTCTCTGTCTTCTAATAGTTAGCCAATCCTGTCTCTATTCTACCTCAACAACATATTGACTTTATTTAGTAGATTATTTACACTGCACGCTCTTCAAAATAGCTCTGTGTGACCTGATTATGGATGAAAAGATAGAGCTGTTATTGACCAGACTAAACCCCCTTAAAATATATCAAGGAGATAGCCTAGATTTTAACTTGTATCTTACAGGTAGTTCTTCTATAATTTGTGATTCATCAACACGCATTGGCTGCAACGTGATTGATGAATAGTGGATGCTGTTTGGATATTGCAAACTTTCTGCTATTCAAGTATAGTGATTTCCCTATAATGTGATTTTCTTTTGCGTGCTTGTCTATAGCGCGAGGTCACACAAGAACACAACTATCGCGTTATAGGAGAACTACCTGTGTTTATAGGCAATGTAAGATGCTGTGTTCCAGATGTAATTTGATTGGTTACATTACTTGGCTTTAAGCAAAACATACTTTATTCTTATCCTGTAGTTAAATACAAACAAAAGAAAGAAGAAATGGTTATACCTTCAAGGGTATTGGAAAACTTAACAGAATAATGGATTATTTAACTACTAAATAGCAACTGTTCCAATACAGTAACATGCCATAAACACACCCTTGACAAACACAAATTCAGTAAAACAGATTGTCTCACATGCAATTCTGGTAGACAGAGAAAGAGAGAACCCAAGCCTTTAGCTGTAACAGAGAGAGAAAGAAACAGCTTCCATAGTCAACTTCAAAACCCCAACAATTGCTGAAAGCTAAATGAAAACCCTGATTCTATGGGAGCCTGACTCCCCCCATTTATGCTGCTTTTATTGTTCCAACTTTAAAAAAACAACCCAAGGCCTCACAAGCTGTTTACATTACTAGCTTGGAAGAAACAGCTCATCATCTGAGGCTCAAAACCTCTCTTCAAAAAAAGAAACTGGACAAAATATGCCTCTTAAAGCCATCGTATCATCACAACTCCCCCCTTTAAAAAATAATGAACCATCAATATACAAAGATGGCTTTATTTTTAAAAACCTTTAGCTTTAGCTATCAATACACTACAATACATATACAGGTAGTTATCCTATAATGCGATAGTTGCATTCTTGTGTGACCTCGTGCTATAGACAATTGCACTAGAGAAAATCATCATAGAAAATCATGTTATAGCGAAATTACTATAGAAAATCGCTCTACCTGTACAGCAGAAAGTTTGTGTTATCCAAACAGCATCCCCTATTCATCATTCACATTACAGCCAATTCATGTTAATGAAACACGCATTATAGCAGAACACATAGACTCTCAGCATGCAACGGGTAGGCAATTATGTTCTCTCATCCTGCCATGTGTATAACAAATAATAAACTCTGTAATAATAAACTCCATCTAAACAATCTGGTATTTTTATCATTAAATTTTTCTAAAAACTTTAAAGGGGTTATGTTTGTTATATACAACTGTCTCAGACACATTATTGGGAGCATAAATGTTGAAATGTTATATTGCCAACATGAAACTTAAGGTCTCCTTGCCAATTGTGGAATATTGCTGTTGATGATTATTCAATTTTCTGGAAAAATACCCAACAGGTCTTTCTATCTTCTCATCGTCTTCTTGCAAGAGTACAGCACCGAACCCCACATCACTTGCATTAACAGCTACTTTGAATGGCTTTGTGTAATGAGGTGTGGCTAATACTGGGACATGGGTTAACACAGCTTTCAATATGTCAAATGCCTTCTGACATTCCTCTGTCCACTGAAATTTTCTGCATTTCATCAACAAGTCCATTAGTGGAGCAACCACACTGGTAAAATTTGGTATGAATTTTCGATAAAAATCACTCACCCAAGAAATCATAGTACTTTCTCTTCACTGATGGTAAAGGAAAATGCCCAATAAACTTTATTTTCATATCACTTGGAGCTATCTGTCTATGGCTCAATACCATAGCACAGGAACGTAACGGGCTTTTGTGAAATCACTCTTAGCCAGGTTTATCAAGCCTGCCTTCTGAAATTGATTGAACAATTACGATAGATGCTCCAAATGTTCCATCCACGTGTGACTAAAAGTCACCAGATCATCTGTGTACACAATTGGGTAATCTTGAAATGACTTTATTGGTTAGTCTTTGAAATCTAACTGGTGCACTTTTCATACCAAATGGCATAGTTTTGTTTTCAGACCTGTGTCAAGTGGCTTCAGGAACATTTGCTGAAAGAAGCAAAAGCTGTGGGGTGAGTGCCTGCAATGTTTTCAAGGATTAGGGCTGTACTGTAATACTGTGCTTAGGCACTTTACATCCACAACAGAGCAGCTGCCCCCATTTCGCTCCGCAAAAGTACATGAAAGCATAGCCTGACATCAATCTGGTCTTTGGTGACTTAGTGAATCTCACCTTGGGCAGCAGTTGAATAATAAAATGATCTCTATGCTTTTAAATGTGTGGAGTTGGGGCTGAAGTTTGCAGGATTTGGGGATGGAGGTGGGGCTGACGTTTGCAGGATTGGAGGATGGAGGTGGGGCTGACGTTTGCAGGATTGGGGGATGGAGGTGGGGCTGACGTTTGCAGGATTGGGGGATGGAGGTGGGGTTGAAGTTTGCAGGGTTGGGGGATGGAGGTGGGGCTGAAGTTTGCAGGTTTGGGGGATGGAGTTGGGGCCGAAGTTTGCGGAGTTGGGGCCGAAGTTTGCAGGGTTGGGGGATGGAGTTGTGGCTGACGTTTGCAGGGTTGGGGGTTGGAGGTGGGGCAGAAGTTTGCAGGGTTGGGGGATGGAGGTGGGGCTGAAGTTTGCTGGGTTGGGGGATGGAGGTGGGGCCGACGTTTGCAGGTTTGGGGGATGGAGGTGGGGTTGAAGTTTGCAGGGTTGGGGAATGGAGTTGGGGCTAATGTTTGCAGTGTTGGGAGATGGAGGTGGAGCCGAAGTTTGCAGGGTTGGGGGATGGAGGGGAGGTTGAAGTTTGCAGGGTTGGGGGTTGGAGGTGGGGCTGACATTTGCAGGGCTGGGGGATGGAGTTGGGGCTGAAGTTTGCAGGATTTGGGGATGGAGTTGGGGCTGACGTTTGCAGGATTGGGGGATGGAGGTGGGGCTGACGTTTGCAGGATTGGGGAATGGAGGTGGGGCCAAAGTTTGCAGGAATAGGGGATGGAGTTGGGGCTGAAGTTTGCAGTGTTGGGGGATGGAGGTTGGGTTGAATTTTGCAGTGTTGGGGAATGGAGGTGGGGCTGAAGTTTGCAGGGTTGAGGAATGGAGGTGGGGCTGAAGTTTGCAGGGTTGGGGGATGGAGGTGG
>NC_063358.1:41516886-41517520 GCF_021869965.1 Rhincodon typus | reverse complement strand
AGGTTGAAGTTTGCAGGGTTCGGGAATGGAGTTGGGGCTGGTGTTTGCAGGTTTGGGCAATGGAGGTGGGGCTTACGTTTGCAGGATTGGTGGATGGAGTTGGGCGTAACATTTGCAGGATTAGGGGATGGAGGTGGGGCTGAAGTTGGCAGGGTTGGGGAATGGAGGTGGGGCTGACATTTGCAGGATTGTGGGATGGAGGTGCGGCTGACATTTGCCGGATTGGGGGATGGGGGCAGGGCCGAAGTTTGCAGGGTTGGGGGATGGAGGTGAGGTTGAAGTTTGCAGGGTTCGGGAATGGAGTTGGGGCTGAAGTTTGCAGGGTTGGGGGATGGAGGTGGGGCTGACATTTGCATGATTAGGGGATGGAGTTGGGGCTGAAGTTTGCAGGTTGGGAGATGGAGGTGGGTCTGACATTTGCAGGGTTGGGAGATGGAGGTGAGGTTGAAGTTTGCAGGGTTCGGGAATGGAGTTGGGGCTGAAGTTTGCAGGGTTGGGGGTTGGAGGTGAGGCTGATGTTTGCAGGGTTGAGGGATGGAGTTGAGCCTGACATTTGCAGGATTGGGGGATGGAGGTGGGGCTGACGTTTGCAAGATTGGGGGATGGAGGTGGGGCTGACGTTTGCAGGTTTGGG
>NC_063358.1:41495378-41516876 GCF_021869965.1 Rhincodon typus | reverse complement strand
TGGGGTTGACGTTTGCAGTGTTGGGGAATGGAGTTGGGGCTGACATTTGCAGAATTTGGGGATGGAGTTGGGGCTGACGTTTGCAGGTTTTGGGGATGGAGGTGCGGCTGAAGTTTGCAGGGTTGCAGGATGGAGGTGGGGCCGAAGTTTGCAGTATTGGGGGATGGAGTTGGTGCCGATTTTTGCAAGTTTGGGGGTTGGAGGTGGCGCTGAAGCTTGCAGGATTGGGGCTGATGTTTGCAGGGTTTAGGGATGGAAGGGGGCTTACGTTTGCAGGGTTGTGAGATGGAGGTGGGGCTGACGTTTGCAGGGTTGGGGGATGGAGGTGGGGCTGATGTTTGCAGGGTTGGGGGATGGGGGTGGGGCTGACGTTTGCAGGGTTGGGGGATGGAGGTGGGGCTGACGTTTGCAGGATTAGGGGATAGAGGTGGGGCTGACGTTTGCAGGATTGGGGAATGGAGGTGGGGCTGACGTTTGCAGGATTGGGGAATGAAGGTGGGGCTGAAGTTTGCAGGATTAGGGGATGGAGTTGGGGCCGAAGTTTACAGGGTTGGGGAATGGAGGTGGTGCTGACTTTTGCAGGGTTGGGGGGTGGAGGTGGGGCTGAAATTTGCAGGATTGGGGGGTGGAGGTGGGGCTGAAATTTGCAGGATTGGGGCATGGAGGTGGGGCTGACTTTTGCAGGATTAGGGGATGGAGTCAGGGCTGAAGTTGGCAGGGTTGGGGAATAGAATTGGGGCTGAAGTTTACAGGATTGGGGAATGGAGGTGGGGCTGAAGTTTGCAGGGTTGGGGGATGGAGGTGGGGCTGAAATTTTCAGGGTTGGGGGATGGAGTTGGGTGAGAGAAAAAACATCAGCCAGGATTCTTGTTTCTGAACACTGTCCTGAGACTCCTACTCGAGGTAGGTATAGTTTGCATGAGTTGAAAGGAAAAAGATTTGGGTAAGACAAACTTATCATGGTTCAGAAGGCCAGAGGTGTGTTCTACCTTTCATATTACTTTTGCCAAATTCTTTCCTGGTTTCCTCATATTTACTGATGTAATCTTTTCTCGTTCTTTCAGCCTGGTGAGCAACTATGCACATTCATCACCATATCAACACATTGGGGCTTTATTGTAAGGCTAAAACATCTTTACTGCAGATGTTGAAAATCTGAAATAACATGCTAGAAATATTTAGCATATCTGGCAGTATCTTCAGTGATTGAAACAAAACTCAAGTTTCGGGTCCTTGTCCTATGAGATTATCATTGATGTTAACCTTGCTGCAATCTGACCTGTCTCTTTCTGGCATCCTGTTTATGGTGGTATCGAGATCAGATGCCCCAGTTTGCAGCAGCTCCATGTTCAGTCAGACTTTATACCACCTCCTGGAAATATTCAGACAACATTTGGATTCTGCTGGGTCCACTGCTTTTTGTCATGTATTTGAAGGATTTGGATGTGAACATAGGAGGTATGGTTAGTAAATTTGCAGATGACACCAAAATTGGAGGTGTAGTGGACAGCAAAAACAGTTACCTCAGAGTGTAACAGGATCTTGATCAGAATGGCCGGTGGGCCGAGGAGTAGCAGATGCCGTCTATTTTCGATAAGTGTGTGGTGCTGCATTTTGGAAAGGCAAATCAGGGTAGGACTAATACACTAAATGGTAAAATCCTGGGAGTGTTGCCGAACAAAGAGACCATAGAGTGCAGGTTCATAGTTCCTTGAAAGTGAAGTCCAAGGTAGACAGGATAGAGAAGAAGGTGTTTAGTTTGCTTGCCTTTATTTATTAGTGCGTTGAGTAAAGCAGTTGGGACGTTATGGTGTAGCTGTACAGGACATTAGTTAGGGCACTTTTGGAGTACAGCATGCATTCTGGTCTCAAAAACAAAGTTGCTGGAAAAGCTCAGCAGGTCTGACAGCATCTGTGGAGGAGAAAACAGAGTTAACGTTTCTCACCCTTGCTCAGAACCAAACCCAAAAAGTTAACTCTGTTTTCTCCTCCACAGGTGCTGCTAGACCTGCTGAGCTTTTCCAGCAACTTTGTTTTTGTTCCTGATTTACAGCATCCACAGTTCTTTTGGTTTTTATGCATTCTGGTCTCCCTGCTATAGAAAGGAAGTTGTGAAACTTGAAAGTGTTCAGGAAAGATTTACAGGGATGTTGCCACAGTTGGAGGGTTTGAGCTATAGGTAGAGGCTGAATAGGCTGGGGATCCTTTCCCTGGAGTGTCGTAGGCTGAGGACTTATAAACCTTATAGAGGTTTATAAAATCATTAGGGGCATGGGTAGAGTGAATAACCAAGGGTTTTTTGGCAGGGTAAGGGAGTCCAACACTAGAGGGCATAGGTTTAAGGTGAGAGGGGAAAGATATAAATGGGACCTAAGGGGCAATGTTTTCATGCAGAAGGTGGAATGAGCTGCCAGAAGAAGTGGTGAAGGCTGGTACAATTACAACATTTAAAAGGCATCTGAAGGGATATATAAATAGAAAGGGTGTAGAGGGATATGGGCCAAATGCTGGCAAATGGGACGAGATTAATTTAGGATATCTGGTCATCGTGGACAAGTTGGACCAAAGAGTCCATTTCCATGCTGTACAGCTCTATGAATCTATGACTCTGTTCTGAACTGGTCTTCACTCTCAACAATTTTTCCTTCGATTCTTCCCACTTCTTACAAACCAAAGAGGTGGCCATGGACACCTGTATGGGCCCGAGCTATGCCTGCCTCTTTGTAGGATTTGTGGAACAGTCCCTCTTCCACAACTACACCGGCACCATCCCTCATCTCTTTCTCCGCTACATCAACAACTACATCGGTGCGGCCTCGTGCTCCTGCAAGGAGCTCGAGCACTTCATCAACTTCACCAACACCTTCCACCTTGCTGTCAAATTCACCTGGACCATTTCTGACACCTTCCCCCTGACTTCTGGACCTCTCCATCTCCATCTCCAGAAACTGACTCACCACTGACATCTATTTCAAACCCACTGACTCCCACAACTGAATCGACTACACCTTGTCTCACCCACCCTCCTGCAAAAGTGCTATCCCATATTCCCAATTCCTCCGCCTCTGCCACATCTGCTCCCAGGATGAGGCGTTCTACTCCAGGACATCCCAGATATCCTCCTACTTCAGGAACTGTAATTTCCACACCACCACCCCCCACCTCTCTAATTAAGATGCCCTCAACCACATCTCCTCTATTTCCCACACTTCTACCCTCAAACCCCGTCCCCCAAGCAATAAGGATGGAGTTCCCCTAGTTTTCACATACCACCCCATCAACCTCCGAATCCAACACATCATCCTCCAGCAATTCCACCACCTACAATCAGATCCCACAACCAAAAAGATATTTTCCTTCCCCACCCCTGTCCGCTTTCTGCAGGGACCATTCATTCCTCGACTCCCTCATCAACTCTACACTCCCCACCAGTGTCTCTATCACACCCAGTCCCTTTCCCTGCAACCACAAGAGGTGCAACACCTGCCCCTACACCTCTCCTCTCACCTCCGTCCAAGGTCCCAAACAATCCTTCCAGGTCTAGCAGAGACTCGCCTGCACTTCATCCACCCTGATCTACTGTATCCACTGCTCCTGATGTGCTCTCCTCTATACTGGGGAGACCAAACGCAGACTCAGGGATCGGTTTGCATAGCATCTGTGCTCTGCACGCATCAACAAACTTGACCTTCTGGTTGCTCCTACAAGCCAAAGTCCCCACCTGTTCAAGAAGACCACCATCATCCCAGTACCTAAGAAAGCACATGCCTTAATGACTACTGCCCAGTGGCTCTGACCTCAATAATCATGAAGTGCTTTGAGAGGCTGGTCATGGTCCACATCACCTCCAGACTCCCAGCCCACCTCAATCCCCTACAATTTGCCTACTGATGTAACAGGTCTACAGTGAATACCATATCTCTAGCCCTGCACTCATCCCTGGAACATCTGGACATCAAAGACACCTACGACAGACTCCTGCTCGTTGACTACAGCTCTGCCTTCAACACTATTATCCGCTCCAGACAGATCTCAAAGCTCCGTGACCTTGGTCTCAGCTCTGCCCTCTGCAATTGGATCCTCAGCTTTCTGACCCATAAGCCGCAATCAGTGAGGATAGGTAACTGTACCTTCTCCACAATAACACACAACACTGGAGCGCCCCCCCACAAGCATGTGTCATCAGCCCCCTACTGTACACCCTTTACACCTATGACTGTGTTGCCAAATTCTGAACAAACGACACCTACAAGTTCCTTAGTGGGACGGATATCTAACAACAACAAGTCAAAATGCAGAAGGGAGATAGAGGGCTTGGTGATGTGGTGCGATGAAAACAATCTGTCTCTCAACATTGGCAAAACTAAAGAACCGATCATTGATTTCAGGAAGAAAGGAGGAGAACACGTCCCCATCTACATCAGCAGAACTGAGGTTGAGAGGGTGAAGAGCATCAAGTTCCTCAGAGTCATGATAACCCACGACCTGTCTTGGAGTTCCCACATAGATTTGACAGTCAAGAAGGTACAATGACACCTCTTCATCCTCAGGCAGTTCAGGAAATTTGGCATGTCCATAAGGACTCTCACCAACTTCTACAGATGTACCATTGAAAGCATACTGTCCGGGTGCATAACATCCTGCTACGGCAACTGCTCTGCCCAGTGCAGTAAGAAACTACAGAAGGTGGTGTGCACAGCCCAGACCATCACAGAAGCCAAACTTCCATCTGTGGACTCCATTTACATGGCTCGCTGTCGCAGAAAGGCTGCCAACATCATCAAAGACCCATTGCACCCCAGTGATGATCTCCTACAACCTTATGTGTCAGGCAGAAGATACAGAAGCCTGAACGCACGCACAAGCAGGGTCAGGAATAGTTTCTTCCAGGCCATTATCAAACTGATGAATGGACTCTCTAGCCTCAAATAACGCTGATCTTGCTAATGTTGATATCGCTCAGTGCACGTTCTGTGCAATGTAACCTGTATGCCTCAAGTCTTTTTGATGAGTACATCCTTTGCTTACTATGATCAGCCTGTACTGCTCGTAAACAAAGCCTTTCACTGTATTTCAGTACACTTGGCAATAAATCAATCAATCAATCAAAGCCACCCATTTTAATTCCTCCTCTCACTCTCCTGACGACCTGTCCATCCTTGGCCTCCTCCACTGTCAGAATGAGGCCAAACGTAAACTGGAGGAACAACACCTCATGTCTTGCCTTGGGAGCTTACAGCCCAATGGCCTCAACATTGACTTCACCAGTTTCAAAATCCCTCCACCCCCAGCCTATCCCATGTCCAGCACTCCCCCTCCTCCTCACCTCCCTGACCTGATCTAACCTGTCCATCTTCCTACTCACCTATCCGCTCCTCTGTTCCCACAGACCAAGCACAATACCCCTACTTGCATCCACCTATCATCATCTCATACCCTTCCCCCACCCCTCTCCCTCTATTTCTGGGATCCCCTCCCGAATCCTGACGAAGCGTTTTGACCCGAAACGTTGACTTTCCTGCTCCTCTGATGCTGTCTGACCTGCTGTGCTTTTCCAGCCTCACACCTATAGACTCTGGCTTCAGCATCTGTAGTCCTTATTGTCTCCAAATATTGATTCCCACCTTTTGTTTTAGAGAGTCTCAACAAATTAAGACTCTTGTAGAAGGTTCCTTAAATGCAGGAATGGATACTAAAGATGTTGGTTTTATCAATGCCTCAGGGCTTCTCATTACCTGACATATATGACATACCCAGCAAAATTCAACCACGTGATTAAATGTTACCTACATAGGTAAATTCTTTAAAGAGATCTGGTATTCTCTTATTAACCAACCCCTGAGCAGGCAGTATATTCTTTTGCAGCTCTTTATTTTCCATTGGGATCTCCATTTCCACTTTAATAAGCCCCACTGGCTTATTTTGTTTTACAACATCTGTCTTCCCACTGCTTATTCTAAACCACCAACACTGCAACTTCATGTGTTTTACTTTATTATAATGAAAACACCTGAGCTTTTTTACTTCTCCTTCCCCCTCATGGGTTTCCTTTTTACCCTGTCGTAAACTCTCTTTACTACCTTCAATCAGATCTCACTTTCCCTTACCACCTGAGGATTTCTCTTTCCCCAGTTTCTATCCCTCACAGATTGAAATTGATGTTAGAAGCCAAACTTTGGTTTATGAACCAACTCACAACTATCTGCCATTTCTGCTGCTAATCTTGGAGTTTTAACTCTCTGCTCTTCCACACGAGTTCTCACTACTTCAGGAAGTGAATTGTTGAACTCATCCAAAATAATCATCTGTCTAAGAGGATCATATTTCTGATCTATTTTCAATGCCCTTATCCATCTATCAAAGTTACTTTGTTTGATCCTTTCAAACTGTAAGCACGTTTGACCAGGGTCCCTCTTTAAATTCCTAAAATGTTGACTATAGGCTTCTGGCACTAGTTCATATGCACTTAAGATGGCTGTTTTCACCTCATCATACTCTTCAGATACCTCCTCTGATAGTGATGCAAATATCTCACTAGCCCGATCGATCAGCTTTGTTTGGGTTAACAATACCCATGTGGTCACTGGCCATTCCATTTGATTAGCCACTTTGTCAATTGAAATGAAAAGGGCTTCTACATCCTTCTTGTTAAATGCTTGGTCATATTTAAACAGATTCCCGCCATGCTTTTGATTACAATATGTTTACTCTTCATCACTTGTTTCCATCACTACTCCCATCTTCTACCTTTGCCTCTGCCATTTTAAGTCAACTTTCCCCTTTCATTGCCAACTTCTGAAGACCAAAACCTTTCATTTTCTCTCTCTCTTCTGCTAGGGCCATCCTTTCTTTTTCTTTCTCCTCTGCTTTTAATCATAATTCAATCTGTTTCATGTCCTTTCCTCTTATTCCCCTTGCCATTTCCTCTAATTCAAGTTCCTCCATTTGCAATTGAATTTTAGCCATTTCCAACGATTCTGACTGCATTCCTGGCGATTGTAAATACAAAGTTACATCCCCTTTCTTCACAGACACAGACAACTCCAACTTCAGCTTGCTCGCTGTTTCTGAAAGCTTTGCCTTGCTCACTCTCTGTAAACTACCCAAAGTCACTTCTTCCACCCCAGGAAACTCTTAGTGACTGGAAAAGCCATTATTAACAAGGCACACCTTGCTAAAACCAACCAAATGCAACACCCAAAATTAAAGAAAAATGCCAACACTCACCACTCACTGTTTTTGAATCCAATTAACCTAAATCAGATGTCCTCATTTTTCAAGGACCGCACCATCCCCCCCTCAGTGGTCGAGAACGCCCACAACCGTGTCTCCCGCATTTCCCGCAATTCATCCCTCACACCCCCTCCCCGCAATAACAACCAAAACAGAATCCTCCTTGTCCTCATGTACCACCCCACCAACCTCCGGATCCAACGCATCATCCTCCGACACTTCCGCCATCTGCAATCCGACCCCACCACCAAAGACATTTTTCCCTCCCCACCCTTATCTGCTTTCTGGAGGGGCCACTCTCTCCGTGACTCCCTTGTCCGCTCCATACTCCCCACCAGCCCCACCACCCCCGGCACTTTTCCCTGCAACCGCAGGAAGTGCTACACCTGCCCCTACACCTTCCTCCTCACCCCCATCCCAGGCCCCAAGAAGACTTTCCACATCAAGCAGATGTTCACCTGCGCATCTGCTAATGTGGTATACTGCATCTGCTGTTCCCGTTGTGGCTTCCTCTACATCGGGGAAACCAAGCGGAGGCTCGGGGACCGCTTTGCAGAACACCTACACTCGGTTCGCACTAAACAACTGCACCTCCCAGTCGCGAACAATTTCAACTCCCC
This sequence comes from Rhincodon typus, assembly GCF_021869965.1. Taxonomy (NCBI): domain Eukaryota; kingdom Metazoa; phylum Chordata; class Chondrichthyes; order Orectolobiformes; family Rhincodontidae; genus Rhincodon; species Rhincodon typus. Next base: position 41,509,023 of record NC_063358.1, on the reverse strand, counting down.
CTCCCGTTCCACAGACGACATGTCCATCCTGGGCCTCCTGCAGTGCCACAACGATTCCACCCGAAGGTTGCAGGAACAGCAACTCATATTCCGCTTGGGAACCCTGCAGCCCAATGGTATCAATGTGGACTTCACAAGCTTCAAAATCTCCCCTCCCCCTACTGCATCCCAAAACCAGCCCAGCTCGTCCCCGCCTCCCTAACCTGTCCTTCATCCCATCGATCCCCTCCTCCCACCTCAAGCCCCACCCCCATCTCCTACCTACTAACCTCATCCCGCCCCCTTGACCTGTCCGTCCTCCCTGGACTGACCTATCCCCTCCCTAACTCCCCAGCTACACTCACCTTTACTGGCTCCATCTCCGCCTCTTTGACCGGTCTGTCTCCTCTCCACCTATCTTCTCCTCTATCCATCTTCTATCCGCCTCCCCCTCTCTCCCTATTTATTTCAGAACCCCCTTCCCCTCCCCCATTTCTGAAAAAGGTTCTAGGCCCGAAACGTCAGCCTTCCTGCTCCTCTGATGCTGCTTGGCCTGCTGTGTTCATCCAGCTCTACACCTTGTTATCCTAAACCCAACCTGGAATTAGAGGTTTAGATCCTGACAAGAGACCCCAGTTTGTCTTTGACCAGACCAAATCAAACCCCTTCAAATATATCATGGAGATAGCCTAGACATTAACTTTTATCTTATTTATAGTCTAGTGCAAGGTGCTGTGTTCCAGATGTAATTTGCTTGGTTACACTACTCGGCTTTAAACAAAACTCACTTTATTCTTACCCTATAGTTAAATACAAACTAAAGAAAGAAGAAATGGGTATAACTTCAACTCTATTGGAAAACTTAACAGAATACTAGATTATTTAATTACTAAGCAGTGACTGTTCCTATACAGTAACATTCAATGAACACACCCTTGGCAAAGGCAGAGTCAGTAAAACAGATTGTCTCACAAGTGATTCTGGCAGCAGAGAGAGAACTCAAGCTTTCAGCTGTACCAGAGAGAAAAATGCAGCATTTCTACAACCAGCTTCTAAACCACAACAGCTACTGAAAACTAAACTAAAACCCTGGCTCTGTGGGAGCTTCACTCCAGCCCCACCCCATTCATGCTGCTTCTATTATTCCAACATAAAAAAAATTCAAAGATCTCAGAAGCTGTTTACTTTATTGGCTTGGAATAGACTGCTAAACACATCCATCTCAACCTCTGTTCACAAAAAATAAACACAGAACAAAATACACCTCTTAAAGCCATTGTATCATCACACAGCTTCCTTTACTTCATCACATGATGCTGAGGCTGGTTACTACATGTCAATATTGTGCCTCATCTGGTCAATAATAAGCTGTTCTCTGTTGCACATTTGAGAGGGGGTTCCATTGGAGCACTCAGTTCCTGACCTCATTACAGCCTTGATTCAAATGTGGACCAAAACCCTGAAAACAGTGACTTCTCTTGACATCAAGCTTGCATTTGACCAATTGTGGCATGGAGGCCCCCAAACAAAACTGGAGTTAATTGGAATCAAGGGGAAATCTCTCTGTGGTTGGAGTCATCCCTAATACACAGGAAGATGGTTGAGGTTGTTGGAGATCATCTCAGCCTCAGGACGTCACAGAAGAGGTTTCTCTGGATAGTGTCCAGGGACAGAACTCTGGAAGTCTTCATCAATGTTCTTCTCTCCATCATTTAGGCAAGATGTGGAGATATTTGTTAATGATTGCACAATGTTCAGCACCATTCATATACAGAAAGAGACCATCTCCACAGGTAGCAACGACCTGTACTGGACAATCAGCAACTTGGGTTTGCAAGTGGAAAGCAGCACCACACAAGTGTCAAGAAAAGACCATCTCCAACAAGACAGAAAATAAACATCACCCTTTAAGTTCAATGGCATTACCATCACTGAATCCCTTCTGGTCAACACCCTGAAAAATGATCAGAAACTGAACTGAACTAGTCATATACAGTGGCTGTAAGAGCAGGTCAGAGGCTGGGAATTGTGCAGCAAGTAACTCACCCCCTGACTCTCTGAAACCTGCCCATCATCTACAAGGCACAAGTCAGGCATGTTGGGCAGAAATCTGGACTTTCCTGCACCTCAGATGCTGTCTGATCTGTTGTGCTATTCCAGCTCCTCATTTATTGATTCTAGCTTCCAGCATATGCAGTCCTTACTGTCTACAAGTCAGGAGTGTGTTAGATTAATCCCACTTGCCTGGATGAGAGCTGTTCCTACAATACTCGAGAATTTTCACCATCAGAGACAAATATAGCCACTTGATTGGTATTTCACCCATCACTTTCAACAGTCACTCATTTCACAACTGACACACAGTCGCAGCAGTGTGTACCATTGACAAGATGCACTGTCCTAATTCACTGAGGATCCTCTGACAGCACCTTCCAAAGCTACAAACTCTACTGCCCAGAAGGACAAGGACAGCAATGGCAAGCCATACACCATCAGGAATTGATTCCCTTCACTGTATCTGAGTCAGAAATGTGGAACTCCCTCCACAACAGCACTGTGGACCTATTTACATGCCAAGGACTGCAGTGATGCAAAAATGGCAGGTTACCACATGCTTCCTAAGGACAATTAGGGATGAGCAGCAGATGCTGGCCTTACCAGTGATACTCAAATCCTGTGAATGAATGAAACAAAGGACACAACCATTGTTCAGATGAGCTTAGTTACCTTATCACACAACACTGAGTAAACTTTGCCTTATTGTGTCATCAAACTGATTTATACATGGCCTTAATGGGAAAGTGACTCAGTTCAAGTGGATAGTGGGAAACCCCTTCATTAAATGCCATTTTCACCATCTCCAATGCCAGTTTCACCCCACTCTTAATCAGGAATTATAATCTGGCACCTTCTGAGGCTGCAGAGTTCAGATCTAAACTGACTACTGTAACCACTAGCGAGAAGCAAGGCTCCAGGGAAATTCTTCCATTTCTCACAACTCCTGGCTTCCAACAGTGAAATTTCTGGATTAGGTTTTGACCTGTCTTACTTTGAGATGTAGACACTGGACCACATAGAACAAAATGGAGACTGTTTCAAAATATACAACTTGTTGGATCCTAACAAATAAAAATAAAGTCACCATGGTCATTCTCTGAGAGAGAAATGACTGGTGCTGAGTTTAACCTGACGGTAACTTTAGGAGAATCCTCAGTGGGTGTGGGAGTTGAACCCATGCTCTGCATTACAAACTGGCCATCACACCAACTGATCCCCAAATGCTAATCTGTCGAGTGGGCTAGAAAGCCACCTTACTGAATGTAAATTGGTCTTGATGCTCCACTGTCTTTCAGGGGAGCTTCTCAGATTGATGTTGACAGCCTGTGATTTTTGATTAATTCAGAGTTTGAGTGAAGATCTTGATTAATGCTTGATTAATTCCCTTCTGTCATATTCACACTCCTCCAGCATTCGAACTAAACCTTCCAAGACTGCAGCTTCTGCAGGATTGTGAATACCTCCCGCTGTCTCCTAGTTAACGTTCTGCATCTGTACAGGGTAATTGCTGGCTTGAGTAATGTGTGACAAGACTGCAATAACATCTGAAGCTTAACAAATCATCTGCCCCCTACAGTTTAGTTATCCAATCTAGTCACCAACTAATGTCAGCAAGTTCACAATCCTAATCAGGAAGCTCAGTATTGATGGACACATTGTTCAGGAAGTGCCTGGAAAAAGGCTGTGATTAAACATTCCCATAGATTTCTCTTGTTGAGTTATTCTGCACAACAGTGGGTACATGACAACAGAAATTGCATTTATATAGAACTTCTAATGATAATAAAGGAAAATAAAGTTAATGTTTTGAGTCCGATGTGACTCTTCTTCAGAAAGGTTTGTAGAAGTATTTGTGGAAACAGGTTGGAGAAGGAATGTCCTTCAAACTACTGCATCTAATTAACCCTAATACTTTTGTAATACCTTCAATACAGTCACCATTATATCCACCTAAACATTTTGCCAAGAAAGCAATGGGGCTGTGACAGGAATGAGAATTGGAATTCATTTTCTGGGACTGTGGGACTAGGATCTTTTTTTTTATTCATTCACAGGATGTGGGCATTGCTGGTTAGGCTGGCATTTATTGCCCATCCCCAAATGCCCAGTTTTGATTCAACAACATTGCTGTGGGCCTGAAGTCACATTTAGATCGGACCAGGTAAGGATGGCAGTTTCCTTTCCTCAAGAACGTTAGTAAACCAGATAGGGTTTTTTGCCACTCACAACAGCTTCATGGCCATCATTAGACCCTTAATTCAGATTTTTATTGAATTCAAATCCCACCACCTGCCCTGAAAGGATTCAAATCCAGGTCCCCATGACATTATCTGGGCCTCTGGATTAAAATCCTGTTGATGATATCATTAAGCCATTGCCTGGAGGTGAAGTCAGAGAGCATGGCTTCAAAGTCAGCCCAAGTGTCATAACGAAAGAAGGGAATAATTGGAGGGCTTTTAGGAATTTGATAATTTGTGTGGGAGAGCGGGAAAGTTTATTTCAGAAACAAATGGTGTGGATTGTAAATAAGGGAGGGCAGGTTAAAGGAAAAAGAGACACACTAACAGCTGCATGAGTGTGCTCCATCCATTCCAAGGTCAGGATGGTCCTCGGGTAAGTTTATTAAATTCTGGTACATTATCCACGTCCAAGACCAATACAAAATAATTATTTATAAAGTCTGCCATTTCCTTACTTTTAATGATAAGATCACCAATATCTCGCTCTAAGGAGCCCATATTCCTTCACTACCTTCTTTCTCTTAATGTCCTTTAAGATGTCTTGGCCATGATATTCTTTTATCATTACCATCCATCCTCCATGTAAGATAATGAACATATAACAAATCCACCGAGAATGGGGGAGCTCCATGTAGGTGACTGCTGTTGATGGCTGAAGAGACTAACCTATGAGAGGCAGATTCCTCCCCAGTGTCACATCCAGTTATCAGCTATAGTACTGAGCTACTGCCTGCTGCCAGCCCACTCTCATTACTGGTTGCCATGGAAGTGCCTGCTAGCCAATGGGTGACATCACTATTTCCCTCCATCGCCAGTTCCAAGATGTGGGACCAAATATCCAAATCAGAAATTCTTGAGAATGTGCCCATCCTCCATCCTGAGACATATCCACATCAGCAACGACCCCTCCTGCTTGATGAGTATCAACTTACCTGGGAAATGTGCCTTTGGGATGACTGACTTGTTCATGGATTTGCCTGTATGTGTGATGTTGATAATGTGCCCCAGCCAGCACCATATCCCTCATAGGTATTTCTCTCTGTCCCTTTTTGTAGCTCTTTTGTTTTGTACTCCTTTGTTGTTGTTGACATAATTCGCAGCTTACAGTACCTTCCTTTCTTTTTGGGATTTAGGATTGTAAAGTCAATATGATACAAAAGGTGTCCATTTGGCCCATCAAGACCATTCCAGCTTCCTGCAGAGCAATCCAGTCAGTCCCATTTCCCTGTCTGACCCTTGTATCTCACCAAGTCCTTTTCCATCAAGCGTCCATTTAGTTTCATTTTGCAATCATTGAGCAGCCTTTAGTGAGCAAGAAGCTCCAAGTTATTTTCACTCAGTTTATGAAAACGTCTTTCCTCATCCCATCCTGCATTAGAATCATAGAATCCCTACAGCGTGGAAACAGGCCATTCGGCCCAACAGGTTCACACTGCCCCTCTGAAGAGCGTCTCACCCAGACCCATCCCTCTACCCTTTCCCTGTAACCCTACATTTCCCATGGCTAATCCACCTAACTTACACAATCCTAGGTATTTAGCACAGCCAATCCACCTAACCTGCACATCTTACTTGTCTTAAATCTGTTTCCCTGCACTTCTACTATCGCCTGAAATGCACAGTGCTTTCCTTGACAACCTTATTGAAACCAGTTATTACCTTGTACATTTCTATCAAATCTCCTCTGAAATGGCCTGTGCTCCAAGGTGAACAATCACATTCTATCCAATCCTTACCTTGTAACTGAAACCTCCCATATCTGGAACCATTTGAGCAAATCAGCTCTGCACCTTCTCAGGGACCCTCACATCCTTCCTAAAGAACTGAAGGCAGTCTAAAGGAGGAGCCTAATCAGACCTTCATAAGAGTTCAGGATAACTTCGCTCCTTTTGAATTCATTGTCTCCATTTATGTTTTGTAGAAGCTCTTTCTTTGATTTTTATATGATGTGTTGCCTTTTTTGTTTAAGCTTGTTTGGTTATACACATCAAGCTCTTTTAGATTATGTGCAGATCTTGCATTGTGTCATCTCCCACATTTCCATGACTTTTGTTTCTTTACTTGTCCCAGTATAATTCTCTTTGGCCTTCCAGCTTGAAATCTTTTATTGTTTAATCTTTCCTACCCTCACCCTAACACAGACCTTCCCTCTTGTTCTTTTTTTACTCCCATCCCCCCTTTCTAGAGTTGAATTCAGAAGAGGAAAATAGAAAATGAAAATAAGCTTGCAGTAAACTTTAAAACTGACTGCAACAGCTCTATAGACATGTGAAGAGAAATGTAGGTCCCCCACAGTTAGAATCAGATGAATTCATAATGGACGACAAAGAGATAGAAGACCAGTGAAACAAATATTTTGGATCTGTCTTCACTAAGGAGGACATAAATAACCTTCTGGAAATGCTAGGGGACAGAGGATCAAGCATGAAGGAGGAACTGAAGGAAATCCTTATTAGTCAGGAAATAGTACTAGGAAATTGATGGGATTAAAACCTAATAAGTCCCCAGGGCCAGATGCTCTGCATCCCAGAATACTTAAGGGAGTAGCCCTAGAAATAACAGATGCACTGGTGATCATTTTCCAGCATTCTGGAGGCTCTGAAAGAGTTCCAATGGACTGGATGGTAATTCATGTAACCCCACTTCTTAAAAAAGACGAAGTAGAAAATAGGGAATTATAGGCCAGTTAGCCTGACATCAGTGGTGGGGAAAATGCCAGAGTTAATTATTAAGGACGTAATAACTGAGCATTTGGAAAGCGGTAACAGAATTGGTCCAAGTCAGCAAGTATTCACTAAAGGGAAATCATGCTTGACAAATTTTCTGGAATTTTTTGAGGATGTGACCAATAGAGCGGACAAGGTGAATCAGTAGATGTTGTGTATCTGGACTTTCAAAGGCTTTTGACAAGGTTCCACACAAGAGATTAGTAAGGAAAATGAAAGCTCATGGTATCAGAGGTAATGTATTGATGTGGATAGAGAACTGATTGGCAGACAGGAAGCAGAGAGTTGGAATAAATAGATCCTTTTCAGAGTGGCAGGCAGTGATGAGTGGGCTATCGCAGGGTTCGGTGCTGGGACCCCAGCTGTTCACAATGTACATTAATAATTTGGATGAAGGTATTGAATGGAATATCTCCAAATTTGCAGATGACACTAAGCTGGGTGGCAGTGTATACTGTGAGGAGGGTGCTAAGAGGCTGCAGGGTGATTTGGACAGACTGGCTGAGTGGGAAAATACTTGGCAAATGCAATATAACATGGATAACTCCGCCCACAGCCGACGCCGACGTCGCTCCGCCCACAGCCTCCACAGCCAGCAGCTCCAGAGGGGACAGCAACACCCAGCCGTGCCGAGTCTTCACCATCCCCCCAGATCTCCCCCTCACTGAGGACGAACGGTCAGTCCTCAGTAAAGGACTCACCTTTGTCCCCCTCCACCCACACATCAACGAATACCAGTCACGTTTGGACATTGAGCAGTTTTTCCGCTGCCTCCGCCTCCGCGCTTACTTCTTCAACCGTGTACCTAACCCTCCCTCTACTGACCCCTTCTCCCGCCTCCAACACACCCCCTCCTCCTGGACACCACCCCAAGGCCTTCCACCCTCCCTTGACCTCTTCATCTCCAACTGCCATCGAGACATCAATCGCCTCAACCTCTCCACCCCTCTCACCCACTCCAACCTCTCCCCCGCAGAACGTACAGCCCTCCGCTCCCTCCGCTCCAATCCCAACCTCACCATAAAACACGCGGACAAGGGAGGCGCAGTTGTAGTATGGCGCACTGACCTCTACATCGCCAAGGCCAGGTGCCAACTCTCCGACACCTCCTCCTACCGCCCCCTTGATCATGACCCCACCCCCGAGCACCAAACCATCATCTCCCAAACCATCCACAACCTCATCACCTCAGGTGACCTCCCACCCACAGCCTCCAACCCCGCACCGCCCGCTTCTATCTCCTTCCCAAAATCCACAAACCTGAATGCCCTGGTCGACCCATTGTCTCCACCTGCTCCTGCCCCACTGAACTTATCTCCAACTATCTGGACTCCATTTTCTCCCCCTTGGTCCAGGAACTCCCTACCTACGTCCGTGACACCACCCACACCCTCCACCTTCTCCAGAACTTCCAATTCCCCAGTCCCCAACACCTCATCTTTACCATGGACGTCCAGTCCCTATAGACCTGCATTCCGCATACAGATGACCTAAAGGCCCTCCGCTTCTTCCTGTCCCGCAGGCCCGACCAATCCCCCTCCACTGACACCCTCATCCGCTTAGCCGAACTCGTCCTCACCCTCAACAACTTCTCTTTCAATTCCTCCCACTTCCTACAGACAAGGGGATGGCCATGGGTACCTGCATGGGCCCAAGCTATGCCTGTCTCTTTGTAGGTTACGTGGAACAATCCCTCTTCCGTACCTACACTGGCCCTAAACCCCACCTCTTCCTCCGTTACATTGATGACTGTATCGGCGCCGCCTCGTGCTCCCACGAGGAGCTCGAACAGGTCATCCACTTCACCAACACCTTCCACCCCAACCTTAAGTTCACCTGGACCATCTCTAATACCTCTCTCGCCTTCCTGGACCTCTCTGTCTCCATCTCGGGCAACCACCTAGAAACCGATATCCATTTCAAGCTCACCGACTCCCACAGCTACCTAGAATACACCTCCTCCCACTCACTTCCTGCAAAAATGCCATCCCCTATTCCCAATTCCTTCGCCTCCGCCGCATCTGTTCCCAGGATGAGGCATTCCACTCCTGTACATCTCAGATGTCCTTGTTATTCAAGGACCGCAACTTCCCCCCCTCAGTGGTCGAGAACGCCCTCCACCGTGTCTCCCACATTTCCCGCAACTCATCCCTCACACCCCGTCCCCGCAATAACAACCAAAAAAGAATCCCCCTCGTCCTCACGGATCCAACCTCCGGATCCACGCATCATCCCCCGACACTTCCGCCATCTGCAATCCCACCCCACCACCAAAGACATTTTTCCCTCCCCACCCATATCTGCTTTCCGGAGGGACCACTCTCTCTGTGACTCCCTTGTCCGCTCCACACTCCCCTCCAGCTCCACCACACCCAGCACTTTTCCCTGCAACCGCAGGAAGTGCTACACCTGCCCTCACACCTCCTCCCTCACCCCCATCCCAGGCCCAAGAAGACTTTCCACATCAAGCACCTGCACATCTGCCAATGTGGTATACTGCATCCGCTGTTCCCGTTGTGGCCTCCTCTGCATCGGGGAAACCAAGCGAAGGCTTGGGGACCACTTTGCAGAACACCTACGCTCGGTTCGCAATAAACAACTACACCTCCCAGTCGCGAACCATTTCAACTCCCCCTCCCATTCCTCAGACAACATGTCCATCCTGGGCCTCCTGCAGTGCCACAACGATGCCACCCAAAGGTTGCAGGAACTGCAACTCATATTCCGCTCGGGAACCCTGCAGCCCAATGGTATCAATGTGGACTTCACAAGCTTCAAAATCTCCCCTCCCCCTACTGCATCCCAAAACCAGTCCAGCTCGTCCTTGCCTCCCTAACCTGTTCTTCCTCCCACCTATCCCCTCCTCCCACCTCAAGCCGCACCCCCATCTCCTACCTACTAACCTCATCCGTCGCCCTTGATCTGTCCGTCCTCCCTGGACTGACCTATCTCCTCCCTACATCCCCACCTACACTCACCTTTACTGGCTCCATCCCCGCCTCTTTGACCTGTCTGTTTCCTCTCCACCTATCTTCTCTTCTTTCCATCTTCTATCCGCCTCCCCCTCTCTCCCTATTTATTTCAGAACCCCCTTCCCCTCCCCCATTTCTGATGAAGGGTCTCGGCCCAAAACATCAGCCTTCCTGCTCCTCTGATGCTGCTTGGCCTGCTGTGTACATCCAGCTCTACACCTTGTAATCTAACATGGATAACTGTGAGGTTATCCACGTTGGTGGCAAAAACAAGAAGGAAGATTATTTTCTGAATAGTGGCAGTTTAGGAGAAGGTGAGGTGTAATGTGACTTGGGTGTCAAGGTGGAACAGTTACTGAAGGTTGGCATGCAGGTGCAGCAGGGGATGAGGAAAGCTAATGGCATGCTGGCATAATAACAAGAGCATTTGAGTACAGGAGTAGGGATGTTTTGCTGCAGTTATACAGGGCCTTGGTGAGGCCACAGCTTGAGTGTGCAGGTTTGGTCTCCTAGTCTGAGGAACATAAGAACATAAGAAGTGGGAGCAGGAGTAGGCCAGCTGGCCCCTCGAACATGCTCCGTCTTAAAAACATTCAATAAGAAAGCCTCAATTGCTTCACCAGGCAGGGAATTCCACAGGTTCACAACGCTTTGGGTGAAGAAATTCCTCCTCAACTCAGTCCTAAATCTGCTCCCCCTTATTTTGAGGGTGTGCCCCTAATTCTAATTTCACCCCCAGTGGAAACAACGTCCCTGCTTCTATCCTATCTATAACCTTCATCATTTTGATTGTTTCTATAAGATTAACCCCTTTGGTCTTCTAAATTCCAGTGATTACAGTCCCAGTCTACTCAATCTCTCATCATAAAGCAACCTTCTCAATTCCAGAATCAATCTACCGAACTTCTCCTGCACCGTCTTCAGTGACAGTAAATCCTTTCTCAAGTCAGGAGACCAAAACTGTACACAATAATGTGGGTGTGGCCTCACCAGCACCCTATACAGCTGCAGCATAACCTCCCCGCTTTTAAGCAAATTCTTGCTATTGAGGGAGTCTAGCAAAGGTTCAGCAGACTGATTCCCAGGATGGCAGTGACATATGAGGAAAGACTAGATCGACTGGGCTTGTACTTGCTGGAATTTAGAAGAATGAGGGGGAATCTCATAAAGATACATAAAATCCTGATGGGACTGGACAGTCTAGATGCGGGAAGAATGTTCCTGATGTTGGAGAAGTCCAAAACCAGGGGTCACAGTCTAAGCATAAAGGGTAAGCCATTCAGGACTGAGATGGAGAAGCATTTCCTCACTCAGAGAGTTGTGAACCTGTGGAATTGTCTCCCACAGGAAGCTGTTGGGGCCAGTTCATTAGATACATTCAAGAGGGAGCTGGACGTGGTCCTTGCAGCTATAGGGATCAAGGAACATGGAGAGAAAGCGGGAGTGGGATACTGAGATTGCATGATTAGCCACGATCAAATTGAATGTGGTGCAGCTTGAAGGGCCGAATGGCCTACTGCTGCACCTACTTTCTATATTTCTATGCTTCACTCACGCAAAGCCTACCAGGAATCAATTTTTTTTAAAAAAAGCTGGAAACCAATTCAAAGATGGAACTTGCCCCAGTTCTGATGAAAAGTTCGCAGATCTGAAACATTAACCCTGTTTCTCGGCCCACAAAGCCGCAAGATCTGCAGAATATTTCCAGAATATTGTGTTTTTATTCCTGCTTCCCAATATACAAGCTGTGAAGCGGCGCCTTTTGCACCGATGGACAATAACAATCCCTAGCCACCAGGGGGCAGTTCCACCTCACACAGTGCTTGCTCAGGTACACGAATTGGTTTCCAGTTTAATCCCAGCACCAGCGATAGCACTGCGACTTTAATGATAGGTTACTGTGAGGGTTGGCACAGCCCAGATTACAGTGTGACCTTTAAGAACACACTCCTTTCCTAGCCTGACAGAATATTACTGTCAGAATTGAAATATTCACAGGTTTACAGCATTGAAAAGTATGACTTCAAGCGTGGATGCCTGTATTTGCAAAATTTACATTTGATTACTGTGTAAAGATTTTTGGGGAACTAAATTATATCTAATTTAAGTAGTGACATTACAGAGTATTTCTGAGTGCTTAAATGAGTCTCATTTTTGTACACAATACTGCTTAATGGGTTTACTTTGAATTGGCAATTAAATGATGTCTCAGCTAAGGGAGCCCCCCACTGGGAAATGCAATTTACTTTCCTGTCACTACAGAACAGGTAAAAGTGAATACAGGCTACCTGGGCATGCTCTCTCTATACATTCTGTCTCTTGTACACACTGTCTTTCTACACATTCTGTCTCTGCTCTCTCTGTCTCTTGTCCACTCTGCCTCTGCGCAGTATGTCTCTGCTCTCTCTCTGTCTCAGCTCTCTGTCTCTCTCTCTGCCCTCTGTCTCTCAGCCTCAGCTCTCTCTGTGTCTATCTCTCTGTCTCTCTCCATCTGTCACTGTCTCTGCTCTGTCTCCCTCCATCTGGCCCACCCTCTCTGTCTGTCTCTGCTCTCTCTGTCTCTCTCTGGCTGTCTGCTCTCTCTCTCTCTCTCTGGCTCTCTCTCTCTCTCTGGCCCTCTCTCTATCTCTGTCTCTCTCTCTATATCTCTATCTCTCTTTCTCTGTCGCGCTCTCTCTCTCTGCTCTCTCTGTCTTTGCTCTTTCTCTCTGTCTCTCTCTATCTCCCTGTCTCTGTTCTCTCTCTGTCCCTCTCTCTCTGCCTCTCTGCACTCTGTCTCTGCTCCCTCTATGTCTCTCTCTCTCCCTATCTGTTCTCTTCTCTCTCTCCCTTTCTCTATCTCTGTCTGTGTCTGCTCTCTCTCTTTGTCTCTCTCTCTCCCTATCTATTCGCTCTCTCTCTCTCCCTCTCCGTCTCTCTCTGTCTCTGTACTTTCTGTCTTTGCACATTTTGTGTCTGCAGTCTCTATCTCAAAGCATTATCTTTTCCTCCACAACACAACTTGGCCTGTCCTGTCCTGTCCCTGTTACTTTTCTATCTTGGAGTCTTTTTGTGAATTCTGTAGCCAGGCAGTTTAGTAAAAGTGGACACTTGGACGTTGGGCTATGGGGATCAGCTCAAGTGTTGCCATAGTGCAATGGATTATAATGAAGATGTGTCATTAATTCACGGTGCTGTGTGTACACTTGACAAGGGGCTGGCCCTTTCGCAGGCAGTGACCTGGACTCAGGAGAAAGCAGAAAACTGACTTCAGATCCTACCCCGAGATTTGGTCATGTAACCTGGGTTGGGTCCATTGCAGTTCTTGGGGAGTACTGTAGAGTTGACTCTGACACCTTTCACACAGAGGGTAAAGGATTCCATGGCACTCTGCAGCAGGAGGGCTCTCCCTCAGTGTCTTGACCAATATTTATGCTGCAAAAACACCACAAGGTAAACTTAACTCATTGCGCTTTAATGGGATCTTACTATGTGCAAACTGACTGCCACTTGTCAATCCTTGGCTGCACTACAGAAGTATTTTCTTGGATGCCAAGATCTTTGCAGTGCCCTGAGATTGTGAAAAGCTGTGTGGAAATGTCAAGATTTCCTCTCTCCCTCTTTTGCCAAATGTTGCCTGATGCAGAAAACTATCAGGTGGGAATTCTAATGAGGAATAGAATGGGAGCCT
>NC_063358.1:41472066-41490378 GCF_021869965.1 Rhincodon typus | reverse complement strand
GTGTGTGTGTGTGTGAGTGTGTGTGTGAGTGAGTGTGTGTGAGTGTGAGTGTGAGTCTGTGTGAGTGTGTGTGTGTGTGAGTGTGTGTTTGTGTGTGTGAGAGAGTCAGTGTTTCTGTTTGCTTCTCCTGGTGTAAGTGATTTCACTTTGCAATGAGAGAGCTCCCCAGGCGTACAGGCTGCATACTGGCCTGTATCTGTATCTGTGTCCCTCTCACTGCGAATTATCCATTCCAGACTGTCGGGCAGCATCATTTCAAAGTTCCTTGAACACGGAGCTGTACTCTGAGTTTCATTAATCTGTTAGTCTGAGAAACGAGTTGACACCATGTTATCTGTACAAAGTATCACAGACACAAAGAGATGCCAAGCATAATTACATGGCTGCCTTTAATAATGGAGCGATTGGTAATGAACAGTGTAATAATGATCCCTATGAGATACAGATGATGTATCAGTCAGCACAACCTATAATGAAAGGTTTCTATAGCGAGATTGTACTAGCTCGCTTCAATAGCTCAGTAATGTGATGACCGGTGTGTGGAGCTGAGCTGACGCACCAATGAGATTAGAGTGCCCACTCTCAGGGGGTACTGCAATGAGATTAGAGTGCCCACTCTCAGGGTGTACTGCAATGAGATTAGAGTGCCCACTCTCAGGGGGTACTGCAATGAGATTAGAGTGCCCACTCTCAGGGGGTACTGCATTGAGATTAGAGTGCCCACTCTCAGTGGGTACTGCAATGTGCTGGCTGTTGGGGGATCTGTAGTAGGCTTTATTGTCATTGTGAAGAGTACAGCAGGGGATGGTGGGGATGGTATAACTGTCTGGTACCATGCTCCTAACTATGTTGCAGTGCCCAGTTTCTGTGTGTGCTGAATGTAAACAGGATCAGGCTTGCCTGTGAGGCACATCACAGTTAAATATCATGCTGCAATGTCTAAATGTATTAAAGTCCCTTGGAGGAACAATGTGGCAAATATTGATGATCAGGGGTTTCCCCAGATAAAGCCCCCAACCCCAGGAGTCTCCCACCCTTACATCCTTACAAACACAGACACCTCTCATGGAGCGAGCACAAAGCATTTCCACAGCAACAGAAAACAAGCCCTGATAACCTAAGCCTGCACATGGCCCAGCCCCTGATTCATTTTATGTTGGGGGTGTCAGTAAATGTAATGGGTTAGAGCATATGGGATTGGGGGCAATGTCAGAATTGATCAATGGACAGAAAGCAGAAGGTGGATAAAATGGTCATTCTCAGGATAGCAAGCTGTTAGTTAGCAGTGAGCCAAATCTCTGCTAGATCCACTACCATCCACAACCTCTCAATGATGAGGGTGCCAGGACCAATTGTAATATTTCCAAATTCAAACACAACCCTGGGTGGAAATGTAAGCTTTGAGAAGGATGCAAGGAGAATACGAGGGGATTTGGAAAGGCAAAGTTTATGGACATAAACATGACAGATGGAATAAAATTTGAAAAAGTGTGAAGTTATCCACTACAGCGGAAAAAAGCACAGATAAACAGAATATCTCATCAATGCTGGGAGTTTGGGAAGTGTTGCCATCCACAGGCCTTGTTCATGAGTCAGCATGAGTTAGCGGGCAGGGACAGCGAGCAATTAGCAACTGGTACATTGGCTTTTATCACAAGGACATTTGAGTACAGGAGACATGTCACCGATTCAGCAGGCCAAGCAGCATCAGGGGAGCAGGAAGGCTGACATTTTGGGCCTAGACCCTTCTTCAGAAATGGGGGAGGGGAAGGGGAAAGGGGTTCTGAAATAAATAGGGAGAGAGGGAAGGCGGATAGAAGATGGATAGAGGAGAAGATAGGTGGAGAGGAGACAGACAGGTCAAAGAGGCGGGGATGGAGCCAGTAAAGGTGAGTGTAGGTGGGGAGTTAGGGAGGGGATAGGTCAGTCCAGGGAGGACGGACAGGTCAAGGGGGCGGGATGAGGTTAGTAGGTAGGAGATGGGGGTGGGGCTTGAGTTGGGAGGAGGGGATAGGTGGGAGGAAGGACAGGTTAGGGAGGCGGGAAGGAGCTGGGCTGGTTTTGGGATGTGGTAGGGGGAGAGGAGATTTTGAAGCTTGTGAAGTCCACATTGATACCATTGGGCTGCAGGGTTCCCAAGCAAAATATGGGGTGCTGTTCCTGCAACCTTCGGGTGGCATCATTGTGGCACTGCAGGAGGCCCAGGATGGACATATCGTCTGAGGAATGGGAGGGGGAGTTGAAATGGTTCGCGACTGGGAGGTGTAGTTGTTTGTTGCGAACCGAGTGTAGGTGTTCCACAAAGCGGTCCCCAAGCCTCCGCTTGGTTTCCCCGATGTAGAGGAGGCCACATCGGGAACAGCGGATACAGTGTACCACATTACACGATTTTGGTCTCCCTATCTCATAGATGGGGTACCATGGGGATTTGCTAGACCAATCCCTGTGATGGTGGGACTGTGCTTTGAGGAGAGATTGAGAAAACTAGCTCGTTCTTGTTTGAGAGCTTCAATGAAGGGTAATCTCATTCGAACATAGAGAATTCCTGCAGGGTGTGACAGCCTGGATGTTGTTAGGCTGTGTTCCCCTAACTGCCTGGCTCCATTCTCTCTAATGGTCCCCGCTGCCGCTGCTGCTGCTTCCACTGGGCAGGCCTCTGGGCTCTGTGCTCAGCTGCAGACTGTGAAATCAGATGTCTGTGAGTTTACACCCGGATTGTCACCCGTGGACCCTCCAAGAGGGAACATTGCTGCCTTGTGAACCTACAGCCAGGGAGATAAACTTTTGGGCTGAGATAAGGAGGAATTTCTTCAGTCAGAGGTGGTGAATCTTTGGAATTTTTTATCCCAGCGAGTTATGGAGGCTCCGTCATTGAGACTGAAATCGATACATTTCCAGAGCTAAATGACATCAAGGCACATGGCGATAGAGCAGAGAAGTGGTGTTGGAGCAGCGGATCAGCACAATCCAATGAATGGTGGAGTAGGCTCAATGGGCTGAATAGATTACTCTGTCATTCCTACCTTCTTATGTTCCTCTGATGTGTGTTCAATGTTGTTGTGTGATCAGGGGAAATAAGTAAATGACACACAGCAAGATCCCACAAACAGCAGCTGTAACAAACATTGCTGCTTGTGAACAGACAGGCAAAACTCCGTCCTTTGTGCGTTGTAGTACACTTTATTGACCTCCACCTGCAATTACGGGAGAGGCAGAAAAAAACACCCGACAATCAGTTTGTGCTGGGGGATAATTTGGTAAATTCCAAACCGGTAAGTTTGGCACCAGAGATGACTCTGGCCTGAATTTCATTCAGTCTTCACTCTTTTGTAAGAGGTGACCTCTACTCCAACCAGAAACAGAAGCAGCTTCTTCTCAAATCAGCAGTCAGCCAGCGAGCAGGTCCCAATCTCTGGGGAAAGACTCGAACCTAGATCTGGCCTCACAGAATATGAAAATATAAGCTATTTACTTGTAATATTGAAGCGTTAAATCAACCACAAACTATTCCCCTCTGCAGCTTCCAAACCTCAATCACATCATCCACTAAAGCCACTGATATCCCCCTGGAGAGTTAAAGCATTCTTTTTAACTGGGAGTTAGTCTAGTAGCTGTACTCTATAACTTTCCAAAGCCTTAATATCAACAGGCATCTTTTAGTTACTCCCTGGGATGTTTAATATCCGCTTGAGAGAATAGATTTAATACAACATCCTAAAGGGTCAATGCACTGATTGTATCACAATACTGGGCATGAGACTGAAACCTATAATTTGTCTGATTCACAGGCAAGAGAGCTGCTGCCTGGGTAAAGTGTAAGTTCAAAAATGTAGGATCTGCATGACTAAAGCATCCTGGATTCAGAATCCTTCAGCCCCTGGTGAGGCCATCATTATGTAAGCAGGCTGCACTGTACTATGTGATCACTATTAAAGCAAGTCTGATTGTAAAGGAAAACACAGTGTGTCTCATTTATCAAGATATGGGGCCTGTGGATTTGTGCCTTTATTTTTGAAGTGTGACAGAGAGATGAAGCAGACGCTGCAGAGTAGGCAGTTTCTGTGACAAGTGCTCTGTCATGTTAGAGCCAGATTCCCATTCTCCTTGTCTAAGATGGGATCTATCTGACTGGCCACTCAATGGACGTGGAATCTCACGTGAATCCACATTAATGTTCTCCAGCATGCTGCCCTGTGTGACAATAAAGCACGGACCTCGGCCAGCTGAGGTTAGTACCTTTTCAGATGCCTGGGTGCAGATGTCTAAGGCTAACCTCCCAGGTAAACTGTACTCCTCTAGGAATGGCCCTTTGGCACCTCTTGGGCTCCCACAGAACCATAGGATCTCTCTTCCAGCCCACGTCCATCACTGATGCTTCCAGAGTCACATCGTTTTCCCAAAGACTTCTTATGGCCCACTTTTTCATTTAAATTGCTCAAGTATTATTTAATGCAGTCTCCCTTCGGGATGGACATTCTGCCTTTACAAAGAGTAATGTAAGTATACCTTGCCTTTAAGGGAGTTCACCTTTAAGAATTCCATGTATTGTGTGTATACAATGTTGCGCCTCTGCCTGACTGTCAGTCTTCTGTTAGTTTGCAAACTGCACATGCAGGAATCATGCTGTATCACATGCTTAATTACTGTTTTCTTTAATAAAACTAACTAATGGAGTTAATCAATCCCTGATGAGTGATTGACTATTAAGACCATCATCATTCACATGATAAAGGGTAGATTGACTATGCCATGTCGTAGTTACATCAAACTGCTCTGCTAAAGCTGTCAGTTCAAGGACAACACCATCGACCACACGTTATGTTTCATACACGTGAAGTGGGTGCTGTTCACCTTGAAATGAACAAACGAAGGCAAATTCTGACCACACATCCATCGGAGACACCTGAATATTTTATCCTTTGAGATGGATATCCTGCTATCTTGGCACAATGTCCAGTACATTGCTGATCACCCATTTCCCTTCCTGGTGCCTATGATAGCTGATATTGGGAATGGTTCTTCCTTCTTGGTTGTTGTTGCTGTCTCTCTCTAACCTGCCATTACCAATCAATTCCTCAGACCCACCTTCCTTCTAAACTACTGCCTTCCTCCAACCTCCCATCCCTCACCAACATGCTCAAATATCTCATTATTGCCTACTAATACTCCTCTCTATATTTGAGTCCCACTGATCAGTTTCAGTGTGTGCAATAAAACCCCACCATTAATCACCGTTCTCTATGAACTCCCCTATTCTGGGTGATCACAGTAAACTTTCCTTCTTGCCCTTTCTTCACCAGTCTGCAGCCTTTAACATGACCAGCCATCCCATCCTCCTCTGAAGGCCCATGCTGGTTTTGTAGCAGGATGTGATTGCTCTTCCCCAGCTCCCTTCCTGATCTGTCCACATATTTCCAGAGACAATGGTGCAATACTTTCATTACTCAACCTGATGGCATTAGCTCTGGTGGTCCCTCAACGAACTTTGACCCTTTCCTATTTCTCATCTGCATTCTGCTTGTTGATGATAAAGTCACAATGTCAACTTCCTCAAGCAAATGGGTGAATTCCTGCTGTACAGTGTCATGCCCTTTCTGGGGCTTCCAATGCTGTATTGTCAGATTCCTTGTTAACATCCAGTTCTATTGAGGTACAATGTTTTTAACTGAATACAGAAAAGATTGAGGCCATTGTCTTTCACCTCTGTCCCTGACAAACTCCTTCCCCTAACCCACTGACTCCTTTCAGCTGCTGCTTCAGGCTGGACCAGATTTCTCACAGCCTTGGCATCCTATTTGATCCTTAAGCCAACCTCGATCAGGAAAAGCTGAGAGGCAGTCACCGCACTGTGGGTGAACATTTGCCAGTTTCCCTTTAAGCATCAAGACAGAAGAGAATTTTGAAAATGACCTGAAAGAGCAGGTTGTGAGTTAGAGGGCATCCCGTAAGACTCTGTGTGATCCCTACATCTTGGGACAGCTCGATATTTAATCAGCATCAAGCACAGGGAGGCAGTGCACACCGCTGAGCAATTAATAGTCCGCTGGAATCAGCTCAACGGGATCAAAGAAATGAACTCGCAAAATTCAGAGAGCTGGGAATTGAGGGTAATTTTCTCAGGGAAGCTGGGACGCTCATTTTATTACAATGTAGCCTCCAGAATTTGACAGATTAATTAACAGCTGCATTATTGAACAGAACTGTCAGTGCACAACAAAACCTCAGCCAGCATTGTCCAATATAGAACATAACTACAGCAAAGGAACATGCCAATCGGCCCACGATGTTGTGCCGAACATGACACCAAATTAAACTAATCCCTTCTGCCTGCCCTTGGTCTATATCCTGCCGTATTCATGCGATTATCTAAAAGTCTCTTAAACACTCCTATCATATCCACCTCCACCTCCACCCCTGGCAGCATGTTTCAGACTCTTACCACTCTCTGTGTAAAAAACTTTACACATCTCCTTGAACTTTCCCTCTCTCGCCTTAAATACATGCCCCTAGTTTTAAATGTTTTGGACATTTCTAAAACATTCTAAAAAGGTTCTGACTGTCAACCCTGTCGATGTATCTCATAATTTTATAGGCGTGTATCAAGTTTCTCCTCAGCCTCTGCCGCTCCAGAGAGAACAACCTCAGTTTTTCTAGCCTCTCCTTTAGCTCATGCCCTCTAATCATGCCCTCATCCCAGTAAACCTCTTCTGCACCCTCTTCAAAGCCTCCACATCATTCCTGTAATGTGGCGACCAGAATTGAACACAATACTCTAAACGTGACCTAACCAAAGTCTTATAGAATCCCTACAGTGTAGAAACAGGCTCTTCAGCCCAACAAGTCCACACCAACCCTTAGAACATCCCACCCAAACCTAAACATCCCTGAACACTGTGGGAGATTTAACATGGCCAATCCACCTAACCTGCATATCTTTGGACTGTGGGAGGAAACTGGAGCACCCAGAGAAACATGACATCCTGACTCTTGTACTCTTGTATTCAATTCCTCGACCAATAAAGGCAAGCATGTCATATGCCTTCTTCACCACCCTATTTACTTGCGTGGCCACTGTCAGGGAGCTATGGACTTGAACCCAAGATCCCTCCATACATCAATGCTGTTCAGGGTCCTGCCATTAACTGTATACTTTTGCTTAATGTTTGATCCCCCAAAGTGCAGCACCTCACACTTACCTGGATTAAACTCCACCTGCCATTTTCTGCCCATATCTGCAACTGATCTATATCCCACTGTATCCTTTGACAACCTTCTACACTATCCACGTCTGCACCAATCTCTGTGTCGTCTGCAAACTTAGTAACCCACCCACCTACATTTTCATCCAATTCACTTATAAATATCGCAAAGAGCAGAGGCCTCAGTACAGATCCCTGTGGAACACCACTAGTCATGGACCTCCAGCCTGAAAAACATCCTTCCACCACTACCTTCTGCCTTCTATGGGCAAGCCAAATCTGAATCCACATGACCACGTTTGGTTAGAGTAGGAGAGAAGGATAGAAACACTACAGTAATGTAATGTTTGAAGCTTACCATCCCTTGACACTGGGTTCTTCCCCACTCCAAAGATCAGTCATGGTGACTGAGCCAACTTCTCCCAGTACATTTTTTATTTCAAAAATATACATTAGTCATAATAAAATCTGTGTCCTGTTGCATTGTCACAAAAGTAGTTTGGTTCTGTACAGTTGCATATCAAGCAAATAAACAAAACAGTGGAGTTTGACAATTCCAAAAAAAAAACAAAGACCTCCCTTACACAAAGCTAATGTTTACATATATTTGAGGTGCTAGGAGGGTTCAATGACTGAACAGACTCCCATTTACCTTCAGCAGGAGGACCTCAGACAGTGGTCTTTCCCCACTATGCCTTGGCAGTGACTGCCCCAAGCTTTAGTGTGTCCCTCAGCACAGAGTCCTGGACCTTGGAATGTGCCAGTCTGCAACACTCAGTCAAGGTCAACCCCTTGTTCTGGAAGACCAACAAGCTTTGGGCAGATCAAAGAGCATCTTTCACCAAGTTGATGGTCCTCCAGGTGCAGTCAATGTTTGTCATGGTGTGCTTCCCAGGGAACAGACCGTAGATCACAGAGTCCCGCGTCATGGAGCTGCTCGGAACAAACCTTGAGGTCAATTCCTTGCTCTGGAAGACAAGCCTCTTTGCCATCCTCTATTGGATGCTCTTCCTCTTGCTTATCACCAGGGTAGTTTTCTTCACTAATGTTACACACCAACAACATGTGGCTAATTGCGAATCCAATGTGGCTGTTTGCTGAAATAATTTCACACAGAGGCCGGTATGCCGTCACCAAGTCATCCGTTATTTACACAAGGAGAGTCCTTGACACTGATCCAGCTCCCTCAGATCCAGCTCTCAAAGTGACCTGAACCTCTGACATTCCTGCTTATATCTGTCAGCCTGGGCTCCCTGATTGAGCCAGATTAACAGCCGCAATCAGGGAACTCATATTCATTGCAGTCCACCTGGCTGACCTTGTTACAATCACTATAATAATGACCACTATGCACTGTTCACTATGATCAATAAGCTGTGGAAAAGTGTGGAGCAGGCACAATTATTGAACCTGTGATTTCAAGAGCCAAACGATGTCTACACCTGAAGATTTTGTGTATTTCATGGTGTGTGACACAAGTGAAACCTTGCCACCTCAGTACCATGGCAATGCCAGCAACACTGTGTGGAGAGTGAAGTGTCTTAATGGAGGAGCATGGCCAATCAGAACAATGATGAAACCAACCTGGACTGACCAATTGCATCATTTCCACAAGGCAGCATCATCAGATTGAAGCATCACTCGTAACTCTTAGATTGAAAGCTAAATGTTACATTCAGACTCGTGGCATCAAGTAAAATTGTACCAGAATTGTAAATGGCAGCAAAAGAGATGATTGGAAATACCAGCACATGGGAATTGTAAAAGGAAAGTAGACCAAAGCCCAACATTCAATATCCACTTTCTATATCAATATCAGATGTATCTAACCACAATTTCAATCACTCCATCCACAACAGACCCAGAGGCCTCTTGTGTTGCAATGGTAGTGTCCCTCCCTCTGAGCCAGGAGGCCTGGGTTCAAGTCCCACCTCCTCCAGAGGTGTGTAATAACATCTCTAAGCAGGTTGGTTATAAAATATCTGTAAAGGAGTTTCTTATAAAATGAGAACAAGGTCAACCTGGTTAAACCTCTGGTTCATTCTGTGATTTCCATTGGCTGAGATTGGTGTGAGGTTAGCCATTAGGAGCCTGTGTTTTGTGCCTCTTCCAGAAATGGCAAGGACAATCTCATCCTGTGAATGCTTTATCTGTGCCAACTGGTCATCACCAGAAAGGTAGTTATTTATTACCCAATTCCTCTATTTGCCCTTGAGGATATGGTTGTTAGGCTACCATCTTCAATATGGCCAATGACTGGCTAGATCATTTCATAAGGCAGTTGACAGTCAAATACATATCTGGGGGTTGACTGCCCTTGTCCTGCTAGGTTTTGAATGACAAAGTAGGGTTGAAAGGTGGAAAGGTTCCTATGCTTCTAGAGGGTAGAGATAAGAACTGGATTTGGTGCAGAACAGTACATGGGCAATGCAAATTATAGCTTTTTTTTTTCCTTTATTCATTCACGGGATGAGTGCGTCGCTGGCTAGGCAGCATTTATTGTCCATCCCTAATTGCCCAGAGGGCAGATCAGAGTCAACCACATTGTTGTGGGTCTGGAATCACATGTAGGCCAGATCAGGTAAGGATGGCAGTTTCCTTCCCTAAAGGACATTAGTGAACAGATGGGTTTTTCCCAACAATCAACAATGGATTCACGGTCATCATTAGACTCTTAATTCCAGATATTTATTGGATTCAAATTCCACCATCTGCTGTGGCAGGATTTGAACCGAGGTGCCCAGAACACTATCTGGGTCTCTGGATTAACAGTACAGCGATACTACCACTAGGCTGTCGCCTCCCCACGTGTGGATGAAAATAGACAAATCTGAAAGTTGTTAAGACGGGTGAGAAGGCAGAGACATAGATGTTGTTGTTTAATTATAAATGGAACAAGTGGAAATTGAGTGAGTATTGAAGTACTGAAGTTCAAGAGAAGTGTTCTAAAACTTACCAGTGCCTGCAAGTAGCTGTCCTCTAACGCAGTGTATGTTTGTCACACTCCATCTCTCTGTATATCGCAGGTAGGTGTCAGACCGTGACTGAGAACTATTTGCCAATCAGTGAAGAGGTTTTGAGCAATTGTAATATTAACTTGGATAAAGTTTTGACAAAGATCTGTAGCTCAGGTTGTGGAAGGGGTTGTTGACTTGCTCGCCGAGCTGGCTTATTTTTGTTTCGACGTTTCATCTTGGATATTGGGAATGAGAAGGTTTAGTTGATCAGGTCTTGTGGGGGAGGAATTCAGAAGTAATGATTGTAAGTTTGTGTTAGTTATTGTGAAAGACAAAGAACAATCCAGACTAACAAATAACTAACTGGGGAAAGACAACTTCAGTGGGTGACGATGGATCTGATCCAGATAACCTGGAATCAAGGGTTGGAAGATCAAACTATACCTGAATAATGAACTGCCTTGAAACCTTGCATTATTCAGGGAGGCTGAGGGGGTGATAAAGAAGAGTTACAGGGAGGTGGTCACACCCAAGGTACAGGAAAAATGTAGCTGGGTGACTGTCAGGAAGGGGAAAGGGAATAGGCAGACAGTGCAGGGATCCCCTGTGACCATTCCCCTCAATAATTAGTATACCGTTTTGGATACTGTTGGGGGGGATGACTTACCAGAGGAAGACCATAGCAGAGAGGTCTCTGGCACTGAGCCTGACCCTGTGGCAAAGAAGGGAAGGGAGGAGAACAGGTGAGCAATTGTAGTGGGGGATTCGATAGTAAGAGGCACAGACAGGCGATTCTGTGGACGCGAATGAGATGAAAGGATGGTATGTTGCCTCCTGGGCGCCAGGCTCCGTGATGTCTCGGATCGTGTCTTCAAAATCCTTAAGGGGGAGGGTGAGCAGCCAGCAGTCATGGTACACATCAGTACCAATGACATAGGTAGAAAAAGGACTGAGAATGTGAAAAATGAGTACAGGGAGTTAGATTGGAAGCTGAAGTCCAGGACAAACAGGGTAGTTATCTCTGGATTACTACCAGTGCCACGTGATAACGAGGTAAGAAATAGGGAGAAAGTGCAGCTAAACACGTGGCTACAGGGCTGGTGTAGGAGGGAGGGCTTCCATTATGTGGATAATTGTAGCACATTCTGGGGAAGGTGGGACCTGTATAGTAAGGACGGGTTGCACCTGAACCGGAAGGGCACAAATATCCTGGGAGGGAGGTTTGCTAGAGCTGTACAGGATGGTTTAAACTAGATTGGCAGGGGGTGGGGAACCGGATTTATAATTCAGAGGATGAGGTATTCGGCCTTCCAACAGACACAACAGGGAGTGAGGTGGTTTATAAAGAAATGTGGTTGATGGAGCGTAATTGCGGACACCGAGATGGTTTGAGGTGTGTAAACTTCAATGCAAGAAGTATCA
This sequence comes from Rhincodon typus, assembly GCF_021869965.1. Classification (NCBI taxonomy): domain Eukaryota; kingdom Metazoa; phylum Chordata; class Chondrichthyes; order Orectolobiformes; family Rhincodontidae; genus Rhincodon; species Rhincodon typus. The sequence goes on along the minus strand of NC_063358.1, from coordinate 41,478,800 downwards.
GAAATAAAGCGGATGAACTTAGAGCGTGGGTCGGTACTTGGAGCTACGATGTTGTGGCCATTACAGAAACTTGGGTAACTCAGGGAGAGGAATGGATGTTGGAAGTTCCAGGATTTAAATGCTTTAAAAGAAATAGTGAAGATGGAAAAAGAGGTGGGGGAGTGGCATTGCTAATCAGGGCGAGTATAGCAGCTACTGAAAGGCAGTTCAAGAATGATATGTCTACAGAGTCAGTTTGGGTTGAGGTCAGGAACAAGAAAGGAGCAGTCACTTTGCAGTCACTTTTTACAGACCCCCTAATAGTTACAGAGAAGTGGAGGAGCAGATTGGGAGGCAGATACTGGAAAGGTGCAGAAGTCACAGGGTTGTAGTCATGGGTGACTTCAATTTTCCAAATATTGATTGGAAACTTTTTAGTTGTAATAGTTTAGATGGAGTAGATTTTGTCCAGTGCATTCAGGAAGGATTCCTGACACAGTATGTAGATAGACCAACACGAGGAGAAGGCCACTTTGGATTTGGTGCTTGGCAATGAACCAAGCCAAGTGTTAGACCTGTTGGTAGGAGAGCAGTTTGGCGGTAGTGATCATAACTCTGTTTCTTTCACGATAGTCATGGATAAGGATAGGTACATATGGCAGGGTAAGGTTTATAATTGGGGGAAGGGTAATTACAATTCAGTTAGGCAAGAACTGGGTAACATAAATTGGGAACAGATGCTGTCAAGGAAGAGCACCACCGAAATGTGGAGATTGTTTAAGGAATGCATACTGCATGTGCTCGATATGTTTGTCCCTAGCAGGCAGGGAAGATGCGATCGAGTGAGGGAGCCATGGTTCTCGAGAGAGGTCGAATGACCGATTAAGAGGAAGAAGGAGGCTTATGTAAGGTTTAGGAAACGAGGAACGGAAAAGGTTCTAGAGGGATACAAGTTAGCCAGGAAGGAGCTGAAGAAAGGGCTTAGGAAAGCTATAAGGGGGCATGAGAAAACCTTGGCGGATAGGATCAAGGAAAACTCCAAGGCTTTTTACACGTATGTGCAGAACAAGAGAATGACCGGAGAAAGGGTAGGGCCGATCAAGGATTGTAAAGGTAATTTGTGCACAGAGCCTAAAGAGATAGGAGAGGTCCTTAATGAATACTTTCCTTCAGTATTCACAACTGAGAGGGACCTAGTTGTAGAGGAGGACGTTGTGAAACAGGCAGATAGGCTAGAGGAGGTTGATGTTAGTAAAGAAGATGTGCTAGGAATTCTGAGGAAGTTGAAGATAGATAAGTCCCTCGGGCCTGATGGGATTTATCCAAGGATTCTATGGGAAGCGAGGGACGAGATCGCAGGGCCTTTGGCGATGATCTTTTCGTCCTCACTGTCCACGGGTGTAGTGCCGGAAGATTGGAAAGAGGCAAATGTCACTCCCTTGTTCAAAAAAGGGAACAGGGATAACTCCAGAAATTACAGACCAGTTAGTCTTACGTCAGTGGTGGGCAAATTATTGGAAAGGGCTCTGAGAGATAGGATTTATGATCACTTGAAAAGGCACAGTTTGATTCGTGATAGTCAGCATGGATTTGTGAGGGGTAGATCATGCCTCACAAACCTTATTGAATTCTTTGAAGAGGTGACCAAACACGTGGATGAAGGTGGAGCAGTGGATGTGGTATACATGGATTTAAGTAAGGTGTTTGATAATGTTCCCCATGGTAGGCTCATGCAGAAGGTAAGGAGGCATGGGATAGGGGGAATTGTGGCAGATTGGATTCAGAATTGGCTGACCCTTAGAAGACAAAGGGTGGTAGTGGACGGAAAATATTCAACATGGTGCTCAGGTATGAGTGGTGTATCACAAGGATCTGTTCTGGGTCCTCTTCTATTTGTGATTTTTGTAATTGATTTGGATGAAGGAGTGGAAGGGTGGATTAGCAAGTTCGCGGATGATACGAAGGTGGGTCATGTTGTGGACAGTGCGGAGGGCTGTTCTAGGTTTCAAAGGGACATTGATAGAATGCAGAACTGGGCTGAGAAGTGGCAGATGGAGTTTAACCCTGTACAGTGTGAGGTGATTCAGTTTGGAAGGACAAACTTGAAAGCAGAATACAGGGTTAACGGAAAGATTCTTGGCAGTGTGGAGGAGCAGAGGGATCTTGGGGTTCATGTTCACAGTTCCCTGAAAGTTGCCACTCAGGTGGATAGAGTTGTTAAGAAGGCGCATGGTGTGTTAGCTTTCATTAATAGAGGAATCCAGTTCAAGAGCTGTGAAGTTATCCTCCAGCTATACAAAAGCCTGGTTCGGCCACATCTGGAGTATTGTGTCCAGTTCTGGTCACCTCATTACAGGAAAGATGTGGAAGCATTGGAAAAAGTGCAGAGGAGATTTACCAGGATGTTGTCTGGAATGGAGGGAAGGTCTTACGAGGAAAGGTTGAGAGAGCTAGGGCTTTTCTCTTGCAACGACGAAGGATGATAGGTGACTCGATAGAGGTGTACAAAATGATCAGAGGTACAGATAGAGTAGACAGCCAGAGACTTTTTCCAAGGGTGGAGGTAGCTTTTACGAGGGGATATAGTTTTAAAGTGAAAGGAGGTAGATATCAGGGAGACATCAGGGTAGGTTCTTTACTCAGAGAGTGGTCGGGGCATGGAATGCATTGCCGGAGAGGGTAGCGGAGTCGGCCTCATTAGGGGCATTTAAGTGGCTATTAGATAGGCATATGGATGATAGTATAAGGTAGGGGTGGAGGTTAGATAGACCTTAGGTTTCGGGTAAAAGTTCGGCACAACATCGTGGGCCGAAGGGCCTGTACTGTGCTGTACTGTTCTATGTTCTATGTTCTATAGATTGTCCTTTTGTTATGTTGCAATGCCACAGACCCACAGCAATGTGGTTGTCTCTGTGTAAAGAAATGCTGACCTTGCCATTGAGACCCATATCCGTGAACAAACAAAAAAAATTCCAATTTTCCTTTCGGGTAGTGTCAGAGACCAAGCAGTTAGAAATGATACACCTTGTTCAAAAAGGGTGTAAAGATAAACCCAGCAATAACAGAGCTTGGTGCTGCACAGCTTCTGGAAATGATAACTCAGGGCAGGATTAATGAGGAAAAGCCAGATTAATTAAGGAAAGTTCAGACAATTTTGTTAAGAGCAAACGTTGACTGGTCTGATGGTCATGGGTTATTGCTGATATTTTCTTACACAGTCAGTTATAGATTTCCCTGTTCTCTCTTCCCTCCTTCTCCCTATTTCGTTTGATTTGTCTATTATGGGTGACATGATGGTTCAGTGGTTAGCACAGCTACCTCACAGCATCAGAGACCCGGCTTCAATTCCAGCCTCAGGTGACTGTGTGGAGTTTACACATTGTCCCTGTATCTGTGTGGCTTTCCTCCTGGGTGCTCCAGTTTCCTCTCACAGTCCAAAGATGTACAGGTTGGGCTGATTGGCCATGTTAAAGTGTCCAGGGATGTGTAGGTTAGGTGGGTTGGAGGTGGTGGGCTGGGTGTAGTGCTCTTCAAAGGACTGGTGTGGACTCAATAGGCCAAATGGCCTCTTTCTGCACTGTGATTCAGTTTTTTTTGTGTATTTTTGATGTGATAAAAGAGAGTTGGTGAGGGTAAAGTTGTTGATGTGGTCTACATAGTCTTCCAAAAAACAAAGTGCCACGCAACAGACTGGAGAAGAACGTTCGAGTTCAAAGTCAAAGACAATAGCAACATAGACATGTGATTGGTTGAATGACAGGGACAGAGAGGACTATTTAGTGGGTGCTTATTGGACTGGAAGATGTTTTAAAGTTGATGTCCCTAGGGAGCAAGATTTAAGACCTTTGCTGCTCCTGATTTGTATTAATGATCAACAGCTGGTGTAACAGACAAAATTTGAGAATCTGCAGATGATACAAGTTTAGAAATATTGTAAACTGTGAGGAGGATAGCGTAGAACCTCAAAGGCCTAAACAGGGTGGGGGAAAGCTCATTTAAGTAGATGAAAGTTAATGCAAAGAAGTGAGAACTGATTCATTTTAGTAGAACCAACATGGGAAAACAATGCAACATCAAAATGACAATTCTGAGGGGAGTGCAAGAACACAGAAGCCTGTGTATGTATGTGTATGTACCGGACAGGTGGAGGGAGCAGTTAAGAAAGCTAAAAGAATCCTGGGCTTTATGAATAAAGACATTGAGTAGAAGAACGAGGGAGCTAGGTTAACTGTGTCTAAGATGTTGGTTCAGCTGCAGCTGAAGAATTGCATGCAGTTCTGAGCACGACGCTTTAGGAAAGAGCACGAGAGAGAGTTAGGAAAAGATTCACAGAACTGCTTCCAGGGATGAGACAACTTTGTTACAGGTAGATTGGAGAAGTTGAGGCTATTTTCCTGGGAGAAGAGAGAGTTGAGAGGAGATTTCCATTTGGATGATGGTCCTGGAGGAAGCTGAGATGAATAAAGTTTAGTCATAGAGTCACAGAGATGTGCAGCACAGAAACAGACCCTTCAGTCCAACTTGTCCATGCCAACCAGATATCCTAAATTAATCTAGCCCCATTTGTCTGCATTTGGCCCATATCCCTCTAAACCCTTCCCATTCATATACCCATCCAGATGCCTTTTAAATGTGGTAATTGTACCAGCCTCCACCACTTCCTCTGGCAGCTCATTCCATACACACACCACGCTTTGTGTGAAAAAGTTGCCCCTTAAGTCCCTTTTAAATCTTACCCCTCTCACCTTAAACCTATACTATGTAGTTTTAGACTCCCATGCTCTGAGGAATAGACCTTGTCTATCCACCATATCCATGCCCATCATGATTTTATAAACATCTATAAGGACCCCCTCAGCTTCCGACATTCCAAGGAAAATAGCCCCAGCCTATTCAGCCTCTCCTTATAGCCCAAAGCCTCCAACCCTGGCAACATTCTTGTAAATCTTTTCTGAACACTTTCAAGTTTGACAACATCTCTCCTGTAGTCAATGGAATGTACAAGCTTTGAGATTTATGTGGTTAAGTTTATCATAATCGATTATCTGCTGAAGTCAAGTCAAAATGACGTTATCTGGTGGAAGGTATGTGTCTGAGAGTTCAATGCTCTCACTCTACTTCAATCACCGATCCTTCTCCTTGGTTTTCTGTTCCTGTATAACTCAAGTCAATGGATAAAACTTGAAATGCTGTCATCTTTTAACTGGATCTTTAATTAACCCAGGAGGGTCATGTTACGTGATCTGCGTTATACTCACTCACTCACTGTGAAGATGCAACATTTGGAAATAAATTCATAAATCAGATTAGAGTCAGTTGTGCTCAGTGTGTGTGTGTTTGTGTGTGTGTGTGTGTGTGTGTGTGTGTGTGTGTCTGTGCGATGTCAAGGCCTTGAATAGGGTGCAGAGAAGAATTACTGCAATGGTACCATCAGCAAGTGGCTTGCGTTCTGTGGAGAGACTGGGGGAGCGGAGATCCTTCTCCTTAGAGCAGAGAACATTCAGGAGAAATTTTGTAAGTTTCAGAATCATGACAGATTGGATCAGAAAAAGCAGATTCACTAGAGAGGAGGGTTAGTATCAGAGGACACTATTAGAAAATAAATGGCAAAAGATTCAGGGGGATATGAGGAAGGTGGTTTTCATGCAATTGACAATTGCGTATAAAAGTGTAATATGAGCAAATTGCACAGGAACATACAAACGAAAATTGGATCAATGTATGAAAGGACAAAAGTGCAGGGCCATAGTGACTGGGACTAACTGAATAGCTGTTTCACAGAACTAGCACAGGCTCAATGGCATGAATGACCTCCTTCTGTTCTGAGAGATTCAATGATTACAAACGCTGTTTAATTGGCTGAATCTGTCCATTTGGCTGGGTCTAAGGCTGCAATGAATGTACAAACACAGAATGTGTTCTGATATGCTGACAATACGAAAATGATAATATACCAAGAAAGGTTTCAGACAATTTTGTCATCAGTAATTTTATTGCGCTGGAAATAACATTGAGAGCTGGATGAAAAGGAGTGAAGTGTCCCTGGGGAGACCTTAACAATGCTCTGCTTTTGTAAATGAATCACAATAAACCATTGGGACCAATTTGAAAATTGAAAACCTAAATCTATATTTGTTTATATTAACCGAGGTTAATAAAGTCTGAGAAATTAATGAACCTGCAAATAGAGCTTAGTGTCAATGGTCCAGAGATTTCTGTGGTTGTACACACTGTAATTGTGCAAAAGATGAAAATACAGAGTAGCTCTTTTGCACAACTGCTTCACTGCACCACAACGTACCACACCGCACCATACCACATCGCACCACACTGTACCACACCACACCGCACCGTACCATACCACACTGCACCACAGCACACTGCACAACAACACACCACACCGTACCACACCACACTGCACCACAACACACTACACCGTACCACACCACACCGCACCACATAAGACCATAGCACACCACACCGTACCACACCACACTGCACCATACCACACCATACCATACCACAGCACACCGTACCACACCACACTGCACCACATAAGACCGTACCACACCACACCGTACTACACCACACTGCACCGCATAAAACCATACCACACCATACTGCACCACATAAGACCGTACCACACTACACTGCACCACACCACACCACACCATACCACACCACACTGCACCACACCACACCATACCACACCACAGCACACTGCACCACAACACACCATACCATATAACAGCACA
>NC_063358.1:41427363-41471966 GCF_021869965.1 Rhincodon typus | reverse complement strand
CACACCGCACCACACTACACCACACCATACCACACCACACCACACCGTACCACACCACACCACACCATACTACACCACACCGTTCCACACCACACCACACCACATTACACTGTACGACACCACACCATACTACACCACACCGTACCACACCACACCACACCATACCACACCACACCACACCACACTGCACCACACCATACCACACCACGCCGCACCACACCATACCACACCACGCCACACCACACCACACCACGCCACACCACACCGTACCACACCACACCGTACCACACCACACTGCACCACACTGCACCACACCACACCATACCACACCGCACTGCACGACAACACATTGCACCACAACTCACTGCACCACACCATACCATACCACACCACACTGCACCATGCCACACCATAACGTACCACACCACACCGTACCGCACCACACCGTACCACACCACCCCTTACCGTACTACACCACAATGCACTACACCATACCGCACCGTTCCACACCACACTGCACCACGCCATACCACACCGTACCACACCACCCCTTACCGTACCACACCACACCATACCGTACCACACCACAATGCACTACACCATACCACACCGTACCACACCACACCGCAATGCACCACACCACACCACACTGTACCACCCCTTACTGTACCACACCACACCATACCGTACCACACCACAATGCACTACACCATACCACACTGTACCACACCACACCACACCACACCACACTTCACCACACCACAGCACACCATACCACACCATACTGTACCACACCACACTGCACCACACCACACCACACCGTACCACACCACACTGCACCAAGTAATTGACCCCTCCACCCTGGAAAAAAGCCTCCTACTTTCCACTCTGTCCATGCCATTGACAATCTTATAAATGTCCCTCAACCTTCAGTATTCCAGTGAAAACAAACACAGTCTATCCAACCTTTCTTCATTACTAAGATCCCCCATACCAGACAACATCCTGGTAAACCTGCTTCCACAGGGTCAAGATGCGAGGGGGGAAGTTTAAGAGTGATGTGTGAGGCAGGTATTTCATACAAAGGGTGGTGAGGGCCTGGAACGCACTGCCAGAGGAGGTGGTGGAAGCAGATACAATAGCAACATTCATGAAACATCTGGATGAACAAATGAATAGAAAGGGAATAGAGGGATACGGATGCTGTAAGTGAAGTCAGTTTTAGTGTAGAAGATCAAAATGTGTCAGCATAGGCTTGGGAGGCCAAAGGACTTGTTCCTGTGCTGTATCATTCTGTGTTCTTTACTCTTTGTTCAAATATAAAGCAGAGGAAATGTACTTAAGAATCTGTGGGACTGGAATATGAATAATGCCCTGAACCTGATAGCCATTTTATTGTCCATTGACTGAACACAATGGATTAGCAGCCTATGGACTAAACATGTCAGCTCCCCCATCTGCTGCAATAGACTTGTGACTCCAGGGATGAGGAATGTCAGCGAGGAAGCTAGGTTGGAGAAGTTAAGATTGTTTTCCTTGGAGAAGAGAAAAGGAGATTTGATTAAGGTGTTCAATATCGTCAGGGGTCAGGACATAGTGGATAGGGAGAGACTGCTGCCTCTCGTGACAGAATCAAGAATGAGAGGCTACAGATTTCAACTATTTGGCAAAGCGAACAGAAGTGTTGTGTAAAATAGTTTTTGTTTCCACAGGATCAGTTCACATGTGGAATGCACTATGTGACGATGTGGTGAAGGCAGTTTGAATCAAGGTTTTGAAAATGCAACTGAACTGAAAAGGAACAATCTGCAGAGTTACAGGGAGAAGGCAAGGGAATGATTGGAAAGCAGGCACTGACACAAGGGCTGAATGGCCTCCTGCATTGTAACATTGTGCAACTCTGAAATTTGCAATGGCTGTGCACAGATGCAAACTTTCTGATTTGTGCAAGTTCCCCCACCTCCTTGACCAGTCCCAGTGTCCCACAAATTGACAGCTCTCTGTCCTGAACCTTCTCTCCAGGCACGCAGTTTTCTGCTGGTTATTATACATGTGATACACAAGAATAGGGTAATGGTGATAGGTGTAGAATGAGGGCCCTCCTCCTAGCTCCCTCCTGCTCTGTTTCACCCTTCCCTCCTTCCTCCTCACCCTGTCACTCCTGTTGCCAATCTTCCTGCATTATTTTTCCTTCCTGCCCCCACTGTCCTTTCTCTTCATTCTGCTGTGTGTATTGTTCTGACAGAACTGATTCCTTTTCCTCAGAAAGAATAGAATTGAACACATAGCAATTACATGAAGACAGCACATTGCAGAATCAATATTACAGTTCAGAACATTGTACAGACACCACAAATCACTTGAGATCACATCTGTCCCCAGAATCTACTGGCAACTCCCAATGAAGCATCAGCAATAACCTGAGATTAGATTTATTTTTTAGTTCACTCATGGGACGTGGACATTGCTATCTGGCCAGCAATTTTATTGTCTGTCCTTGGTTGCCTTTGAGAAGGTGAAGTTGAGCTGCTTTCTTGAATCGCTGCAGACCACGTGCTGTGGGTTGACCCACAATGCCCTTTAGGAGAGAACTCCAGGATTTTGGCCCAGTGACAGTGAAGGAACGGCAATATATTTCCAAGTCAGGATGGTGATTGACTTGGAAAGAAATTTGGAGGTGGTGGTGTTCCCATATATCTGCTGCCCTTGTCCTTCTAGATGGAAATGGTCATGGGTTTGGTAGGTGCTGTCTGAGGAGCTTTGGTGAATTTCTGCAATGCATCTTGCAAATAGTACACACTGCTGCTACTGAGCGTCGGTGGTGGAGGGAATGGATGCTTGTGGATGTAGTGCCGATCAAGTGGGCTGCTTTGTCCTGGATGATGTCAAGCTTCTTGAGTGTTGTTGGGGCTGCATTCATCCAGGCAAGTGGGGAGTATTCCATCACACTCCTGACTTGTGCCTTGTAGATGGCGGACAGGCTTTAGAGAGTCAGGAGGTGAGTTACCCACCACAGCATTCCTAGTCTCTGATCTACTTTGATGATGAGAATGTAACCATCCCTTTAATAGCAGTGTAATGGCCACCTCCCGATCACTTGCTGTGTGAATGGCCTATAGAAATCACAGTGGTAGTACTTGTTAGGAACAGCAAGCTGGGATCTGAGCAATCTTTGATCTGCCATCATATTGGGGCATAGTTCCTCCAGCAGGGTACAGGGGCAACCCTTATGCTAGCTCCTGTAATGCAAGAACTAGACAGTGTTAACATGATACTGAAAGATTCAACAGATGTTTATCACAGCCCCTGATATACACATACATTATAGTGGTGGGCACTGCTGTGTCTGGGCTAATATTAACTTATTCAATTACAGTTACATGCTTTCATATGCCTCATTTGGGAGTGGCTCCAGTCAGAATAGAGTCTGAGAGTTTTACACTCTCAGCTCACATGCTGCAATACAGTGGTGATATTATGAGCACACTATCTGTGAGATATAACACAACAATCTTAGCTGCCCCTGTCATTAATTGCATTGGGAAGCATTAGCCATTCAAGTCAAAACCTGTCTGTAATTGCAAAGAGCTGACCACAGTGTGCAGCTGATGACCTTTCATCCTGATTTCTACCTCATTATTGCTAACTGGGTCAGCAACAAGAGGAAAAGAAGCCCCATCATTGTGCACAAACCCATCACCAATATTATTTTCAGATGCCCCAAGAATGCTCCATTAACAGCGATGCAGCCTTCCACAACTTGGCCTGGGTATGACGACAGTGAAGCCATGGTACCAAGGCATTTCAAACTGGCTAATGTGACATAGCTGGCGAGGAATTGTGTTGATCAGATTTTACCTTCAGCTTCCAGTGCTGACTCATTCTTGATTGGCATGCATTAGCAAAGGTTCAAGATGTCTCCCTTGGGGAGTATTTTGTTCCCACTGTGCTGACTACAACACTTTACTGCAAGAAGTTACCAGCCAAGTCCACAATACAACATGAGCTGTGCAAATGACAATCAATAATTTGTTTAGGAAGCAAATTGATTTGCTGTCTGGCAGAGGGCACAGTTGAACTGCAAAGCAGTTGGGCTGTTGAATATTGATTTTGAACACTGAATAGCCATTTCATTTCTTGTCCTGTTTGTCCAGTCCATTTAATCTGTCAGCTCCAAAGAAAACTAACATATAAAAAAAAATTTATACCTGAAAGCGGTGGTTAGTAATTGTGGAAATGGCAACGATTCTCATCTGCTTTTATCAATTAGTTATTAATCCTCTGTATAATATATCGGAGATAGTCCCTGATGGTTCAGCTCATTGACATGAGTCATTGAGAACATAGAGACAAGGAATTGATGTTTAACCTGCATTAGCTGATCACAGTTGGTGCTGTTGTGTTATGTCTCATGCTGAATATGTCACTATACCTTTCTGAGATACAGTACATTAATATACCTTTAATAGACATCCTCATGGACATCATCACTGTATCACAGCACGTGACCTGAGAGTATAAATATTGCAGACTCCATCTTAATTCAGTACACTTGAAGCATAAAATGTTACCAGAAGCGTGCTGCATTATTGTAAATAGATAGCTTAATATGAGCCCAGGCACTTATGCACCTGAAGGATGTACTGTTTGTGTATAATAGTTAGCTGTAATCAATGTCTATTGGATTCTTCAATACCAGATATCCACACATAGTTTCTTATAAGTGATCACATCAGAATTGCCACATCAGGTAAGTATCCTACCAGAGTAAAACCCATATGGTTAGCCCCAGTGGCCACTTATAAATGAGATTTCAAGACCTTGGTGACAGCGTTTTTGAAAATTAATAGGCAGACAGCAGCTTTGGATTACAGACAATTTAGATAAAGGAAACTAGGAACAGGAGTAGGCCATTCATCCCTTCAAGCCTGTTCCAGCATTCAACAAGATAATGGTTGATCTGTGGCCTAACTCCATATACCTGCCTTTGGTCCATATCTCTTAATACCTTCGCTGAAAGAAAAGTCCTATCGCAGATTTAAAACCAACCACTTATCCAGCATCCACTGCATTTGTGGAATAGAGTTGCAAACCTGTACTATCCTTTATGTGTAGAAGTGCTTCCTAAGATCTCTCCTGAACTCTTTAACCCTAATTCTCAGACGATGCCCCCTGTTCTAAAATCATCAGCCAGTGGAAATAACTTCTCTTTAACTACCCTGTCTTTTCCTGTTAATATCTTGAAAGGGATACCTTCTCATCCTTTTATCAGCATCAGCCTTTGTGAGTAAAGATACCTCTATAGATCTACAGACCAGCAACAGAGAGGGAGTTCATTTCTTTCAAAAGGAATACAGGCATGTTCAAGGCAAAAGGAATTTATAAGATTGCCTCAGTTATGAAAAACTGCAGTCCACTTCTGAGCTGAGACACAGAGGCAAGAATGCTCTGTTCCAGACGTTGATACAAAAATTTGCATTCTCTCACACCAGCCACAGCGCCTGTGTTCCTAAAGCAAAAGCATTTTAATTTCTACTTATTCAGACTCAAAGAGCTTTTCTCTTTCACATTTATACTGACATAAATGTACAGTCCAGTGTTTTTAAGGTTTGCACAGATTGCAAAATCAGCATCATCGACGGGGCATCTAGTGACACCTTTACCAAACTATAACTATTCAAACAAGGCGTGCAGCTTTTTGTGCAGATCTAGTGACAGAGGGCCCCAAGAAAAGAGTTCTTCAGCAAGGAAGGACTTTGGAGAATTAAAACATCTCATTTTTCCATTGATGCTCAGTCAAATCCAGAAGTTGACAGTTCTCAAAGACCAGCTGAAGGTACAAACAATATAGAGCAATACCACAGCAATCGCAGCAAGCAAGGTGTCAAGAATGTGCTCAAATATAAACACATCCATGAAATTTAAAGCCATCCAAGCGAAAAGCAAATTTCAGAAGATGATCATGTTTTTCATATCGTTACCTTCACACACCATGTTGACAGCATGAGGTGATCAGAAGTTTTTGCTATTAATATTGCATGTCCTGAAAAGGCAGGTTGACACTCCTTAAAAGCTAAAATCAACGCAAGAGCAAGTTCCAACATATTATCATAAATGTCCTGAAAAATATTAGCCAATAAGGGGTGGCCCGTGCTATAGCTTTTGTTACTGTTTTATAGTGCATAATGCATCACCCAATGTGCATTAGCTGAATCTCTTTGCAATGCCAATATAGCTTCCTGAAATCTTCCACCTGGTAGATACAAATGGTCCAACAGTGCATGGTAACCAGCTAGTACAGATCTCATCTCAGTATAGCCACAACACCTGAGATTCAACCCACACCCACTCACCCTGGTGGAACAGACCACACCTGATTTAGTCAATGATCTGCAAGGATGGTTACAGCTGACAGACTATCTGAAGCTGTAGAAACAAAGTTGAAAACATTCTCAGGGTTAATCTGTTACACTTTGGCCAGAGTCGGTGTGAACAGTTACAGTTAGCAACTGCTGAACAGGAGCAAATCCAAGAGTTGCGAAAGATTATTATCGAGGGATGGGCTGACAATATTCAAGAAGTGCCTGGGAAGGTTTGTTCATTTTGGTCATACAGAGATAAACCTGGCATATCATGACAAGCCAATTTCAAGGACACACTGAATCCTAATACCAGGATATCATGTCCATATCAAACTGGGTCACATGGGCTTTGAACACAAAATGGCCGGCAATTATATCTTTGTACTAGCCAGGGATAAATCAGGAGATTCAATGGTTTGTGGTTGTATGTGAGACATGTCAAGCATGCCTCTAGATCCACACAATGTTCCATCAAGCCTTGAACGAAAAGCAGCAACTGACCTATTCATAGTGCACAGGGAAGATTACATCCTTGTGATGGATTACATCTCCAAATTTCCTCTTATTTAGCAATTTAACAATGGGCTCAATGGTCACTGATACTACTTTCAATTTATTCATTGTCCCAGAATGGATAGTATCTGCCAATGGACTATGGTTTACTGGCGAATCATATGTGTGAGAAGTTATTTGTGACCCATATCATCGTCATTTGACTATCCATAGTCTAGTTAAAATAGTCTAGCAGAACATATAGTATGTACTATCAAATCAGATCATTATGTGTCATGCCACAAAATAAGATTTTCTAGTACAGAACCAGCTAGATCTGTACTAGCTGGCTGCCGTGCACTGTTGGACCATTTGTATCTGCCAGGTGGAAATTTGTTGTAATTTGGTGTGATACCAATGGAATAGGAACACTATCTCTAGAATAAATGATGCTAAAAAGGTGAGTAGATGAGGCGAATAGCAAAAGTCTTTTTCCCGGGGTAGGGGAATCCAAAATTAGGGAGCATAGGTTTAAGGTGAGAAGGGAAAGATTTAAAAGGAACCTGAGGGGTAACATTTTCATATACAGGACGGTGCATCTATGGAATCAACTGACAGAGGAAGTAGATGCAGTTACAGTTACAACATTTAAAAGACATTTGGATAGGTACATGAATAGTAAAGGTTTAGAGGGATATGGACCAATTGAGGGCAAATGGGACTAGTTAAGTTTGGGAAACTTGGTCAGCATGGACGAATTGGATGAAGGGTCTCTTTCTGCACTGTATGGCTCAATTACTTTAAGTCTGAATGATCTTGCCCAGCAACCAATTGTCTAACCATTCCAAGACACGGGGCATTTTTGATCAAAGATAGAGGAGAATGAACGGCATGGTGGCTCAGTGGTTAGCACTGCTGCCTCACAGTGCCAGGGACCTGGGTTCGATTCTACCCTCGGGCGACTGTCTGTGATTCCACATTCTCCCCGTGTCTGCATGGGTTTACTCCAGGCGCTCTGGTTTCCTTCCACAGTCCAATGATGTGTAGATTAGGTGGGTTAACCATGGAAATGCAGGGTTACAGGAATAGGGTAGGGGGTTGGATCTGGGTGGGATAATCTCCAGAGAGTCAGTGTGGACCCAATGAGCCAAAAGCCTCTTTCCACACTGTAGGGATTCTATGATCCTTTGGAAGTACTACACAATGAGTGAGCAGGTACAGAATGACCACAACTACATATTAGGCACAGAATGTGAGTGAGAAATACACATACAAAGGAAAATACAAATACAAGGTACCAGCAAAGGTTTCTTGAATAGACCATAGAACATAGAACATAGAACATAGAACATTACAGCGCAGTACAGGCCCTTAAGCCCTCGATGTTGCGCGGACCTGTGAAACCAATCTGAAGCCCATCTAACCTAAACTATTCCATTATCATCCATATGTTTATCCAATGACCATTTAAATGCCCTTAAAGTTGGCGAGTCTACTACTTTTGCAGGCAGGGCATTCCACGCCCTTACTACTCTCTGAGTAAAGAACCTACCTCTGACGTCTGTCCTATATCTATCACTCCTCAATTTAAAGCTATGTCCCCTCGTGCTAGCCATCACCATCCGAGGAAAAAGGCTCCCACTGTCCACCCTATCTAATCCTCTGATCACCTTGTATGTCTCTATTAAGTCACCTCTTAACCTTCTTCTCTCTAACGAAAACAGCCTCAAGACCCTCAGCCTTTCCTCATAAGACCTTCCCTCCATACCAGGCAACATCCTGGTAAATCTCCTCTGCACCCTTTCCAATGCTTCCACATCCTTCCTATAATGCGGTGACCAGAACTGTACGCAATACTCCAAGTGCGGCCGCACCAGAGTTTTGTACAGCTGCAACATGACCTCATGGCTCTGAAACTCAATCAGGTTTTTGGAGGGCAGGGTCTTGCGGGGTTTTCTTACCATATCTTGCCAAACTTGCTGCATTAATTACCAAGCTTGCCTCATGATGTATCTTACATACAGTTTCCCCCCATTATACCACATGCTGTTGCCAAAAGCTTGCCACTCAATGGACTCTATGGAATGACCAGCATACCTTGCACCTGCTCCATCTTTGAAAGGCTGCTGTATACCTGGATGCCAGCAATGTCATAGCACAAGAGTCATAAAACCACACAGCCCATGGCACATTGTTGGCCTAGCTGATAACCCTTTGCACATACAACTCCATTCTCTCACCCTTGTTGCTGGTTAAGCACCAAACCATTCACTTTGCCTCTCTATCACTACATCCCACCTGAACAGCCTGCTCCCAATGCCCACTGTAGACATTGTCCAGTAGGGAACATCACATTCAGGCAAGAAATCAGACAATTCCAAACACGACCTTTCATTTACTGAAAGCAAAAGGGAACACAAAATGAATAGAGACACTGCAAACCAGATTTCCATGTTATGAAAGAAGATTATTTTCCATTCCATGCTACACCTAGCTCCCATCGCCTAGAACCAGGTGTCAGCCAGTTCCTTTCTCACATGTAGCTCCTGATGCAGCTGAACTCTGTCATAGACAAGGAAACTTTTCTGCTCCCCAATGTGCTTGTCCTCCTCCTTGAAGACTGCTCTTGTTCCCCCAGTTCTTCAGAATCCAGCACATGCCTCATTGCCTGCTCCAATTGTGTAGAGCATCTCCACACCAATTGTGTAAAGTACAGCATGCCAGGATGACGTGGCACGCTGTGTCCAGGCTATATTGGTGGGACCCCATGACCAGTCCAAGCAGTGGAACCACATCTTCAGCTGCCTTATCATTGGTCTACCAGAGCCCTGGTCAAAGCCTAGGCAGCATTGTACCCGAGCACGGCATCAGCAGGGGATTGCACAATAGTCACATGGTCACAGTGGAGCCCTTGTCACACCAGGTGTACAAGAGGGCTTCAGGATGTTAGAGTCATGGCAACTGCCAGCGTAGTGGGCATATACCTCTAGGATGTGGTAACACTTATCACAGATGACCTGAACATGAATTAAATGGAACCCTTTCTTATTGATGAATTCCACCGTGTTGTGATGTGATCCTTTGATGTCATGTGTGTGCAGCTGATAGCACGCTACCCCTTGGGGAACACAATTATGTTCCTGAATCTTCCTACCTGGGCTGCAGCACTGATCCTGTCACGGGGGACCATGGTCACCACTTATCTCCCCAAAGCCTCTACATTGTCCATTTCCCCAGGCTGCCCCAACATCCAATTGCTATCCATTACCCCAGGTGGAGTCCCACCAGACTGAATTTTGCTTCTAAATATTCTCCCAGACCCTGTAACTCTGCCATTACACCATGGTAGCGACCACATGGGCCCTCCACGTTCCCCATAGTGGTGGTCATTGTCAATAACTGCCCCCCACCCACCACCTCCTCCAATGTTGGTCCACTTGCTCCCATTCACCTTGAGCATCCCCTGGTCACTGGCTGCATCCCCACTTCTATAATCACCTCTATTTCCCTCCCCTACCTTTTTGGGCAGCAGTCCTTCAGCTGCCCCTACTCACTCCCTCCCCCTTTAAACTTTGCTGAAAGATCAGCGGAAGGGCCTCCAAGACTGTAATCACCTCAGATCTCTGACCAACTTGTTCAGGAGTCTGTAGATATGATGAGCCAAACCCTGACTCTTGTGTTTGCAGTTTCTGACTGACAATATAAGATTCACCTAGCTGCTGGTGCTGGTCTGACAGGACCGTACCGGGACAGTTACCCTGATTGAGATCATGACAATCCGATGGCTGACCATGGAGAAGCCCCTGGACTGTGTATGCAGATTGTGCCTATGACTGAGGGTACCTGTTGACTGACAGCACCCGTCCCCTTATCTAAACGGAAGACTGACACCCACCTGGTTTCAGAAACGGCCATTTGGTTGAGTGAAGGTGCAGCATGATTGCCAGGCACATGCTGTGGGTCTTAGAATGATGTGTTGCTGTGTCACACAGCATGATATCTCCATCCCGAGTCAGATTCCTGCATGTGTCTGTCTGTCTAACTTAAAGAGTACCTCAAAATGGCAGCAGGGACAGCCTTTGGCTCTGGTTGAGGTGTCAATGCAGCAACAGGCATATCATGGCAAGGCTTTGTGAGGCAGAAGTGCTGCAAGCATAGGCACTAACTGAGTGAGTACTAAGATTGCAAGCAAGCAGCCATGATATGGTCCTTTCAGCCCCTGCACAGTATTCCTGCAGCAGCTTCTCCAGTGTACTCTGTAATCGAGCTCTGTGCCTGCTCAGTAACCTGCCAATGGATTGGAACTGGGGCCAGGAGGGGTTGGCAGGCCCTGGATGTCAATGCCCATGAACTGGGTGGGGGGGGGGGGGGGGGGGGGGGAGGGTGCTTGCAGCTGGTGCCTGTAGATTGTGCCCTGAGATGTTGTTTGGTCATGGGCAACATGGACGTTATTCAGAGCAACGAACAAACTGAATGCACAAAGTACCCACTCTGCTTTCCACGTGGAGTTTTCCTGACATTTAGCTTTTTGTTTTATTAAGATGGCAGGCTAAATGTTAAGAAGGCAAGCTGATCTGTTAACAAGAAGATTAATAAGTGTCAAATGGCATCTGTCTGCTGCCTAGTGAGAATCTCAATATGCTGCTTGTGAAAATCAGCAAGTTGAGATGGGCTTCATTATATTTATCACCCAATTCTGCAATACATTTTACTATAGCCCATGTTGTTCAGCTTTCTATAAGGTTCCACCCAGAGTTTTGTACGTTACGAGGAATACCATAAGAATTGACGCAGCAGGTAAAATATCCTGATGAGCAAAACACACATCAGTTCTAACACAGCAACAAAAACAAAATTGCTGGAAAAGCTCAGCAGTTCGGGCAGCATCTACAACTCAGACCTGCTGAGCTTTTCCAGCAACTTTGTTTTTGTTCCTGATTTACAGCATCCGCAGTTCTTTCGGTTTTTTATTTACACATCAGTTCTAGTAGCTGTGATGCTAAAGTAGGCCTCAGGTGCCCTGAGTCATCAGCCCTGGCTCAATGATGCCACTCTCCCACTGCTGGGCTCGGAGCTTGTATGTTCAAGTAATATTCGAGAGGCTTGAACACAAAATGTATGTTTAAGCCCAGGTGCAGACTTGACAGAGTACC
Organism: Rhincodon typus; assembly: GCF_021869965.1. Taxonomy (NCBI): domain Eukaryota; kingdom Metazoa; phylum Chordata; class Chondrichthyes; order Orectolobiformes; family Rhincodontidae; genus Rhincodon; species Rhincodon typus. Next base: position 41,459,959 of record NC_063358.1, on the reverse strand, counting down.
ACATTGTCAAAAATACTGTCTTCCAATTAAGTCAGTAAACTGAGCCCCTATAAACTTCAAAGAAGAGCAGGGGTGCTTCACCTGGTGGCTCAGTCAATACTTATTGCCAAATCCACTTTACTCACAACATGGCATTTATGCTGCATCGCTGTTCGTGAAACTTTAAAGTGAATAAATTGTTTGCTGTGTTACTGACATTGCAACAGTGACTCCACCTGAAAAGTATAATAAAAATGAGCACAGAAATTAATTGGTGAAGAGCACTGTTGGAAATCCTAATAGGCAGTGTAAAGATAACAGGCTGAGGAAGGAAACTCATACACTTGGCTCATTTCATTATCATTCGGTGATAGCTGCCATCAGATTTGAAAATGGACAATAGGCAGGTCCCCCAGCTCCTGATTCAATGGCTTGGCAACATTCATTGTCACAGTGAACATATGACCATTTGGACCACCCATCAGATTTAACTCAACACCTCAGTCAGCAATGGGAACAGGTTCTAAATAACCCATTGTCCACAAACCTCAACATTAAAAATATTATATGGACCATTGTATAATTAATTCTGATCATCCAAAACGTGCACTCTGTGACAACGGCTATTTGGATAAGTCTATTAGCGCACTCTTGTATATCCATGGTATCTGATAGAGAAGATTTATTTGCAATGATTCAGCGAGGGAAACAAAGGGAGAAGTAGTCCAATTAATGTTTGTGCTTGTCTGGCATTTCCAAGAAGAATAGAAGATTGATTTTGCTTCCAGTTGTTCCAGCTCTGAGTCACATTGTACTCTGTGTTTCCAAAGACTCCATGTGCACAGGCATTGAAGTAGCTGATGCTTTTAAAATAGTCTTGAAGAATGGATAGGGAGGTGACAATCAGCAGGATGGGACTTCAACATGAACCAAGGCTACAATACGTGATGAGTGATATCTGCTTTTTCCCTACTGGTTCACGTGATTCGGTACCATTGTATATGAAGGCCAACTTGCCTGCTAGAATTAACTTGCAAACTTCTCATTTAACCTGTTGACATGGGTTAGGCATAAGATACTGATTTTATTCCTGCTAGTTCATTATGAACTAATTTGCAGTTGATTACTGGAAAATGAAATAGGATAACAGAACTGGGAATTGTATGAACTGGCTTTGACCACGTTAATTATAACTCAGCAGTACATAAATCCCCACTGGCGCCCAATTTACAAGGGTTTTAATTGTACAGTCAGTCACATTTAAGGGTCCATGGTAATAAGTTTGTGAGAGAGCCAGTTGCATAGCAACAGAGAATGGTTCACATGTAAACATTTGCAACAGCATAACTTACCTAATGAAATAAAAATTTTCTGAGGGGCTTGGAACTTCCTCCACTGGTGTAACCCAGAAGTTAGATTTAAAAATCTGCCAATGTTGTGTTGGATTTTGTTATCAAAAAAGATCTGAATCTTCTTATTTTATGAGAACTCAATCAGCAGAAATGGCTGGGTTAAAGGAATCACTGAATCCACACACCAGTATATTTCTCCTTTTAAGTATGCAAATTTCAGTTTCAATTTATTTCACCACTATTCTCAGATAAAACATATTTAAGACAAACAAAGAATTCTGGAAAACCTCAGCAGGCTGACAGTATGTATGCAGAGGGAAATAGAGTTAACAACTCAAGTCTGATATGAATCTTCTTCAAGCACTCATATTCGTTATTTCACAACATGTTTACCAACTGATCAAAGGGAGGTTTTCAGGTCAGAACATAATTTATGCCAATTCGCACCACACAAATGCCAGGCTATAACTATATCTAATAAGAGACTAACAAGCCACTGCCCTTGACATTCAATGGTGTTACTGTTACTGAACCTCCCACTATCACTGTCCTAGGGGCTACCATTGACCAGAAACTCAACTGGGCTCACCACATAAACACAATGGCTATAGCAGCAGGTCAGAAGCTGGGAATACTGTGGTGAGTAACTCACTGCCTGACTTCCCAAAGTCTGACCATCATCTACAAGGCGCAAGTCAGGAGTGGGATGGAATACTCCCCACTTGCCTGAATGGGTGCAGCCCCAACAACACTCAAGATGCTCGACTTCTTCCAGGGCAAAGCAGCCCAACTGATCAGCACCACATCCACTCCCTCCACCACCATGCTCAGTAGCTACAAGTTACACTGCTGAAATTCACCAGAGATCCTTAGGCAGCACCTTACTTTCATTTAGAGGAATAAGACATGGGAACACCATCCTCTGCAAGTTCCCCTCCAAGCCACTCACCATTCTGACTTGGGAATATATCGCCGTTCCTTCACTGTCACTGGGTCAAAATCCTGGAATTCCCTCCCTAATGGCATTGTGGGTCAACCCACAGCAGGTGGCCTGCAGCGGTTCAAGAAGGCAGCTCACCACCACCTTCTCAAGGGCAAATAGGGATGGGCATTAAGGAAAAACTGTTTGGATAGTGACACCCACATCACACGAGGGTGAATAAAGGAAAAAAAAGAGATCTAGGTACATGTGTTTGTAATTCACACAGGGTAGAGGGACAGGAGAGTGAGCAGTTAGTAAAACATACTGTATCCTCAGCTTTATTCATAGGAGTATGGAATACAAGAGCAAGAAGGTTTTGCTGATTTTGCATGACATTAGTTAGAGCTCAAAATATCTGAAACAAAGACAGAAATCGCCAGAGAAACTCCGCAGGTCTTATAGGATCTATGGAGAAAAAACAGAGTTAACGTTTTGGGTCCAATGAACTTTCTTCAGAAAGGTTAGACCTCAGCTAGAATATTGTATACAATCCTGGATGTGACGCTTTAGGAAGGACGTGATTACATTGGAGATAGTGCAGAAGAGATTTACAAGAATGGTTCTAGAGTGAGAAACGTCAGTTATGAAGATAAACTGTAGAGTGTGGCAGTACAGTGGTTCAGTGGTTAGCACTGCTGCCTCACAGTGCCAGGGACCCAGGTTCGATTCCACCCTTAGGCAACTGTGTGGAGTTTGCACGTTCTCCCTGTGTCTGTGTGGGTTTCCTACGGGTGCTCTGGTTTCCTCCCACAGTCCAAAGATGTGCAGGTTAGGAGGATTGGCCATGCTAAATTGCTCATAGTTTCCAGGGATGTGCAGGATAAGTAAATTAGTCATGGGAAATGAAGGATTATAGAGAATAATGTTGGGAAGGGGAATGGGTCTGGGTGGGATGTCCTTCAGAAGGTCGTGAGGACTTGATGGGCTGAACAGCCTGTTTCCACCCTGTAGGAGTCTATGTTGTTTAGGTCTAGAACACTTTGTCTTGAGGTGTGATTGAGGAAGGCTCAATCAAGGCATTCTAGACAGCATTCAATGATGATATAAATGGAAACAATGTCTGGGGTTTTCAGGAAAGGGCAGGAGAATAACTTGGAGTCATGCTGCTCATTCAGAGACCCAGTCTGACATAATGGGCCAAAGGCCTTTCCATACTGTAACAATTCCATCATTCTCTGATTCTCTCTGAGCTGCTCCTATTGCAAAAGGATGAAATATCCTTTTTCAAATCAGGACACACTGCTTGGGAAGTGATCGCTCCAAGCTCCTGTGCACCAGCAGCAATACTTCCCTACCTTTATATTCCAATCCTCTAACAATAAACAATATTTTATTTACCAGCCTAATCCCCTGCTGCATCTGCAAACTAACGTTTTGTGATTCAGGACACTCAGATTCCTATCTACCATTGTGCCAGACAGTCTTTCTCCATTTAAATAGTATATCATTTTGCTATTCTTCCTGCCAAACTGGGCAAGTTTACATTTTCCTACATTGAATTTCACTAATTAATCATTTTGCCCACTTACCTAATCTATCTCTATCCCTCTGTGGATATTTTACCTCCTGGTTGAAGTGAGGTCAGGCAGGTGGACCTCAAAGAATGAGTTCCCTGATTGGGGCTGTTAATCTGGTCCAATCAGGGAGTCCTGGCTGACAGATATAAACAAGAGTGTCAGGAGTTCTGCTCACTCTAGGAGCTGGCTCTGAGTTAGCTGGGTCAGTGTCATGTTCTATGCATGTGTAAATTAAGGGGGACTTGGTGATGGGATACTGGCCTTTGTGGAACTGTTACATCTCCTCTTGACAACTTATGGTCACAGCTACTTGGTGTTATTGCCAAATGGTAATTTTCAGTAAATTACTGATTGAAATTATTGAGCAGCTCTCCCTTGGTCCTACACTGGGATATCAGCCTACATTCAGTGAGGAAGCCTCTAGAGTGAGATCTGAATTTGCAACCTTGACTTAGAGGCAAGCATACTAGCCCTGAGTGAAAGCAAAACTGGAGTAAGATTTAATGCCTTTACACTGTTGTGTCAATGCCAGGATAAAGACATCCAATACAGTTTGACATGGATCTTTATCTATTACACAGGCATTTTAAATATAAAGGGGTTTTAAGGCTTCAGAATCTGCATCAATTTTTAAAATCACATTCACCCATATCTCTGAGACTGACTTGTAAAAAAAGATCCTCGTCTTCCATTCTGAGAAACTGCTGTGAAAAGAATATTCCCTCAATTGCCAATTTGCATACAAGTCTCTTCCTTGCTGATATTACCTGCTAGATGAGAGTTGTATTACGCAAATGTCAAACCAATGTCAGGGATTAAAAAATTAACAAAAAGGAGATGAGGTGGTTATTTAATCATTGAGATAAGGCCAGTCATGTGGAATGACAGTGTTTGGTCAAAGCGCATTGCTGCTGTTAATCGTGCCAAGTACAGAAATTAAACACCAGAACTCATACAGAGATATGTCAGTGCCTTAATGAGCCAAATTAACCAACAATCTCAATCTGTGAGGCCCGAAGATAAAAATTGGCAATAAGCCTTCATCAAACCAGTGGCATGCAGGAGGAAGGATTTGGCTGATTCTGCAGAAATTTTCAAAGCTCTCAGAGGAATTCTTAGGGCTCATGCTCCCATTTGAATATGCCACCAGCTCACACCAAATTTCTCGACTCAATAATATAGCATAGTCATCAAACTGTTTATTTTGATGGGATTGCTGGAAAACTCACAGAGTGGTTTAGCACAACACATCAAGAATTGGTGCGGGGTCCAGGGTTTGGGAAGACATTTTAATACCAATTCTGTATTACCTCACTTGCTTTCATTCAGGAAAACAATGCATTTGTTCAAAATGACACTCAAAAGCTCCGACTGGGAAGGGAAAGAGCTCCCACTTACTGTATTTTCATAATTCACAGTTTGTATTTTCCTGCCCTATACCAACTCGCTGCACTCAAAACCAATCAATCCCAGCCTTAAACGTCCACAATGATGGATCTTTCAGAGCTCAATTTCGAATGTTCACAACTGTCAGAGGGATGTGAATCTTTGGAATTCCCTTTCTCAAAAGGCAGTGGATGCAGAATCTTTAAATATTTTTAAGGCAAAGATTCATAGATTCTTGATTATCAAGGGGATGAAAGTTTATTGAAGATATGCAGGAAGGTACATTTGAGGTTAAATTCAGATCAGCCACAATCTTATTGGATGGTGGACCAGAATCAAAGAGCAGAACGCCTAAACACCTGACATTTTCACATGTTTGTAATATGTGCATTCCCCAATGCTTCACACTGGAATGTCAGGAAGCTGTTAATGTCAAAATGTTCGGTTCATCTCAAATGTTTTCACTATTATAGATCTTAATAAATGAAGAAGCTTTCATCAAATCTGTTTCTCTCTCCACAGATACTGCTTGCAATTCTGATTACTGTTTGCATTTCGTTTTTTTTCTCATTTCTTTTTCGAATGATATCACCATCCTTTTAATTTTAGAAAGCAAGCTCATATACCAACAGATATTTCGGTATGAATAAGAAGTTCTGAAGAAGGGAAATTGGACCTGAAACATTAACTCTGTGTTAATCTTTTACTTATGAATTCTGTCAGAGATAGTAGGAACTGCAGATGCTGGAGAATCCGAGACAACAAGGTGCAGGGCTGGATGAACACAGCAGGCCAAGCAGCATCATAGGAGCAGAGAGGCTGACGTTTCGGGCCTAGACCCTTCATCAGAAAAGGGGGAGAGGAAGGGGGTTCTGAAATAAATAGGGAGAGAGTGGGAGGCGGATAGAAGATGGATAGAGGAGAGGATAGGTGGAGAGGAAACAAACAGGTCGAAGAGGCGGGGATGGGGCCAGTAAAGGTGAGTGTAGGTGGGGAGTTAGGGAGGGGATAGGTCAGTCCGGGGGGACGGACAGGTCAAGGGGGCGGGATGAGGTTAGTCGGTAGGAGATGGAGGTGCGGCTTGAGGTGGGAGGAGGGGATAGGTGGGAGGAAGAACAGGTTAGGGAGGCAGGGACGAGCTGGATTGGTTTTGGGATGCGGTAGGGGGAGGGGAGATTTTGAAGCTTGTGAAATCCACATTGAAACATATCCACCTAGAAACCGATATTCATTTCAAGCCCACCGACTCCCACAGCTACCTAGAATACACCTCCTCCCACCCACCTTCCTGCAAAAATGCTATCCCCTATTCCCAATTCCTTCGCCTTCGCCGCATCTGCTCCCAGGATGAGGCATTCCACTCCCGTACACCTCAGTTGTCCTCGTTTTTCAAGGACCGTAACTTCCCCCCCTCAGTGGTCGAGAACGCCCTCAACCGTGTCTCCCACATCTCCCGCAACTCATCCCTCACACCCCGTCCACGCAATAAGAACCAAAAAAGAATCCCCCTCGTCCTCACGTACCACCCCACCAACCTCCGGATCCAACGCATCATTCTCCGACACTTCCGCCATCTGCAATCCGATCCCACCACCAAAGACACCTTTCCCTCCCCACCCTTATCTGCTTTGCGGAGGGACCACTGTCTCCGTGACTCCCTTGTCCGCTCCACACTCCCCTCCAGCTCCACCACACCCGGCACTTTTCCCTGCAACCGCAGGAAGTGCTACACCTGCCCCCATACCTCCTCCCTCACCCCCATCCCAGGCCCCAAGAAGACTTTCCACATCAAGCAGATGTTCACCTGCACATCTGCCAATGTGGTATACTGCATCCGCTGTACCCGGTGTGGCTTCCTCTACATCGGGGAAACCAAGCGGAGGCTCGGGGACCGCTTTGCAGAACACCTACGCTCGGTTCGCAATAAACAACTGCACCTCCCAGTCGCGAACCATTTCAACTCCCCCTCCCATTCCTCAGACGACATGTCCATCCTGGGCCTCCTGCAGTGCCACAACGATGCCACCCGAAGGTTGCAGGAACAGCAACTCATATTCCGCTTGGGAACCCTGCAGCCCAATGGTATCAATGTGGATTTCACAAGTTTCAAAATCTCCCCTCCCCCTACCGCATCCCAAAACCAGTCCAGCTCGTCCCTGCCTCCCTAACCTGTTCTTCCTCCCACCTATCCCCTCCTCCCACCTCAAGCCGCACCTCCATCTCCTACCGACTAACCTCATCCCGCCCCCTTGACCTGTCCGTCCACCCTGGACTGACATATCCCCTCCCTAACTCCCCACCTACACTCACCTTTACTGGCCCCATCCCCGCCTTTTCGACCTGTTTGTTTCCTCTCCACCTATCCTCTCCTCTATCCATCTTCTACCCGCCTCCCACTCTCTCCCTATTTATTTCAGAACCCCCTTCCCCTCCCCCTTTTCTGATGAAGGGTTTAGGCCCGAAACGTCAGCCTCTCTGCTCCTATGATGCTGCTTGGCCTGCTGTGTTCATCCAGCTCTACACCTTGTTATGAATTCTGTGCTCTGTGTGCTTCTTTTTCACTTCACCTGATGAAGGGGCTACGCTCCGAAAGCTTGTGCTTTCAACTAAACCTGTTGAACTGTAACCCGATGTCATGTTATTTCTGACCTTGTCCACCCCAGCTTAAACTCCAACATCTCCACATCATATTTGAGACAGAGATGGAGAGGTTCTTGATTCGTAAGGGGATCAAGGGTTAGCGGGAGAAGACAGGAGAATTGCATTGAGAAACGTATCAGCCATGATCAAATGATAGAACAGACTTGATGGGATGAATGGCATAATTCTACTTCTATATCTTATAGTCTCATTGAGGAGTCTGGGGAAAGGGGTTTAAGCCTAGCTTCCTGGAATCCCTTGCAATGGTCCTTTGGTCCCCCACACCCAGGAGAGAATTAACAAGTTAAACCGACAACTCAGATAGCCAGTCCCTAGACAGAGAATGCTGAGAGAGTAGGCAGTGGCTGGGATCCTGCTCAGCTGGAAGGTCATTCCGTTTGTAAGAATCTGAATAAATGTTGATCATAAAAACTGAAATTTTCACTGGAAACAGGAGGCAGATTTGGGTTCAGGAGGGAAGTTAAATGCCCTAAAGGTGACATTGAGTTGGGATCTTTATATTGCTTCAGCCTAATGGGAAGCTCCTGTGCAGCTGTCAGGTAAGGTAAATTTAGATACTCTGATAGCTTTAGTTTTAACCCAGGGTTCTGGATTTAGCAGGAGCTGATCCAGTTTCTGAGCTGTCTCACAGTCACAGAGAGCTACAGCACAGAAAAAAGGACCTTTGGCCCATTGAGTTTGTGCAGGTCAAAAACAACCACCTAACTATTCACTTCAACTCCCCCTTCCACTCCTTGGATGACATGTCCATCCTAGGCCTCCTCCAGTGCCACAACGATGCCACCCGAAGGCCGGAGGAACTGCACCTCATATTTCGCTTGGGAACCCTGCAGCCCAATCGTCTCAATGTGGACTTCACAAGCTTCAAAATCTCCCCACCTCCGACCTCATCCCAAGACCAGCCCAGCTCGTCCCCACTTCCTTGACCTGTCCGTCTTTTCTCCTAACTATCCACTCCTCCCACCTCACTGACCAAACCCCACCCCCAGTTCCTACTACTAGCCTCATCCCCACCTCCTTGACCTGTCCGTCTTCCCTCCCACCTACCCGCCCCTCCCTGCTCACTGACCAACCCCCATCCCAACTCACTACCTACACTCACCTTTACTGGCTCCATCCCCACCTCCTTGACCTGTCCCTCTTCTCTCCACGTATCTGCTCCCCTATCTACCTTTCATCATCACCTCCCCCTCTCTCTCTATTTATTTCAGAGTCCCCTTCCCCTCCCCCATTTTTGAAGAAAGGTTTCAGACCTGAAACTTCAGCTTTTCTGCTCCTGTGATACTGCTTGGCCTGCTGTGTTCATCCAGCTCTACACCTTGTTATCACCTAACTATTCTAGTCTCATTTCCAGCAGTTGGCCCTTTGCAATACATATGCCTTGGCATCATAGGTACACATCTAAACACATCTTAACTGATCTGAGTGTTTCTGTCTCTACCACCCTTACAGGCAGTGAGTTCCAGATTCCCATCATCTTATGGGTGAAAAAGCTTTACCTCACACCTCCTCTGAACCTCCTACTCCTTATCTTGAATCTATGCCCCCACCCCGGTCATCAATCCCTCCAACAAGGGGATATGTTTCTTCCTGTTTTACCCTAGCTATGCTCCTCAATTTTATACATTTCAATCATATCCCTCTTCAATCTCCTCTGCACCAAGGGAAATAACCCCAGTCTATATACGTGGAGTGACTGCACAGCAAGGAATTTTCCTCCAGTGAAACTGACAGGCAAGGAAGTCTTTGATGATTGAAAATTAAGCTATCCAGCCATGGTCAGGTAGGAGGCTTCTGCTCACAGTTCTGCTTCTCAGAGATTGTTTTTTTAATGACTTAGAAGGCACTTTACCCGTCCAGCACTGCACTCACCTTCAGCTGCATTTCCCTGCTGCTGCCCCACCTTCACCACAGCAAGGGAGAAAATTATGCAGTTCAACCTTCCATTGTTGGATTGCCAGATAAGCATAACATCAACACCAACAGCACACAGCCTCTCCTGGCAGTCCCTTGGAGTGAGGAGGAGGCTTGACGTGGACTCTCAGAACAAGGGCAGAAAGAGAGATGGAAAAAGAAAGGAGAAAAGAAAAGGGCTGGAACAGATGGGGGTGAAGTCAATGGATAGCAAAGGAGATGGAAAATGGAAAGTTGAGGGGGGCTGAGGGAGAAACACAATTAAAAACTCACCCATGTTCCACATAGCAGTCATTCAGCAGTCAGGCTATTGGTCAGTCTGTGCTAAATGAGGGATTACACAACCTTGGCCTTCCCCATCTGCTCAGCCTCAAAGTCTGTTATAATTCCCACATCCCTTGGATCATTCTAGACTAGAAAGACTAGACAATGATCACTGAAAGTAAACACCTAACCATGAGGGTCTTCTTATGAAAGCAGTGATGAATTTGACAGAAAACCTAATGTGGAGCAATATTTACACAACAGCCATTGATGAAATTTCAACCCATTAATAATCCAACCACTCATAGAGTTAAAATCGTGCCCATAAATATACAGATAGATACCAACATGGTCTCTTTAAATGCCAAATAAATAAATGAACCACATAATCCATGTAATTATGAAATGTATTGTATACTGTAGAAGCTGCGAGCCAAACTCAGATGAAGCCTTTCCTGGTGAGCTGCTGTGATTACTACAGTAGTTATCACAATGAGGGAGACAACAGGAAAGGTTTGTGAAAATGCTTTTATGAAATCGTTGTGACATAGGGTGCCATTTGGATGTTATTTGTCCCTGACTGTGCAATTAGCTGTGGATTGCAGTGATCTGCACAATGTTAACATGTTTACAGAATACTCACAACCTCCTTGACGTTCTTGGTCTCACTCTGCTTTGATAAATATTTTCAAAAATACGTTGAAGAGTGCCTGCAGTTTTCTTTTCGGGTTGGCATCACATAATTTTCTCTCTATCTTGTGTTGGTACTTAACCTCTCGCTGGCCACACCCGTACAAATTAGACATAGGTTAAAGCTTCCTGTCCAATGAGCTATATTTTCCACAGGTGCCTGTTGTGAATCTAGAGTTTCCAATAAATAGTTTGGTTTCAGTCTTTTTCTCTGGGTTTTCTCTATTCTCTGCTCAACTTCTTCCATCTTTATGGTGTGATTTCCCCTTTTATAGAATCCCCACAGCATGGAAACAGGATATTCGGCCCAACAAGTCCACACCAACCTACTGAAGAGCATCCCACCCAGACTCATCCCCTAACCCTATATTTTAAATGAATAAAGCACCTAACCTACACATCCCTGAACACTGTGAGTAATTTAACATGTCCAATCCACCTATCCTGCCCAACTTTGGACATTCTGACCAGTCGTCATGTTCCTCACAATGTTTTCTCTCTGCTTTGGTCAAAAAAGTGTTGCACCACTTTTAGTAATCTTTCATGGAATGTGGGCATTGTTGGGAAAGTCGGGATTTGTTGCCCATCTGTTATTGACCTTGAATAGGTCACAGAACAGCCCTTCCTTGACTATAACAGCAGAATGGCATCTCCAAGAGAAAAATGATTGGTAAGAAAGGGTAATGACCAGAGTAGATGTGATAAAAACACAAGAAGTATGGATGGAAATGGAGGCATCCCAGAGAGAAAGGTGAAGATCAAAATTTTCTCAGTGTTCCAAACCTCCCTTCCATCCATTCTCCTGCGATGATCAGCCCTTTGCTTTCACACTCCATTCAATTCAACTGCATTTTCTTTTGATGTTGGGATGGTTAAAATTGCATACTTTAATCCAAATATGTCAACATGTGAGATATATACAGTTTAAATGTTTTTGTTGATACCTGCTCTTGAGGCATCCCAGCAATGAGACCATACACTTCTTCAGTTAACAATTGATAGTCACAGTAATCTTTTCCTTTACTGGTTTGGCCAGAGTTAATTTTTCCATTGGCTCACATCCTTTCTCAATGGATATTGTCTAATGTATAGACTTCTATTTAAATCCATTCCCCACATTCTATAACCAATCCGTATGTGAGACCCAATTCCATTTCAATCTTTTCCACCTCCCCAGTGGGCCACATGATCTTATGTAGGATTGAACAACACTGCTTATATTTATATTTCACACATTCCAAGGTACTTAGAGTTTCAAGTGCATACTGAAAATGGCCTTCTCCATGTTGCTGATGAATTGTAGCAGTTACTGAGGACAGGCCATGCTCCACAGCTCCACACAGGGCCCCTGTCTGCTTTGTGTCACAGAGCCAATTTTGAAACCAGTTTACTGATTTGTTACTAATTTATGCATCGTTATCTTCACTCAAAGCCTTGTCATCCTCAGAGCTCCTTTTAAAATCCAAAGAGATCCACTTCACACAGTATCACCCATTCACTAATTAACTTCTGTCCCGATAGAATTAAAGCTACTTCATGAGGCGTGACTCGCCTTGAAACCTGTGCTGACCGTCCCTTACAGCTTCAGTACATGATAATTATGTGAACGTTAATAGCATGCTGTAAGACTGTTTCACAACATCAGACTGTTTGATTTATGTTTCCTCATGCCTCATGACTTTAATTGAAAATAGTGAGAATGAATGAGCCATCCTAATCTCTGTGGAACAACTCCTCAGTTTCTGGAGCTGAAAACTTACTCAAACCTTGTTTCAGCATCTGTTTAGGCATATATAGTATCTTAGTTTTAGTGCCTTATCAATGTATGATGCCATGTTTAAAGTGGTGTCCATTTATGTACAATACAGAAATTGGGAAAGACAGTGTCTTAAATTATCCATTCTTCACTAGCAATAGATTGTTTGAAAATTTGATTGAACAGAGTGCCCATTTCCCATTTACAAACAGAAAATGCTGGAAATGCTCAATACATTAGGCCACATTTGTACAAAGAGAAACAGGGTCAGGTCAATGATCTCCATTGGCAGTTTCAAGACTTCTTTTTGGGTTTCTAACATCTATTTTACTTTGCCATTTCCAGATCCTCAGGAGATTTCCCTCTAGATCATCTTCCTATTGAGTGATTGGCCAACTCTGACAGAGATGAAAGATATATTTGACTCCGCTCCCCCCACCCCCGAAGTAAATTGTAATCTTGGCGTCAGATTGGCTTTTCACCTTTAACTCAGATTTACTCGGATTGATAGAGCCATGAGTCAATATCACTTGAGAAAGTATTTCCTTGATTAATCATGTATTAGGTTTGCTACTTCTGAGCCATTCCTGACTCCCCTTCCTCCTGGTCAGGGGCCTCCTCATCCAGTTCTTGCCCCTCTCCCACGCTCACTTAGCCTACTGTTCTTATGGCTCCTTCTTCTCCTGCTCGCTTCAGTTTGCCCTGACCCATTCCATGCCCATTTCGCTCTGTTCATTTCTCAATCCCAGTTCAGCTCTTCCATTATCCACAAGTTTACATTAGCATTTTGGAAGACAGGAGGGGAGGTAGTGGCCATTGTGGTAAGGCAACCAGACTAGCAATCCAGTCAGCCAACTTTAATGGGAACATAGCTTCGAATCCCACCATGGCAGATGATGAAATTGGAATTTAATAAAGCTTGGAGTGAAAAGCAGGTCTAATGGTGACGATATAACCATTATCACAGAAAACCCAACTGGTCCACTCATATTCTTCAAGGAGGGAAATCTGCTGACCTTACTTGATCTGGCTTACATGTGACTCCTGACCCACAGCAAAATGATTAACTCTTAACTGTCCCCTGGGCAATTAGGGATGGACATAGACACTCACCTAGGCAGCAATGTCCATAATGCTTGAATAAATGAAAGAGAGGGATGTAAAATCTCTTTAATTTTTCAGAGCTCCAGAAATACCTGTTACTGAACCTGTCAATGCCTTTTACAATGCCTTATCAGATTTCCCCCACTCCCTCATTCAGCCTTCACATTTTGAGCTTGCTATTACTTTCTTCACTTCGAGGACGTATGAGAAATATATTATGAAAACTGTTGAGGGACAATTTATATCCCACCAGTTGTCTGGTGTGATAATTCATGAAATAGAACGTCATAAATGAGCTATGGTCAGTACCATGATTAGAATATAAATCACACCCCACAGGGCCACACAATTAATTCTGCTCATACAGCCCATACTTTAAAATTAACCCAGTAAGGCTTTGCGTAAAGTCAATGAGATAATGAGGGAAAAAGAATGCGTTTAATGGTGCATTATATTCCTTGGTGATTTAAGGCCAAGGCAGCTGCAGGCAATGTGAGTGCTAATTAGTCCATGTTGGATGAAGTGAGCTCGGAATATTTGAACATTTCTCTTCAAATTCATTCTGCGAAGAAACATTATTCCAGAAATTATGGTTTGCTTATATAATCTCCATAAATTATGGAGCAACATATCATGAAGATGACACAAACTTTTGTATGAATATGATTCTTAAATTAAATTAAATTTTTAAATTAGCCATAAAAATATTTCTGTTCGGCTACAGTCTTTTCATGTCTTGATTCCCTCTGAAGTATTCTCTGCCACATCACAAAGTATTCTGCTGTTCTACCTGGGGGACTCCCACAGTGTGTTATTGCGACAAAATGCTACTCCATTGGTGTCAGCTTCCTCACAGGTCAATGTCACACAGTCTTTAACCCATTCAGTTCAGCAGATCAGTGGCAGCATTAAATTGGCAGTACTTAATTAAGATTCTGATGCACAGATAGAATGATTTTAGATTGGGCTTGGGCTTGGTTGTGCATTGGTAGTGCCTCCCACTTCTGGGCCACCATAATGCACCTGAAACAGATTGATAAAAATGAAATTCCACGGGCCAGATTTTCCCCTTTCAGTCTGGAAACACAAAGTCAGGATCCCACACTTTTTACAGCAGTACCTTCCCTTGTCCCTTTTGTTTATGGGCTGGTTGGTGGGTCACCATCTCTGAAATCAATTCTGAGCTATGACAATATTGATGTCAGGTTGAAAGGATCACTACCATCCACTGGGATACTCATCCAGTCCTATACACAAGTGCGAGGCAACCCAGCATACCCCTGGATCCCCCGCCCAACTTCATTCCCTTTCAGATTCCCATGGCCTCTCCCCTCATCCCCATTTGTACCCACAACCCCTATGCTCATCTATCTCTCCATGCTCACTCATTCAGTATCCCCTACAGGTGGAACACATGAGCCCTTTCATAATATTGATAAGCCTTTGAGATGCTGATGAAACTATAATAATAAACGAACAACCAATCAAAAACCTCTTCACAAAATTAGCTCCTTTTAAGAAAATTATATTCAAACTCATATCTATTCAATCACTACTTGTAAAAATGTGAATCTCCTTAATTACTGCAAAAATCTCTCAAAGCAAACACAAAGCATTCAAAGCACTTTTGACCTCTTACAAGCTCATAAAACTGTAAATATAACAAAGTGTACCATTCCCCTTTATGGCTGAACAATAAGCTCTGCTGAGCTGAATACATTAATGGGTTTGGAGCTCTGCCAACTATTACTAATGAGATCTCATTGTGTCAAAAAGCCTCCAGAGCTGAATAAAAATGAAAACATTTGAAAGAGTGAACTGATAGTGACCAGTTTCACTGCTTCAACGTTGAAGTTATGTTTGAGCTGTCAGTCAAAGAACGCAGTCTCCCATCACATTATTTCAAAGGTTGCGCAGAAGGTTGTCCTATCAAAGTGTTCACATATTAAAACCTGAATCTCAATACTGTTCTTTGTTCTTCATTTTGTTCTAACAAATTGTCTACTGGATAAAGTACTCCAATGTATTTGAACATTCTTACAGTTCTATTCAATTTAATTAACATTTAAATGTTTTACTATCAATGCTTTAACATCACTGTACAAAAATCACACAAATTATTATATAACAGATAATTATGTGATGCGAAGTTGGCAGCAACTTTAAACTCAGCTGGCAAAAGATTCCCAAAACCAGAAGAAGATATACTCATGGTTTACAACAGTTTCATCAGAGCACCACATCATCTTTAGAAATATTCAGAAGCTGGTGTCATTTCATGAAATTTGCAGTGTTGCTGAGATCACAGTTTTGTGCAAAGGTACTGCTGTGTCAGAATTGCTGAGCTCCGCATTACATATTTCCCCTTTCTCCATGCTATTGAAAATTGCAGAGGATGTAAAAGGGATCTGGAACTCCAGAATTAGGCTTCCCCCACCTCTTCCACACCATCCCCTGACTTCTCTGACTCAGGAATGTACTCCACGTTGAGACGGAAAAGTCTTGGCCCTGATTCCACTTACATCCCTCCAAATGTTGTTGCCTCGGTTTGGATAACAAACACTTCTCTGCAAAGCTTACTTTGACACGTTTGGGTTCAACATTGAGCAGTTGATCTTTTCCTTTCATTGAGATGAAGAGGGGACCATTGGTCCCAACTGGTACATTGTTGAGCAGGCCGTGGAGATAATTTAGGTTAAATCTAATAGTAAGCTGTATTCAAAAGGGGCATCTCCTAAGTAACATGAGAACAGAGCATGCTGGGAGTGTGAAACTTGCCATCACAAGTTATGGTTGAGGTAATGTTTGCAGGAAGGTTTGATGCATAGCTGAGGAAGAGATGGGAACACAGTGCAGGACACAAGGTCTTTCAAATCAGAGGGTGTACATGCGATGGATAATCACCAATCAGGCTGAATGGTCATTTCTGTGTTATAGATGTAATGTCCTACCAGTACAATGTTTTCTAACTCTGCTCTGTCCTGGTGTGTTGCCTGCTGCATTCCCTAAGCCAATAATATTGATTCTTGTTGGAGTTGGCACTGTCCTGTGGGGACCAAGAACAGTTCAGTGCTTCATGTGAGCAAGACAGTTTCTCAGATTGTATCTCATGCCCTCATTAGAATGAAATGGAGGTGACTTTGAAGATATAGTTTATATCTAATGGTTCTGTAGATGTGTTTACATAATATATGCCTTTATTTGAACCTAAATTTGACTGGATTGTTGAGCCAATGAAAATACTATAGGCACAATAAGGCATAATACAAGATACCAGAGCCCATAGAATGAAACCCAGGAATAATTACATATCATCCATGGCAGGCCAAGCATGAAGAGAGAACAGAACATCAGAGGAAGTAAAAATAGCAAAGAACTGACATTCAGCTGGTGCAGGCAAAATTAACCTGACATGTTATGTAAGTGAGGAGAATAGAAAGATGAGAATACAATTACCCCATCCACTAATATTGTTTCTTTTTTTGGACAAGACAGTAGAGACATGATTCCACATCTTGATTTTCTCCCTCAGGGGAAGAAAACAGAAAACACGACCAGCTTACAGACTCCCACTCATTCTCACTGAAGATGTACTTCCCTTGCGACCTGAACAATGTCATTTCTACTCTGTGCCCTGAGTATCTGATTTTTGCTTTCTTTTTCAGAATATTTCCAGTATAAATACAGACGATTTCCATGTTACGACATTATGTTGCCTCCAGGCTAACTCTGGAATTAACTGTGAATGGTCTAAAACAAATGCCTCCCTCTGCAGGTCTCTATGGCTGGCGTTATGTGAAGAGATTGTGCAAGATAAAAAATAGAATTGAGATATGGAACCGCTCCCTGACATGTGGAAACAGGCCTGCGATTGGGAAGTTTAAACACTAATGTAGGTAAACAGGGATGTGATGGGGGCCATCTAAATCCTAATGTGGGTAAACACATTAAAAGCAAATGAGGTAGAGAGAAAACAGAGCCATGGGCTGGTCAGCCTGACATCAGGAGCAGGGAAAATGCTAGAGCTCATTATAAAACATTTCATAACATGGTACACAATCAGACAAATTTACAAAAGAGAAATCATGCCTGACAGACCTACTGGAAATGTTTGAGTCTGTAACTGGTAGAGTTAATCAGGAGGAACAGTGGATGTGCTTTTCTTTGGACTTTCAGAAGGTTTTTAATAAGGTTCCATGTAAGAAATTAGCGTGTAAAATTAAAGGAGTGGTGTACTGTTTTTAATAGAGAGCTGGTTGGCAGACAGGAAATGAAGAGTAGGAATAAATGGGTCTTTTTCTGAGTGGTAACCAATGACTAGCGGGGAACTGCAGAAATCAATGCTTGGACCCAGCTATTCACAATATATATTAATCATTTAGATGAGGGAGCTAAATGTAATATCATCAAGTTTGTAGATGACTCAAAGCTGGGTGGGAGGGTAAGCTGTGAGGAGGATGCAGAGTTGCTTCAGTATGATTTAGATAAACTGAGTGAGTGGGCAAATGCACAGTACATGAAGTATAACGTGGATAACTATGAGGTGGATTATTATTTGAATAGTAATAGTTTGGGAAAGGGGGGGATGCAATGAGGAACAAAAACAAAAGTTGCTGGAAAAGCTCAGCAGGTCTGGCAGCATTTGTGAAGGAAAAAACAGAGTTAACGTTTCAGGTCTGGTGACCCTTCCTCAGAACTGCAATGATGCAAAGAGACCTGAGTATCCTTGTACACCAGTCGATGAAAGTATGCATGTATACACAGCAGGCAGTGAAGAAAGTAAGTGGTAATATGGCCTTCAGAGTGAGAGGGTTCAAGTATTGGAACAGGGATGTCTTGCTGAAAGTATAAGGGCCTTAGTGAGGCCATACCTGGAGTATTGTGTGCAGTTTTGGTCTCCTTTTCTGAGGAAGGATGTTATGGCTATACAGGGAGCACAGTGAAGGTTTACCAGACTGATTCCTGGGATGGTGGAACTGATGTATGAAGAGAGACTGGACTGATTTGGATTATATTCACTGAAGTTTAAAATATTGAGGAGGATCACAAAAGAAATTGACAAAATTCTCACAGGACTAGACAGGGTAAATGGAGGAAGGATATTTCTGATGAAGGTTGTCCACGACCAGGGGTCACAATCTAATGATACGGGTAGACCATTTAGGACTGAGATAAGCAAAAATTTCTTCACCCCGAGAGTGGGGAGCCTGTGGAGTTGTCTGCCACAGAAAGAAATTGAGACCAAAACATTGAACGTTTTGAAGAAGGAACTAGATATTGCTCTTAGAGCTAAAAGGGATCAAATGGTGAAAGCAGGAATAGGATATTGAGTTGAAATGATCAGTAATAATCATATTGAAGAGCAGAGCAGTCTTGAAGGGCTTAATGGCCAACTCCTGCTCCCTTTTTTTTATGTTTCTTTGTAATGGGGTACTTTAAATCCTCATGTGGTCGAATAGGAATGTGACACTGTAGTTTGTTTTAACCAGTCAGTTCACCTCAAGTTATTCAAACTACTTTCAGCTGGTGCACTGTGTGTCATGCCTGTTGATCCAATATTTACCTTCCCATTGTAAGCTTGAAAACAAAGAATGAATGTCTTCTGAATATGTTTTCAAAATGATGTGGATGAAAATGTTTAATTTTATCACAAGGAAAGAACTCTGTGGGCATGATGGGAGAGCTGTAATATTCCTAAAGGACTGAGGTCTCTGTTTTCAAAACAGCTTTAATGCATTGTCCCTTCGAAACAGCACAAAACATTTCCCAGGCAATCAATTCTCTTAGGGTCCAAGGGGCCTGATGTGCAGCCATGGATGGAAACGCGTGCGGAATGAAGTTTAATCCACAGTAGCTGTAACACATGCAGGCTTCTCCTAACCTCAGACAAGCAGCCTCTTATCAGAAACAAAAATGGAAATTGCTGATAAAGTTCAGCAGGTCTGACAGCATCTGTGGAGAGAAATCTGAGTTAACATTTTGGATCGAGTGACCCTTCCTCAGGATGGATGTTAGCCAGGAAGAAGTTGCATTTTATGGAGAAGATAGGGAGGGGGGAGTAAACGATAGGTGGAGATAGAGCCCAAAGAGAGAGAACGCTTGGAAGATGAATGTCGGGATAAACAATCAGCCTAGGAGAATGTGTAGTTATTGGTGAACAATTAGTGGCTAATGATGGGTGGTGTGTAATAGCAGACCATGTGATAACAAGGCCTGGTGTGTGAGTGTTGGGGTAAGGACATGGGAGAAGGTACCTCAAACCCTAAAATTGTTAAACTGGATATTGAGCCCAGAAGTCTATAGAGTTCCCAAGTGGAAAATGAGGTGTTGTTCATGTTGACCTGCGCTGGAGCACCGCAACAAGCCTGAAGCAGAGACATTGTCCAGGGAACACGATGGTGTGTTGAAGTGACTTTGAACAGAATACTTGTAATCAGTACTTGTGTGTCCATCAGCTCTGCCCTGGTCCATCATGCATGAGTGATCATGAGTGATCATCTCCATCAATACAGCTTCTAGCCCAGCACAGGCAGCTGCGAGGGGAGTACAGAAAGCTGTTCAGCTGGCACCTTGACACTAGGGTAGAGTAAGCAACATGTAAGAAAGTCACCAAAAGCCTGAACAAGGATAAGTCAATGATTTTGAAAAGAAGTGAAGTGATTTGTCGAATAAGTCTGTTTTCAAGATTTGAATTTTGTTTTGCCTTTGTATTAAGGAGAAACCAAGTGCGGGGTGAAGGAAGACTCTCAGATGATGGTGGTAAGAAAGGGCAAGATTGTACAAATGATGGTGTATGAGGCATGGAACAGCTCAGTTTGTTCCAGCGGTCCTCAATGGTCTGGTCTCCTAAACTGAGACTCAGTCCTCGACTTGTGTCCTCCTGCACATCCAACAGCACATGGTCTGCCCACAGCTCAGTCCAATCCCAAGCCAACATGAGGAAGAAAGACCATCCAACATCGAGGAACTGCCAAACGAATCCTTGTCAAAATATTGAAATGCAGAAGAAAAGCTCTCTTGGCATGACTTCTTCTCCATCATCTGGAAGGAGGAGAGCTTGGAGATGCTGGATTTGTGACTATTTTTAAGAAAGGTAATGACAGCAGCTTCTCCCTGGGAAACTCTTTGCAAATACCTTCCTCAATCACCTCCCACAGGCTGAAGAGCTCCTCTCGGAATCACAGTGTGGAGTGTGTCCATCCAGAGGAGGCACAGGGGACATAATCTTCACAGCAAGAAAGTCCCCAAGGAAAATGCAGAGAGCAGCATCAATCTTTATACTTGGCCTTCTTTGGCCTCACAAGAGCCTCCAATGTTCTCGAGTAGATTTGTACCTCAGGTTGTGGATGCTGTGATTGGTTGTCTCGCCGAGCTGGTTCATTAGTTGCAGACATTTCATTACCCTGCTGGGTAACATCATCAGTGCAGCCTCCGATGAAGCATTGTTGTGTTTTCCCGACTGATATTTAAACTCTGGGGTCTGTTGGAGAATTAGACCCTACCTACACACCACTGCAAAGAAAAACCGGAAACAAGGTAATCAACTCCAACAAAACCCAGAGTTTAAAAACCAGGCAGGAAAACACAGCAACGCTTCACCGGAGGCTGCACTGATGATGTTACCCAGCAGGGTAATGAAACGTCTGCAGAACGACAAACCAGCTCGGCGAGCCAACCAATCACAAGGGCCTCCAAACTGTCAACAAAGAGGAATTATGGGTCATCCTCCTTAAATTTGGTCCTCACTGTCAGATTCAGCACTGATCCACTATCCGTGTAGAAGGCTGGGTCATCACCCAAAAGCTCTTCTGCAGCTTCCTTGCTGCAATACTCTACTCCCACCTCCATGAAGCATCCTCCTGGAGTGAAGGGTCTCCATACGATGAGTGGGAAACTGTTCAACCTGTGTCACTTCCAGCCCAGAACCAAGACCACCCTGATCTCCTACAGTAAGCTACAGTGTGGAAATGTTGATTCTGTGTGTGTACCCACTCAGAGACTGAGTCCCAAACTCAGGTGTTCAGGGAAGTGTATAAGAGATTGGGCTCTAAATTAAACATCCATAAGATAAAGGTGGTCTCAGGCTGCTCCCACCACACAACACTGCACCCTATCTATCATTATCCACAGCGAGACAGAAGCCAACATGAATTAATTCTTGCAACTTGGGAATTCCTTTCAGTGAGTGCACACATCAATAATGAAGTTCTACATTGCCTCCACTACACCAGCACAGCCTATCCCATCTGAGCAACAGAGTGTTTAATAACAAAGATCTCAAACCAGCTCCAAGCTCATGGTCTCCAGGCCAGCAGAGCTACCTACCCATTGGTATATATTGAGGAGATGCAGAATGTACAACAGACACCTGAAATACCTAAGAAATGTCAGCAGTGATGTCTTCTGCAATTCCATTGCCGAATAAACTGCCCAATATCAGTGCCCTCTCCCCAAACAACATAGAAGCACAGGCTCCTGTCAATGAGATATGTCAGGAGGCTAAATCATCCCCATACCTGTGATAAGATTCCCAAAATAAACTTTCTACTCCAGGCTTGGTTACAGCTGAAACCCTCTGAGCTATGCGGCTCCTGGGAATGTCTTGCTCTAGAGCACATAAACTGGCAAAGGAGCAGTATCGAGGGAGTGCTGCCCTGCCAGAGGGTCAGTACTGAAGGAGTGCTGCACTGTTGGAGGGTCAGTACTGAATGAGTGCTGCACTGTTGGAGAGTCAGTGCTGAGGGAGTGCTGCACTGTCGGAGAGTCAGTACTGAGGGAGTGCTGCACTGTCGGAGGGTCAGTGCTGAGGGAGTGGTGCACTGTTGGAGAGTCAGTGCTGAGGGAGTGGTGCACTGTTGGAGAGTCAGTACTGAGGGAGTGGTGCACTGTCGGAGGGTCAGTACTGAGGGAGTGCTGCACTGTTGGAGAGTCAGTACTGAGGGAGTGCCGCACTGTTGGAGAGTCAGTACTGAGGGAGTGCCGCACTGTCAGATAGTCAGTACTGAGGGAGTGCTGCAGTATTCCGGGGTGAAACTGATGGAATATTATCATCAGTCCTGAGTGATTACTGCAGGTTGGCATGCTGTCTTTACTATAATTTCCTTTTGGGGGAGCCAGAGCTATGTTCTACGAGCCAGCTGAGAGATATGACGCAAAATATTGGATGTTTACAACTCAAACGCAGAAATAAGACAATCCCACGAGGAACACAAACTTGTTGGGTACAACACAGAGGAATATAGATTGGGATAAAAAAGACCCTGTGGAATAGATATAGACAGCTCCTTTTTTTCTGGTATCTCAGTGATGTTAAATTTATTAAATTTGCCTTAACTACAAGGTGTTGCAATCACACAGAGTAATCTCAGCTTGACTGAGCTACAGTGGGATTTCTGGCTCAGAGGGAGCGGGCTCTTTTGCCATGCAATTCCCACCACGGTGTGACCCAGGGAGGAGCAACCTAGAAGCAAAGTGCCACACAATCAATACAGGAGGAGGCCATTCAGCCCATTGTGTCTGTGCCAGATCTTGGCAATGGAAGTTTTAGCTAGTCCCTCTTCCCTGTCCTTTTCTCATAGCCCCACCTATCTTGTATTTTCAAATAATAATTCCTTTTGAAAGCCCCAGCTGAAACTACCTCTCAGGCAATATGTTCCAGAACCTAACTCCACTGTGTAAAATTGTTTTTGTCACAGCACAATTGCTTCTTACCTTCTTTTGCCAAAAGCATTAAACCAATATCCTCCGTCTTCAGACACTGCTGCCGAAGGAAAGAGTTTCTCCCTTTTTACTTTGTCCAGATCTCTCATGATTTCATACTTGTCTATCATATCCCTTTTCAACCATCACTTGTTCAAGAGGCCCCAGTTTTATCAAACTATCTACCAAATTGTGGCAGGATGAGCAGCTAGGGTATAAATTGAAAAGCAGAACTACAAAGCTGATTATCTCTGGATTAGTACCCTGAGCCACGAACAAATAGAAGTGGTTTAAATAAAGATTAGAGTGATGAGTATGTGGCTGAAGATTGATGTGGGACCAGTGCTCTGATGAATTGTATCACTAGGATGGTAGCGAGGGCTGAAATTAAATAGTGGAGTGTGGGTTGAGCTGAGGGGAGAGACAGAAAAGTAAAGGGAAAACAATAGAGTAATAGAAAGGGTAATGATTACTAAAGTGTGGCATATACAAATGAGAGAGTGCACCAGCAGAAAAAGACAAAGGTTATAATTGTGATTAAAATCAAAGGTTGTGGTCCTGTATCTGAATACACGCATTTGTAACAAAAGGAATAAATGGCTTGTGCAGATGGAGACATTTACATATGACCTGACAGTCATTACTGAGGTAGAAAGGTGACGAAGCCTGGAGCCTGAATGTGCAAGGGAATCGTCATACAGCAACCTAGGTAAAGATAGTGAGGTAGCTCTATAGGACAGCATTCATTCAGTCCTGAGAGATTATCTTAATTTGATAGATTGAGCTCTAGGATCAAATGAGGTAAAACCAGGAATCCTAGGGCAGAAATAAGGTTCTTACGGCTAAAGGGATATATGAGGCAGGAGTGGGAACAAGGTATTACATGACCAGCCGTGATGAAATTGAACGGTGGAGCAGGCTTGAAGAAGTGATTGGTCTACTCCTGTTCTTATTTTCTGTTTCTATGTACCTCTCAACAGCTTCAGCCCCCACCAGGACAGTCTCAGGGCTCCATATCTATTCCTTGATTGGAAGCCTCACCGTTTGATTCCTGTGTTCTGCCTGAACCAAACTTATTTTTTCCTTGAACAATTTTTCCTTTAATTGACCTGTTGTTCCGACAGGGGCACTCTAGAATCTCTCTCCTCTGGTCTTTTTTTTATGGGATATGTAGGATTTTCTTTTCTCCAGTCCTACTTGGGGATCAGTTCCTCAAATCCTCCCCAGTTTCATTTCTGACTCTTCACTTCCCTTCCTTGAATTCTCTATCTTCATTACTGGGGACACCAAATTACTGGTTTGCAGAGGAAACTACATGGTGAGCAGTGAGTATGTGAGATTAATTTGAAAGAAGTACATGTAAAATGCTGATACCCCTGGAAGGAGCGTTTAGGATCAGAACCATTCTGGAATCTATGACTACGTGCCTTTACTGAGCATGGCAAGGGATGGAATGGATCTGGCCCGAATACATTGAAGGCAAATGTTGACAGGCAAAATTGTAATTGAAAACTTGGCTGCAAAACATTTGCATCCAATTTGGTATAAGCAGAAGAGCCAGACAACCTAAGAGTTACAGCATGCCAACCTGAAAAAGGCTCCTTTATCCCTCCTCTCTGTTTCCTGTGAGCTAACCAGTCCTTTATCCATGTTAATACAGGAGCCCCTACACAATTTGCAGCAAGCTCTGATGTGGTACCTTCTCAAATACCTCTTTAAATCCAAGTACACCAAGTCCCTTCTGTCATCTTGAATATTACTCTTCAAAAACAAATGCCAATTGAATACTTAGGCTCAATTTCCCTTTCACAAAGTGATGGTGACTCTGCCTGATCACAATATGCTTTTCTAGGTATCCTGTTCTATCCTCCTTAAAATGGATTCCAGCCCCACCCCTACAATAGGTATGCGGCAAAATGCTTTTGGTTCCTACTGTTCACATTCTTCCTTTCATTAATAGAGGTGTCACATTTGTTATTTCATAATGTGCTGGGACCCTGAACCTAAAACACTTTGGAAGATCATACCTAATGGCTTTGCTCTCTCTGCAGCCAATTCTTTTAAAGATGCTCGCCACTAGTTCCTGGAGACTTTACAGTCTTTAATCCAATAGCTTTCTGAACCTTTTCCCTAGTGACGGTAACTGTTTTAAATCTATCGCTCTGTAGGACCTCTTCCTTTTCAATTATCTTTGGGAAGCTTTCCAAGTCTTCTACCATGAAGATGGACACAAAACAACCGTTCAAAGCTTTGAGTTTTTTCATTTTTCAGGTCATGGTTATCTCTCTGCACTGAGAAAATGGTGTTCTTAATTCACAAAGCTACCCCACCATCTTTTCCTTTTGATCATCATTACCAATTCCTCAGACTTACAACTTAGAAGACTATCACTTGCTTTACTTACTTTGTTTTCTCCCATTTACTGTGGCTTAGTGGTTAGCACTGCTGCCTCACAGCACCAGAGACCTCAGTTCAATTCCACCCTCTGTCTGCTGTGTACAGGTTGCACAATCTCCCCATGTCTATGTGGGTTTCCTCTTGGTGCTCTGGTTTCCTCCCATGGTCCAAAGATATGCAGGTTGGGTGGTTTGGCCATGCTAAATTGCTCATAGTGTCCAGGGATGTGTAGACTAGGTGGATTAACCATGGGAGATGCAGGGTTACGGGAATAAGGCACTGGGTGGGATGCTTTTTGGAGGGTCAGACTTGATGGGCTAAATGGCCTGCTACCTCACTGTAGGGATTCTATGATTCTACTATATACTCTGTTAGTACTTTTTTAGGTGCTTGTTGACTTGAAATCAGCTCAGCTAGTATGTGTCTTACTTTCCCAGATCCAGCCTCAATATCCCAGGAATTGAAAACTCAATATCCATTACCATCTCTTCAGACACGGACTCATCTTCTCTATTTTCCCATTAGTATACTCACTTGGATATGACACCTGGAACAAACTCAAGATTAATATACTTATGTTTTTTAAAATGTTCAGCCAGGGCTCCATCCCTCTATCTATTTGGTTAGTGCTGATGTGGACCAAGGTCACTAGCCATTCACCTTCCTACCCCACCTCACCTCAGAGTGCTCCACAACCACTTAGTGCCATCCTTGACCTTTGCACAAGGAAGGCAATATACCAGCCTTGTTCCAGGTCCACAGCTGCAGAAATCCTCTCTGCTCCCTGAATTATAGAATCTCCTAACAGTAATTAATAATCTTTTACTAGCACAGAAATTGAATATTTCTGAAAGAAGACATTTTTTTCAAAAATTTTCAACTTGCACACAACAGGACAGTTTGCAAGAATACCAATTCAAGGGGAAAGCCAACATTTATGCTGATTGAGAAGATAATGCTGATTGATTAGCAAGTGGATGCTGATTGATAGAGTTGTTGTCAAGGACAATGTCCCAGTTACTGATAATTGACAGGTAACCCACAGGCTTTGTTTTAATTTTAAACTAGGCTCTGATGAATTGAGCCATTGCCCTGAGAAATAAACCAGTGAATGGATGTACACTATTTTGTTAAATTCAAACAGGTACAATTCATGGATATAGTTTTTGTATTTGCTAAGACCAGGGTCCTGGTCTTATATTAATACATATTAATGTGCTTCCAGCACACACAACTGTGTCACACTGTGAGCCTAACTGACAATCCTAAACTGGTCATCAGTGTAGTTATTCACACGTTCAGGATTATTCAGCAAATGTTGTCCAATTGCAGAATCACATCTAATATTAGACACGGTATTGCATGTCTTGCAAGACGGATACAGTCAATACCTTGCTTGTTGCGAACAGCTGAAGGGTGTGCTGTTTGATGTAATTGGGATGTATGGCCTATATAGCTGGCATCACACTGGCACTGAAATTCATATACCACATCACTCATCTATGTGGTAGGCAGAACATCTATTTGGTTCGGTAACAGCATCCCGTTGGTGGTGAACATACACTCATGTTGCTACCTTCATAGGAGCAGCACAAAACACCCACCTTCACTTTTTACGCAAAATTTAGAGATTCCTTACCCTTCCAGGGTAATTGGAGGTGGAATCAGTACTTCCCAGGCCCAAAGACTTTTTAAAGGTATGCATGATATACGGTAAGAAATGATCTGGTTGAGGCCATTCATATAGCATGTGGAACAGTAGGAATCCGAACGCCTAAACTACCAGTGAAGGTAAGTTTGTGATCGACAGCAGCAGAGAACTCTCTGACTACTTTTTCAATTTGGACATCAAAAAAACAGAGTAGTTTTAAAGGTGAATTTGAATGTAAGGAGGAACTGAGTGTGACATCTAAGGAAATTCTTGCATACAGCTGAAAATTCAAATGTAGAAAAAATATTGTCTACATATTGAAAGTATGTAAGGTGTAGTAGGTTAGGTGTCATTCCATCAAAGGCATGTTAGTCATGGAATCCAACAAAGATGACTGGGCTGGGCTGAGCAGGGATCAATAACAACACCATTGAATTCGGCATACATGCCATTGTTAAATGTGAACTCAGCTGCTCGAGTTACTGAGTTCAATATTTCAATGAATAGTGATTCAGATAATGGCGGTGGGTCTCGATCACCATGATGTAGTGCTGCAGTACAAATGTCTATGGCTTCCTGGAGCACATATCGATGAGTACGCAAGTGATATTAAGTGAGCTTATGGAAATTGCATTGCTGTCGATATGCAAGTTCTGTATGATGTATGCAAACAATCCTTTGCTCACGGAAGTGGAAAACCTGCTCAACACACGTTATAGTCATTCACTCAACCATGTGGCTAGTTCATGTTGTGCAGAACCACCAGTATTTGCCAAATTTCCTCCTTAAGCAAACCACTGTCAAGTTGTGGTTTTAAAAGATGGTTATGTTTTAAGCTGTCTCCTTTAACTCAAGGTGAAATAGAGCACATGGTCTCCTACTAGCTTTGTCCAGCAGAATCACTGATGTGACCTGCTTGCTATGGTTAGCAGACAGCACTGGCTGAGTCTGACTGATATCCAAGTGCTATTTTTCACACCAGACCACAAAAGAGAGGACAGCTGTCTTGCTGCTTGTTCTTTTACTGACTCTTTCATCATGAAGCCAAAGGGAGAGCTGTTGCTGGGTGAAGAGAGGGAAGCTACTGTTGTGAAAGCAGAATGCTGATGAAAACAAATTCTACTTTTGAACAGATTCAAAGACTGAGAGACCAGATAGTGCTTTGCTGCTGGAAGGCTGCTTAGAAACGTAGAAAATAGTTGCACAAGTAGGCCATTTGGCCCTTCAAGCCTACACCACCATTTAATATGATCATTGCTGATCATGCAATTTCAATAACCCACTCCCACTTTCTCTCCATACCCCATGATTCCCTTAGCCTCAAGGGCCACATCCAGCTCCCTCTTGAATGTATTTAATGAACTGGCTCCAACAGCTTCCTGTGGGAGAGAATTCCACAGGCTCACAATTCTTCCTTATTTCAGTCGTGAATGGCTTACCCTTTATTCTCAGACTGTGACCCCTAGTTCTGAACTTTCCCAACATTGGGAATGTTCTTCCTGCATCTAGCCTGTCCAGTCCCATCAGAATTTTATATGTTTCTATGAGATCCACCTTCATTCTTCTAAATTGCAGCAAATGCAAGTTGAGTCGGTGTAATCTGTCTCCATATGTCAGTCCTGCCATCTCGGAAATCAGTCTGGTGAACCTTCGCTGGACTTCTTCAATAACAAGAATGTCCTTCTTCAGACTAGGAGAACAAAATTGCACACAGTATTCAAGGTGTGGCCTCACCAAGGCCCTGTATAACTGCAGCAAGACATCCTTACTCCAACAGTCAAATCCTCTCGCTATGAAGGCCAGCATACCATTAGCTTTCCTCACTGCCTGCTGCATCTGCATGCCAACGTTCAGCGACTGTTCCACTATGACACCCGGGTCTCGCTGCATCTCACCTTTTCCTAAACTGCTACCATTCAGATAATAATCTACCCTCCTGCTTTTGCCACCACGTGGATACTCTCACATTTATCCACATTATATTGCATTTGCCAGGTATTTTCCCACTCAGCCAGTCTGTCCAAGTTGCTCTGCAGCCTCTTAGCACCCTCCTCACAGTATACACTGTCACCCAGCTTAGTGTCATCTACAAATTTGGAGATATTCCATTCAATACCTTCATCCAAATTATTAATGTACATTGTTGTGAACAGCTGGGGTCCCAGCACCGAACCCTGCGATAGTCCACTCATCACTGCCTGTCACTCTGAAAAAGAACCGTTTGTTCCAACTCTCTGCTTCCTGTTTGTCAATCAGTTCTCTATCCACATCAATATATTACCTCCGATACCATGAGCTTTAATTTTCCTTACTAATCTCTTGTGTGGAACCTTGTCAAAAGCTTTTTGAAAGACCATTCAACTATAGTCAGGAAGATTGACCAAAAGAACCTTTAATGGAAGATTTATCCCTGGGTAACCGAGAAAAGAGTCGATTGGTATACTAGGAGAGGCGATGTCTTATAATAATTCAGGACTTTATATGCAAGATTACCTTGCACTGAGAGTGCAGCACAATATAAAAATAGGGTTAACGATTATCTTAAGAAATAAATAATGAATATATTTTCTGTAATACAGTGTATTAATTGCTGGCAAAGTAATGTTGATTCACTGCTGATGTCCGGCCAGG
Organism: Rhincodon typus; assembly: GCF_021869965.1. NCBI lineage: Eukaryota > Metazoa > Chordata > Chondrichthyes > Orectolobiformes > Rhincodontidae > Rhincodon > Rhincodon typus. The sequence continues at coordinate 41,429,976 of NC_063358.1, read as the reverse complement.
CAGCATCAGAGGAGCAGGAAAGCTGACCATTGGGCTGCAGGGTTCCCAAGCGAAATATGAGATGCTGTTCCTGCTACCTTCGGGTGGCACTGGAGGAGGCCCAGGATGGACATGTTGTCCAAGGAGTGGGAGAGGGAGTTGAAATGGTTCACGACTGGGAGGTGCAGTTGTTTGTCATGAACCGACCATAGATGTTCCACAAAGTGGTCTCCAAGCCTTCGCTTGGTTTCCCCGATATAGAGGAGGCCACATCGGGAACAGCAGATACAATATACCACATTAGCAGATGTGCAGGTGAACATCTGTTTAATGTAGAAGGTTTGCTTGGGGCCTGGGATGGAGGTGAGGGGGGAGGTGTAGGGGCAGGTGTAGCACTTCCTGCGGTTGCAGGGAAAAGTGCTGGGGGTGGTGGGGATCGTGGAGCGGACGAGGGAGTCACGGATAGAGCGGTCTGTCTGGAAGGCAGAGAAGGATGGGGGGGAGAAATGTCCTTGGTAGTGGGATCAGATTGCTGGTGGCGGAAGTGTTGGAGGATGATGCGTTGAATCCGGAGTTTGGAGGGGTGACACATGATGATGAGGGGGATTCTGTCTTTGTTGTTATTGTGGAGAGGGGGTGTGAGGGATGAATTGTGAGAAATGCGAGAGACACGGTCGAGGGCGTTTTCGACCACTGTGGAGGGGAAGTTGCGGCCCTTGAAAAACGAAGACATCTGGGATGTCTGGGAGTGGAATGCCTCATTTTGGGATCGGATGCGGCGGAGGCGAAGGAATTGGGAATAGGGGATTGCATTCTTGCAGAAAGGCGGGTGAGAGGAGCTTTATTCTAGGTAGCTGTGGGAGTCGGTAGGCTTGAAATAGATATCAGTTTCAAGCCTACCGACACCTCTCTGTTTCCATCTCTGGCAACCACCTGGAAACCGATATCCATTTCAAGCCCACCGACTCCCACAGCTACCAAGAATATACGTCCTCTCACCCACCTTCCTGCAAGAATGCCATCCCATATTCCCAATTCCTTCACCTCCACCGCATCTGCTCCCAAGATGAGGTATTCCACTCCCAGACATCCCAGATGTCCTCATTTTTCAAGGACTGCAATTTCCCCTCCACAGTGGTCAAAAACACCCTCGACCGCATCTCTCGTGTTTCCTGCAACTCATCCCTCACACCCCCTCCCCGCAATAACAACAAAAACAGAATCCCCCTCGTCCTCACGTACCACCCCACCAACCTCCGGATCCAACGCATCATCCTCCGGCACTTCCGCCACCTGCAATCTGACCCCACTACCAAGGACATTTTTCCCTCCCCACCCTTATCTGCTTTCCAGAGACACCACTCTCTCCGTGACTCCCTTGTCCGCTCCACACTCCCCACCAGCCCTACCACACCTGGCACTTTTCCCTGCAACCGCAGGAAGTGCTACACCTGCCCCTACACCTCACCCCTCACCCCCATCCCAGGCCCCAAGAAAACCTTCCACATTAAACAGATGTTCACCGGCACATCTGCTAATGTGGTACATTGTACCCACTGTTCCAGATGTGGCCTCCTCTACATCGGGGAAACCAAGCAGAGGCTTGGGGACCACTTTGTGGAACACCTACGCTCAGTTCGCAACAAACAACTGCACCTCCCAGTTGCGAACCACTTCAACTCCCTCTCCCACTCCTTGGACACCATGTCCATCCTGGGCCTCCTGCAGTGTCACAATGATGCCACCCGAAGGCTGCAGGAAGAGCACCTCATATTTCGCTTGGGAACCCTGCATCCCAATGGTATCAATGTGGACTTCACAAGCTTCAAAATCTCCCACCCCAGACTTCATCCCAAGACCAGCCCAGCTCATCCCCGCCTCCTTGACTTGTCCATCTTTTCTCACACCTATCTGCTCCTCCCACCTCACTGACCAACCCCCACCCCCACTTTTAACCTACTAACCTCATCCCCGTCTCCTTGACCTGTCCGTCTTCCAGCAACTGACCAACCCCCATCTCAACTCCCTACCTGCACTCACCTTTACTGGCTCCATCCCCGTCTCCTTGACCTGTCCATCTCCTCTCCACCTATCTGCTCCTTTATCCACCCCCATCAACGCCTCCCCACCTCTCTCTATTTATTTCAGAGTGCCCTTCACCTCCCCCATTTCTGAAGAAGGGTCCAGGCCCGAAACGTCAGCTTTCCTGCTCCTCTGATGCTGCCTGGCCTGCTGTATTCATCCAGCTCTACACCTTGTTATCTCAGACTCCAGCATCAGCAGTTCCTACTATCTCTCACTGCTGATGTCTTTTTGTTTATTACAGTAAATGTCTTAAAAATAAAATCTTGTGCTATTCTTTTAAATTGATCACTGGGAATAAATTCTCTTTATAAAAGTGATCAGTCTGTACAGGAAATGGTTAAAAAATACTCACTGAGTGTTTTACATGTAGATTAACTTAAATCATTTACTTAACTCTAATGATCTATGTATCTCATATTTTAACTTACTGAAAAATTCAGAACCATTTAATGTCACAATCTCTAATTAATATTAACTGTAACCCCTGGAGCTGTGTTAATCTAATTATCAGAGATAACAAGGTGTAGAGCTGGATGAACACAGCAGGCC
>NC_063358.1:41400572-41426963 GCF_021869965.1 Rhincodon typus | reverse complement strand
GATTCTCCAGCATCTGCAGTTCCTGCTATCTCTTAATCTAATTATCATCTGTTTTTAATGAAGGATTCAATCTTCCTCTTGAGTTCCAGCAAAAATATCAGGACCATCACTAGCTAGGGGTGATATGTTTGATCCCGTCAAGGTCTAGAGCTGGACTCCCTGATTTTCTACCTAGGAATTATAAGATATTGGGCAGAGCCCAATTAAATCCCCAACATTAACCCTTTCAGAATCATCACTTTATACAACAGTGTGTTCATTGTGCCACCCATTGTGCTTACTTTACTCTCCAGCCCCACCCTCTTTGCTCATCCTGCTCCCAAATCTCACCTTCAAACTATCTCCCAAACCCTTTTCCATTTCTGTTCCATTCTAATGATCACACTCCCACAATCCTCTCCCATCCCAAAATCCTTTCTCCCACTCTTCACTCCTGGTCCCCTCCAATTTTCTCGATCCTTTCTCCATCCCTGATTCCCTGCTCCTATTCCTCTTTCCCATTTTCCCCCTCTCAGCAAACCCAATCTCACCCTTAAAGCCCCATCACAGTGATGTATCCTTCCAACCTCACAATGATGAATTGTCCTTATGGGCATCCTATTCCTGGGACTCAATCTCAGTCAGTGATAGCAAGGGAGATTGGGGAAGTCATGGAGTTGAACTGCCCAGTTGAGGGATAAAGGTGTTCCACATATCCCTGCAGCAAGAGTTGATGGCCCTGAAAGAAGGGGTCACTGATCTGTGGGGTGACCAATGGGAAATTTCGGTCCGCTAGTTTGGTAACAAACTCAACTGCCTGTTGGCTATGCTTGTCCACCTACTGTCCTTTGCGAACCGGGTCAAGGGCAGCAGAAAGGTGATGGGCCTACCACCTCCTGTATTTGACACGCCACCCTTGAAAATGCCCAAGGCATACTCAACAGGAAGCTACAAAATCCTGTCCAACATGTTTCAAATCCTTTTCAGCTTCAGATAACATAAAAACAAATCAGAAAAGCTGCCAATATAAAAGATGTCTGTTACGTTGAATATACCTCACAGTAACAGGCCATTTGGCCCATCCATTTTATGTTAACATTTATAACGCACACACAGGAACATCTCTGTTAACTGAATCACAAGTAAAATGAAATAACAGTTCTGGATGCTGTGTTATGTACATTCACAGGAGACTTCAATAATGTATGGCTGTTCTATTCTCCAGATGCAAAACACAGTCCAGTACTCTTATTGCACAATTCCAATCACATCTCAACCAGAACCAAAAGAGCTTCAAAAACGGATTTAAATAAACTGCTAGCTTTTGAAGCTTGGCAGTTATCCAAATTTTCAATAAGAACTGGAAACAACCTTTCTTTATCGGAACTGAAATTGTAATTTTGTTCTACATCTCTTCGAGATATTTAAAGAAACAAACCTTGAAGCATAACAAAAGCTGCCCCAGAAACTGACTCAACATGCCTGCAGCTTCTGGCACAATTGCACATTTCTGGTGAATTAAAGAGCCAGCCAAAATAAAGCAAGTCTCTTTTGTGTGGACCTGTGCCTGGACAATCAGAGATACACGCTCTACCTGACTGCGGTCAATGCAAGATATAAACTCCAACAGTTGGAGAGCAACTCAAGATAAAATCTCAGTGTGCCTGAGATCGACTCGCAATACAAACTGCAACAGCACTGGGTCAAATCAAGACACAAATGCCACTGTTCAGCATCAACTGGAAGAAAAACCAGTAAAACTGGTGAGTGTGACATACTCGTCTGACTTATATATTTCAGAATGGAGGTCCTGTATGACTAGTCTGTTCTTTTCCAAGTTTTACTGTATTTTCTCTCTGGGTGATACCAGAACTTCTGTTGTGGGGTCATTACATTTACAGATATATAGAAACCAGGAGCAGCAGGCCATTCGGCCCTTCAACCCTGCTCTGCCATTCAATATGATCATGGCTGATCCTCATTCTCAATGCCATTTTCCTGCTTTCTCCCCCTATCTCTTGACATCTTTAAAATTTAAAAATATATCAATCAGTTTGCCAGTGAGGGAGCCAACTTTAGTTGGCAGATGGGAAGAGGCTCTGGCTGTTAAAGGAGGGTGCCATATTTAAAATGCAGCTTGGTCTTTCGTACAGTCTATGTGCAGAGCATTTGGGGAGAGTGTTGGACATGGGAGGCTGGGCAGAAGTGGCTGAAATCAGAGGAAGTGGGGTTTCACCAGCTGTCCTGCATGGGCAATGAGGGAATTGGGTAGAGTTTGTATTCTCAGTCAGCAAGCCTCATGAAGAATGGCCACTCACGAAAGGCCTCAACCACAGTGGTGCCATGGTAACTATTTAAAATAGTGCAATTAGACAAGTACAGCTGGACCAAAGGCCCTGTTTGGCATTCCTACTTTGGAGCAAAGCTGAGCTCCTAATGCTAGAAAACAGAGACAAGTGAGAGGTGAGCACATTGTTGTTATAAGAACCCACTCGGAGGGGGAGGCAGTGGAGTTTGGATGGGTAACAGCAGACCAGCTTGTCCCAAAGAGCCAGGACAGTGTGGAGCCCAGAGAGAGGAAAGCAATGGACAGGGGCATGAATCCTTCTGTTCAATCTAGTCTTTCTCTTTGATGTCCACATGAGACAAAAGAGCATGCGTAGGTCCAGGGAAGTAATTAATATCACTCTCACCTTTCCACAGTGGCAGCGACAGATGACTTGTTGCCAAAGGCATTGAAACTCCATGAAACCAAGAGGACAAGTCACCACCTGAGGCTGCAGTGTCACGTCAGACCACAAGAATCCACCAATGCTGCCACTCTCACATCAGTTAGTATTGATGTAGAATTGGAGAGATTGGCACAAGCACCTGGTAATTAATGAGCCGGGCACCTCAAGGGTGTTATATGAGTACTCTATGCCACTGCTTCCCATCTTATACACACTCACTATACTATTGCTCACTGTAAGGTAGATCTGCAGCCACCTTCCTCCTTCTCAATCAGCATTTACATCTGATCTATGCCTTCGATATTACTGTGGGTGAACTGGTCAGGCAGGGTCAGGCTCACCACCATTTACTCCTGAGAGAAGGCACCCCATTCTCAGAGTAAAGTTAAGACCAGAAGTGTATAGGATCAGCTCCAGTGCGATTGCTAAGTGTACAGGAACAACCATCACCTTCACAATCATCATGCCTGACATTTTAAGACCACAGTGTTTGACATTGGGGGTCACCTTATTGATTTGGGAATGTTTGATTTGTACTGTGCAGTGAGAAAACCAATCATTTCATCCTCAGAGGACATTTTTGTAAACAAGTCTGAAAGGGTCAAAACGTGACTGGGTACAGTATGCAACAGACACACTGATGTGTCACGTGGACCAGGCTAGAGTAAAGAAGGAGCTTGGAGAGCAGCAGTGATCTGCATAATTTTTAAATGGAACCGGCAAAGAGAAACTGAACTTCAAGCCTTCAGAGAAACAAAAAAGAACAGGAGATAAACATTCTGATGACTCAAGAGGACTGAGAGAGATTACCCAACGACCCTATATCTCAAACCTGTACTTCAGATGAATACAGAATAAGGGGGTAAGAATTTCAGAACTGGGAGAAAATAGACAGGGAGAGAAGAAAGCTGCAGCCCCAAAGTAGAGGTATGAGTCGCATTGTGAGACTGTGATCTGTGGGAGTCTGAATTGAGCTGGCAAGCTGACCATGTGTTGAAGACTGCATGAGTCAAAACTGAAAATCCTGAGCACACAACGGGAAATCTAAAAGATGCAGTAGTTCCACCTGAAAGGGCAGTCATTTAGAAAGAGAAACAAGTTGCAGTTCTGATCAGGTGTCGCCACCACAGTGTGCAGAGAAAACAAGGCAGGTCTAATCTCAAGACAGAACTTGTATATCCCAGGCATAGAAATGTTTGGCTGCTAATCCCCTTAAAGCAAATAAGCATGGGCAATTTTAAGAAGTACGCATTTCTGGTTTAACACAGAATACTTTTTGGAGACAATAAGAGTCAAAGGGTGACTCGGAAAGTGTAAAAGGTGGGAAAACTTTCATTATAGCAACAAAGCATGGAAAAATCATCCAGAAACAGCAAAACATAAGAGAACTGTCATCACCGCGGAATAAAAAAATCTTTAAAGGAGGTAAAATACCTCATCACATTAGGAAAGCATGGAATCTGAAAGCATATTGCCAGGAAAATTTAGTTTCAGAATCAGTCCAACTAAAACATGAAACTGGACATCCTGAAGAAAACAATTCCTTGAATAGATTCTAAACTGAAAACTACGAGAGAAGCTGAACAAGCTGAACTACTAACAATATGATAAATGGGTTTGAACAGTCTCTAATAGAGGATAATTGTAAAGTTTTCCTTGGGGAAATCAGACTCAGACCAAACGTTGTGGCACATGAACAATTATATCAATGGGCATCTCATGAATAACGAAATAGACACTGGAGCCTGTGTCACAATATTACCAATAGCAAGCCTCAGTTGACACAGCAATACTTACAGTCAATAGAATTTCACTGTGTGTTCCACGTTTTTAATATAAGGGTATGATACAAGCAGGTCTCCAACTTAGGAGACACTAAATGCTTGCAAACATTTTAGTATTTCATGTCAAGAATTTTCAGTCCTCCATAGAAAGGCATATATTGAACTCAATCTCATTCAAAAGGTAGAAAAGATTAAAAACAGAAACCTAAATGTCTTTTTTTTTGGGAAAGAATATCTTAATTTGATCAGGTTAGGAAGGTTATAAACTGAATATTGCATTACGCTGAAGAAAGATGCTAAACCCTTACACCTTTACATATCCAGGAAGATAATGCACTGCTTAATGAAACAAGCTGAGAAATAAATTACAGAAATGATACGAATGGGAATCATTGCCCAGTCATGAAACAAACTGACTGTGTTCGGGTCTGGTTATGGCACCCGTTTCTAATGATACTATTTGTATTTGTATTGACCTTTCCTACCTCGGCAAGGTGATCATGAAAGAATTTTATCCCTTTGTCTAAACTTAATAAGAGTCTTATTAAACTACCCTAGAGCAGAGTTTTCACAAACCCCAGCACAAACAGCAGATTTGTTTGTCGAGTGGGAAATGGAGGTATCGAGGGATTGGACATCCATGATGAACAGGGTGCAGTTAGGGCCAGGGAAACTGGAAATTGTCAATATGGCGGAGGGTATCAGAGGCATTGTGGATGTAGATGGGCAGGGTCTGGACAGAGAGGATGGGGTCAAGGTAGAAGGAAATGAGCTCAGTGGGGCTGGAACAGGCTGATACGATGGGCCTACTGGGGCAGTCTGGTTTGTCAATTTTGAGAAGGAGGTAGAAGTGGGCTGTCCAGGGTTGGAAGACTATAAGGTTGGAGGCAGTGGGGGAGAAGATCTCCAGAGGTAATGAAGTTGGTGACAGACATGGTAACAATGGCTTGATGTTCGGAAGTGGGGTCATGGTTCGGGGGCAATAGGAAGAAGGGTCTGAGAGTTGCCATCGAGCCTCGCATGCTAAAGACCAGTGCGTCAGACTACAACAGCACCACCCTTGTTGGCCAGTTTGATAACAAAGTTAGGGTTGGGCCTAAGAGAATGAAGTGCAGCAATTTCAGAAGGGGACAGGTTAAAGTGGGTGATAGGAGCAGAGAAATTGAGACATCGATGTCACTTTGGCTTTTCCAATGAAGAGATCAATGGCAGGTAAGATGCCAGGGGAAGGGGTCCAAGTGGAGGGTGGAAACTGTGCTTGACAGGACCCTTAACCACATCCTATCTATCACCCATGCTTCCGCCCCTGCCCCTTCCCATCAATCACAACAGCGTGATTGGGTTCCCCTTGTCCTCACTTTACATCCCACCAACCTTCTCATTCAAAGGATTGTTCTCCACCATTTCAAACAATTCCAGCAGAACACCACCACCACACACATCTTCTCCTCACTGCCCTGCCTGCATTTCATGGGGGTTGTTCCCTCTGGGACATCCTAGTCCATTCCACAACAATCAAAATCACCCCCTCTCCATGGCACCTCCCCACATAGCCACAGAAGGTGCAACATCTGCCCCTTCACCTCCTCCCTGCTCATCATCGAAGGGCCTAAACAGTCTTTCCAGGTGAAGCAGCACTTCACCTGTACCTCCTCCAATCTTGTGTATTGTATTTGCTGCACCCAATGCGGCCTACTCTACACTGAAGAACCCAAACACAGACTGGGTGACCACCTTGCGAAACACCTCTGGTCTGTGCACAAACAAGGCCCTGACCTTCCTATAGCAGGTCATTTTAACACAGCGCCCTGTTCGCATCTCACATGTCTATCCCTCAGCATGTTGCAGTGTTCCAGTGAGTCACAGTGCGAACTGGAGGAACAACATCTTATCTTCAGACTAGGAACTTTACAGCCTTCTAGACTTAATATTGAGTTCAACACCTTTAAATTGTGAGCCATTTCTTTCTTTTCTTTTAGCTTGTTATCATGTTCTCCCCTCCCCCCATCCCAGTTCCTGTCGTTTCAAGTCTGGCAGGAGATGCACCATTGTTCTGCTATTCTTACATTCCGATCACTTAATCTGAACTATTAACATCTTTTCTCCACCGGCACCTTACCATATCCATATCCATATCCATGTGAGATGATTTCATGATGTTACGTTTCAAATTTCTGCTTATTTTATGCAAAGAAGAAAACTCTCAGGACACTTCAAAAATCACCAGTTCAAAGTAGCAGAAAGCAGATAAACATTAACAAGGGAGACGCGAGATTATCCACCTGCACAAAGCTTATCTCCCCAGAATCTAGCAAAAAACCAAAATATTATAGCAATTAGGACCCTGTATTCGTTCAACAAAATGTAATTTGTTTTAGAATTGTGCCTTTCTCTCTCTCCTATTTTTGATGGTGACCCGCACAACCACCCCCCCCTCCCGAACTATAGCATAAATGCTGTCCCCTCCACACTTCACTTCAGTTCTGATGTAGAGTCATCTAGACTTGAAATGTTACCTTGCCCTCTCTCCATGGATGTTGTATCTCCAGCATTTGTTGTTTTCAGGAAAATGGTTGTGTTGGTCGGAGATCAGTCATCTCAGCTCCAGGACATCTCTGCAGGAGTTCCTTAAGGTAGCCTCAACCATCTTCAGCTGCTCCATCAATGATCTTCGCTCCATCGTAAGGTCAAAAGTGGGGATGTTGATTGATGACTGCACAATGCTCAGCACCATTTGCAACTCCTCAGACACTGAAGCAGTCCATATCCATATGTTGAAAGACCTCAGCAAAGCCCAGGCTTGGGTTGATAAGTCGCAAGTACTATTCAAGCCACACAAGTCGCAGACAAGGCCCATTCCAAAAAGGGAGAATGGCAATTCAAGGGTATGACCATCACTGAATCCCCCACTATCAACATCCTGGAGATTACCACTGACCAGAAACTGAATTATCCATGTAACACAATGCCTACAAGAGCAGGCCAGAGTCTAAGAATCCTACTGCGAAAAACTCACTCACTTCCTGACTCCCCAGTGCTAGTCCGCCATCTACAAGGAGTGTGATGTGATACTCCCCACCTGTTTGGATGAACGTAGCTCCAACAACACTCACAAAACCTCAACACTATTCAAGACAAAGCTAGTGATTGGTTGGCATCCCATCAACAATCCTCAATGTTCTTTCCTTTCACCATTGAAGCACAGTAGCAGCAGTGCGTACCATCTATAAGATGCACTGTGGTAACTCACCAAAGCTCTTTCTCCAACACCTTCCAAACCTGCGGCCTCTACCACCATGAAGGACAATGGAAGCAGATACTATAGACCAGCACCACCTGTAAGTTTCCTTCCAAGTGCCTCACCATCTTGATTTGGAAATATATCGTCATTCCTTCAGTGTCATTGAGCCAATATCCTGGAATTCCTTTTCTAAGTGTTATTTACTTTATCCTCACACCTCAAAGACTCTAGCAGTTCAAGAAGCCAGCTCACCACCACCATCTCCAGAGCAATTAGGAATGAGCCGTAAAAGATAACTGATTCAGCAAAACCCACGTTCCATGAACAAATTTTTAGAATGTGACCAGTGAGCTCTTAGTCCATTCTCCCTGCAAGGCAGTAACAGATTTATTCATTTCAAAATAATTATGAATCCAGCAGATTGAGATGATTTCATGATGTTATGTTTCAAATTTCAACTTATTTTACGCAAAGAAGAAAATTCTCAGGACACTTCAAAAATCATCAGTTCAAGGCAGCAGAAAGCAGATAAACATTAACAAGTGAGACGCAAGATCATCCACCTGCACAAAGCTTATCTCCCCAGAATCTAGCAAAAAACCACAATATTCTATGTAGCAACTAGGACCCTGTATTTGCTCCACAAAGTGAAATGTGTTTTAGAATTGCGCCTTTCTCTCTTTCCTATTTCTGTTGGTGACACAAAAACTATAATCATTCGGGATCCAGCTGTTCCATTGAGTTGACATAAAAGCAGTTAGTTATGCAAAGTTTTTGTGGGAGATGAGAGCAGTTCTTAATTGCACAGAAACCAATAACCTGATTGCTCTTAGCTTTGCTAATTGGGATGTGGGTTTTGCAGGATTTTTGGAGAGTTGCTTTGTTTTCAGCACAACAAGGAGCCACAGGAAGGTAGTTAGTGACTGAACTGCCTCTCTTTGCCAATTTTAGGGAATGTTCGACATAAAACAATGATCTAGATGGAGAGAATGCCTGTACAGTCTGATCCTTTACATGCAAAATTAATCTGTTGAAGTTGGGCTATTTTGTACATAGCAAAGGCCCACAGTGATTAGGCGATTGATACATTAGCCTGTTTTATGGTGAATGTTGTCCAAGGCTCTGTAACAATTCCAAATTGCTGTTGGCTCAGCATGCAGATGTGGCCTTAGTTCATAATCATCAGAAGAACAGTACTATTAACTTAATCATCTCTTATTTTCTTCTGTTCTGAAGCAAAGATTAATCTCCGATAAGTAAGCTGCCAGCTGTGTAGAAATTTTTCACTCTGTGTATAAAGTATATGATAGCAGCCTGTCTTATAACTCTCCTGATCTACTCCACTGACTTCAAGGTAAAATGTGCTATTGACGAGTTATCACCCATTTTACACTATCACATCTATGCACTCTGTGGGTTAATGTAAGATGTCTAGGACCTTTCTGCTGTCTAGATTCATCATGGACCACCATGTTATGTCAATACTTTCATAGAAACATAGAAGTAGGACCAGGAGTAGGCCATTCAGCCCTTTCAGCCTGCTCTGTCTTCAATATAATAATGGCTGATCACACAACTCAGTGTCCTGTTCATATTTTCTCCCAATAGACTTTAATCTCTTTAGCCATAATAACTATATCCAACTCCTTCTTGAAAACATTCAATGGTTTGACCATGACTGCTTTCTTTGTTTAGTTTCTGCAGTCCATCCTGTAGGTAGTACACACTGCTGCACCTGAGCATTGGTGGTCACTAACAACAGAGTGCAGCATCTTCAAGATGTAATGCAGAAATTCACCAAAGATTCTTAGATTTTTGCCAGAAGGTAGGAAACTTGTAATGTAGGAGACTCACCAGCTAATACATGCACAGTAAGCTCTTGCAATACAGCAATGTGATAATATCAAGGTGACCCTCTTTCTGTATTTAAAGAATAAATATTTGGTAAAACAAGAGAGAGGTCCTTTTTCAAAATAGTGACAAACAGCATACTAGGCTCATCCAGAAGATGACAGCTCTGACAGTGCAGTTCTCAGCAGCGTGTTTGAAATGATCTTAAGAATGAGGCATGTGAACAGATTCACGGGTCGACAGAGCCATTCAGAAATCGCAAGGAGCAGCTGCAGAAGCTTAAAATCTGCCTCCAGTTTTCGGTGAATTTAATGTTGGAAGAATTTGTAATTTTTCTCATGCACAGCAGGCACTGGAGACAACTGTTTCTAATTATCAACCGCAGTCAGCTCTCGAAACTAGGACAGCATAGACCTTGGCAGCTGACCTTTACAAAAGACCTACTTACAATAATGGCACATTGTCCTGGAAGGCAAACCATCCCCAGTTTGTACCTGTCATTCAAATGGGCTGAAGCCCAGAAAGTGTTGCCTATGGCAACCTTGTTAGCTCATAATCCATGGAAAACAGCTTTGAATACGGCACAAGTTTTTAGTTGTAACTCTTTGTAATCACTGTGGCTTGGACTTTCAAACTTAATGATCCAATGAGAAGAAATGTGAAGCAGCATGGGAGGAGATATTGAAGACCTGATAGCCTTTAACATTCCCACTGTTCTCCAGGATTTGTAAACGGTTTGGAGGTGCAGGCAGAGAGAGTGAAATCACAGTCAGTTTCTGTGACATATCCAGAACTTGTATCCATGAGAACTGACAGTAATGAATACTGGGCCGCTGTAAAATGGCAAAGGAATAAGATATCTCTTGTTTGACACATTTCTCGCGTCAAATTTCACCATCAATGTGTTTATCAAAACATCACCTGATCAAGACCATTATTTGTTCAAAACCTTCCCCAGTTACTTCAGGAAGCCTGTTATTTAATTTTGAATTCAAGATCATTCTATGACAAGTCTCTGAATTGCAACTTGTTGAGGAGATGCTAGGCAAACAGAGGATCTGAAAGCTGAATCGATAGAATTCAAGGGACAGCACGGTCAAGTTGAATCGGTCAGAGGTATCTACTTATTAATGTGCTGGTGGCAGCACCTCACTCTGCAAAGACTCAAATACATCCCAACAGAAGATAGACAGAAAGGGAGAGAGATATTGGGGAACGAGAGAGGAACCAGAGAGGGAGGGACAAAGTAATGCAGATGGTTAGTTTCTTTTCAGGCAGTTTCAGTAAGTCATACAGGGCCTCGCAGGCCACAGAAATGTGTTGAATGTACCAGATTCTCAGTGGATTAACAGGCTAGATACAACAAAGTTGTTTCCTCTTGTAGACCAGTGCCTTAGAATGAGAAGTTGCATATTTAAGGCAGAGATGAGGAGGAATCTCTTCACTCAGAGGGGAGTGAATCTATGGAATTCATTATGACAGAGGGCTCTCAAGGCTGGCTCATGAAGTAGGTTAGAGTCTGAGATAGAGAGATTTTTAGTCAGTAAGGGAATCAAGGGTTATGGGGAAAAAGCGGGAAAGTGGAATTGAGGATTATCAGATAATCAGCCACAATGTCATCTCAACGGGCCAATTTTTTTCTATTCATTTATGGGATGTGGGTGTCGCTGGCTGGCCAGCATTTCTTTCCCATCCCTAGTTGCCCTTGAGAAAGTGGTGGTGAGCTGCCTTCTTGAACTGCTGCAGTCCACCTGCTGTGGGTTGACCCACAATGCCATTAGGGAAGGGAATTCCAGGATTTTGACCCAGTGACAGGGAAGGCACAGTGATATATTTCCAAGTCAGGATGGTGAGTGACTCGGAGGGGAACTTGGAAGTGGTGGTGTTCCCACCTGTCTGCTGCCCTTGTCCTTCTAGATGGAAGTGGTCGTAGGTTTGGAAGGTGCTGTCTGAAGATCTTGGTAAATTTCCTCTGCTTCTTGGCCTACTTCTTATAACAATAGTGCTGGGTTATTGAACATATTTAATGGAAGGTTAGTCAGATTTTGATCCTCAAGGACATAATCAAATCAACCATAATTAATTGGATGGTAGAGTCATGTTGAAGGGCTGAATAACCTCCTCCTAATCCTCTTGTGATCTTGAACTGTGCCTCAGTAGCCTGATACTAGGTATGGTTTAATTTCTATTGTTCAGACAATTCTATCCCTCTGTTAGCACCCCCACATTAAGACTATCACTGAGTTGTCACTGGACTATCTGAGTGGCTCTTCAAATTCAAATCTGGATCTGAGCTCCCACTGCCTTCATTTCCATCCCCAGAAAACTGAAGCCATCCTCATCTATTCCTGCCATAATTTAGATGCTGCAGGCTCCAGGTCTCTTAAAATCCTCTCCATAGTTTGATTGTTCTGGTCTGACTTTCACTGTACATAGTGTATTTGAGATTTGCAGCATTACTACTGTCAATATTTCCATGCATCCCACATGTAATGGGATGAAATTTACTGAACATCAGTCCCTTTTACTATTCCAGCCAGCTGCACTCTGGTACATTACCTTTTTGTACAAAACACCCACACACTAAACTTGCTTCCACTGTATATATAATGATAGGCTACCGCAATGTGTGGTATAGTGGGTGTTAATCAATGTTTCTCTTATATTTCATTGCCTTGTGTTGCAAACCTGTCAATGCCCTTTGGAGTTCCATACTGTCCTCCTCACAGTTTACAATTCTTCCAAGTTTAGTGTCATAAGCAAACTTGGATATTGTCCCCTACACACCACGGTGTGCAGAAGATTGCATTGTTTCAATGTTAGCCATTGCTCAGTTGGTAGCGCTGTTAACCTTCATTCAGGAGGGGTTCAAGTTCCAAACTTGAGCAAATGTTTGAGGCGATACTTTGAGGGCAGCACTGAGTGAGTCTGCAATGTCAAAGGTACCCTCAGACTGAGGCCCTGTCTGCCCTAACATTACATTATTGGAATTTCAGCTTCAATTGTTAGCCAGTTGGAGTTCAAAAACAGGAGAGTTGTGTGACTGTCAATCTAACATCTAGTGATACACATGAGAAGATGAGAATCCTGAGAGTGTGAAAACAGGCCGTTCGGCCCAACAAGTCCACACTGACCCTGAGAGAGTCCAACCCAGACCCATCCCCCTATAACCCACATAATCTACACATCCCTGAACACTACAGGCAATTTAGCATGGCCAATCCACCTAACCTGCACATCTTTGGACTGTGGGAGGAAACCGGAGCACCCAGATGAAACCCACACTGTCCTTTGAAATAACCTCAGCAGTTCAGTTCAAGAGCAATTAAGGGTGGGCAATAAATAATGGGATCATCAGTCATGCCCAAATGAAAAGTAAATTGAGGTCAAATGCATTACAAGCTTCAGGTTAAATGGGAGATACATTTTCTTTGCAGCCCACCCAGACATCAGTGATCAGTGAAGGCTACCTCTATTTTCTTCACGAGGGATTTCAACTCCTTTCTTGGGAGGGTTTAACTTCTGAATTCTCTCCAACCACAGCTTGAAGGAAGTTCTCTTGCTTCTGCCTGCAATGAATTATCAAGCAGCAGGATTGTGTTGACTGCTCACTTCACAGTTGCTCAATTTCTTCTCCTGAGATTGCATTCTATTGGGTTTACAAGGCTGCACACCACCATCTAATCATCAAAATGATCCCAGTTAAACTGTATAACAACTGCTCATGGGCCTTTCCTGCTCCAACCCACAGTTTCATGGAGCAGTCAATCACTTTAGTTTTACTGTGAAGGCAACTCTTCAATTATACTAAACTGACACCTCTCCTGGGTCCAAATCTGCACAGGGTTAATGAGTGCCACTGCTCACTGGACTCTCCTCCTGTGGGTTAACTTAAATGCACAACACCCTAGCCTACCAAGCAACCTTCACACCAACTGCTCAGATCCCATTGTCACTCTTCCTGCACCATCTTCAAGCAACAGTCAAAGGCAATCCAGAACTGAGCAGGTACAACACCTTCTCCCTGGTACATACTGTACATTTATGCTGGAGTCCCGGGCATCTGGGAGCTGTGGTCCTTGGCCGCTTCCCCAAAAACACACAGGATAAATTTTCTCATTTTCTCACAATGGTTATCTGGTTCCATTCTCGAAGAGGCACTACAGCAGTACAACAAGGTTTTGTTATCATACAGGTATTATTACCTGAATAAAAGACAATGTGACTTCAATCCCTCAAAGTTCAGGTGAATATGGTGTGGATAACGCTGAACTGAGAAAAGTACACAAATTCTTAACCATCCTCTAAAGCCAAGTTGATTCACACATTCTCATTCATACTTTTGCTACACATTTACAGTAATCCCTCACTTATCCATGACCTGTGCAAGAGTTTTGTTTTCTTTATGACATCACTAATCCAATAAAGAGGATGTATGCCTTTAAAATCATGCTGTTTTTGTTAATGCCATTCCTGCGTCCCTCCACAACCATATTACTGCTGTGCTTACCGCTCTGCTCATACATTATGTCTCACTTTGTTTCCATCTCACTTTTTTCAAGTATCCAGGAGAACTTTCAATCCACTGTTTCCAATAAACTGGGGAGGGAAGATACTTGCTGGGGTTTGTGGAGTGAATTGCTGGAGATCCCAGAAAAATTCGCTGAGGATCCTAAATCCAGTTTACCTATTCATTCCTCTGGGAAAATCCAACTGATGTAGCTCACTCAGAGATTATAAGAACTGCCGATGCTGGAATCAGAGATAACACAGTGTGTAGATGGAGCAACACAGCAGGCCAGGCCTGTTCCTCTGATGCTGCCTGGCCTGCTGTGTTCCTCCAGCTTCACACTGTGTAATCAACTGATGTAGCATTGTTCCATCCAAAATTGCAGTTATAAAGAATGCAACATGGACATTCAGTGAGGAATTATTGCCCTATAAATGCAGCTGTAGATATGTCGCACTTCTATTTCAGAGTTCATGCTCCTGGCTGTCTGATCAAAATGGGCATCGTTGCATCTGGGAGAGATCCCCTTCCTCCCACCTCCCCCAGACCACAGAAACAGCAGTACTTTTTATTATTAATGGTCAAAAAAGCTCTTACACACAACTGAATGGCTTTTTTCCCCCATCACCAAATCACCGTGATATTTTTTCCACCAATTAACCACTAGTTAATCACCTGTGTTTCCAATTGAATAATTCATGTTACAAGTCAAGATGGTAGTGGAGTAGGACACTCCAACAGGAGCTCCTCCGCTCCTTCTGTTTATTTCCTGTTTTCTTCTCTTTCTTCCCCTTTCTCCCCTCTTCATGTTCTCTCCTGAGGTAAAGGGGGCTGGAGCCTGAGCGGGGCAGGGACGGCCAACGGGCTGGATCCCCGAGCGGAGCAGGGACGGCCAGCGGGCTGGAGGCTCGAGCGGGGCAGGGACGGCCAGCGGGCTGGAGCCCCGAGCGGAGCAGGGACGGCCAGCGGGCTGGAGGCTCGAGTGGAGCGGGGACAGTTGTTGGACTGGGAACTGGTGTGAGTGGTCAGACTTGAGAGCCCAGGCACATCCATGTGTGGAAGCCTCCTGCGCTGATCTACTGAAAGACTGTAATGTTTATCTTTTTAACTTTATTCTCATTTTTCTGACTTATATTATAAACAACTGTAAGTAATGTAACTTTTTTTTCCTTTCTTTTGCCCTTTATTTCTGTATTTTGTATCTAAGATCCATACCTAGGTACTTTGTACCTAAGATGGCAACATGTGTGGTGACATTATAAACTTTTCACTGTACTCCTGTACTTGAGCACATGTGACAAAAGAAGATATTCTAAAGAATGTTCTAATGGATGTTCCAAAGCCCATTAAGGGCAATGCAAACCATCAAAAATTTGAGGCAGAGGGTTGGAGAGAAGGAGAAGGCTAAATCAAAACGGGGTTGGAAGAGGAAACAGAACCAGCGGGTCTGATTCCCCATGGAACTCTCTCTAGATGCAGGAATAATTAATATCAACTCGGTATTGGTGATGCTTCTGTTTATTCTTTAATAGGACATTATAGGCCATCCCTAATTGCCCTTTAACTGAGTGGCTTGCTATGGCCATTTCAGAGGACAGTTCCCAATCAGTCACCTTGGTCTGGGTCCAGTCCTGTACAGGCCAGACTGGATAAGGACAGTAGAAAATCCTTCCATAAAGTGAATAAAGTGGGTTTTTACAATAAATGGCACTAGTATCATGGTCACCAATACTGAGGCTGGCTTTCAATTCCTGCTTTTGTTAACTGAATGTTTAAATTCCACCAGCTGCTGTAGTGGGATTTGGATTTGTATCCCCGGAGAATTTTTATTGGGTAAGGGTACTCAGAGATTTGAAACCAAGAATAAAATAACAAAGGAAGGCTACAGTTCATGATCCAACTGAAGGGGCTAGCAGATTTGAAGAACTGAATGACTGCCTCTTCTTCAAATGATTCCTGTAAGCCTTTCTTTTTACACATCTATCAATTCCTATCTTCCTAATTCCAGGAGAATCACTTTGACTTATTTTTACTCACTGGCCACATTCAGAGAAAAGAAATATCCCACAGATACCAAGCCACAGAAAGCTCCAGAGGGAGACACTGTTTGCAGGAATACCTACTGGACATGAAGTAGCTGGGTCTCACTGTGAATAACTTAATAAGTCAATCATTTCTCCTGCTCTTTCTTCCTCACCATGTACTTACAGCCAGCAGGTAAGAGCAGGCTTTAATAAATTGCCTTTTTATATTCGAATAAGGTTTGAGAAAAGCATCCAATGAATTCTTTCCTGGTTTAATCCTATTAGTTCTAACGGCCTCAAAATGCAATTAAAACTCACCTTCTGCTTTGGGTGAATCATCTTGCTGAGCTCTCGTACCTGTGTTGTTTATAGATTTGTATTTTGTTGTCACAGCTCCAGGGAATATCACAGATAATTTTTAAGGTTACAGAGCTGGGAAAATGATTAATGTCTGAACAGAAAGATTCACAGATCCTGGAGTGTCTCTTTCCGTTTGCCTCTCCCACACTGCTGATCCTTTCTGATTCTTACGGTACACCTTCGAATCTTTGCTGTGTAAGGGGAGAGACAACACCTGAAGACAAAGCTCCTTCACCACATTCATTAACAATTCCTCCTCCCAATAAATCATGGATCATCAATATGGAGGAACTGTTACAGAAAACCGTAACTCGCTGCCAACTACAATTAATTTTAAAAGCTCATTCTCAAGACATGGGCATTGTTGGCATTTACTCCCCACCCCTAGTTGGCCTGAGAAATTGGCAATGACCTTTCATCTTCAACCACTGAGTAATTTCTTAGGTTATGCTGATGGGGGTTTTAGTTACAGAGTTATACTGGAACGGCTGGGGTTGTTCTCCCTGCAGAAAGGAGATTAAGAGAGATTTGTTAGATGTGTACCAGATTTGGATATGTTTAGATACGACAGATGTGGAGAACCCTCTCCATTAACTGTTAGTACAGGGATCAGGGGATGCAAATTTAAGATTTGGGACACAGATGCAAGGGCATGAAGAACTTTTTTACACAGCGACTGCTAAGGATCTGGAACTCATTACCCATGAGGGTGTTAGAAGTGGAATCAATTGATAGTTACAAAAACAAATTTGAGGGGCACAGGAAGGAAGTGAAACAACCAGGCTTGAGGATCGAGCAGGCAATGAGGCTTTCTGGACTGCCCTGCAAAGAAACTGCTGTAGGCTCGGGGCTCAGTGGGCTCTCTCTGTGCCATAAATGAGTCTAAGGCTCCAGAGGGCCAGCCAGAAATTAGACCAAGTCAGTGCTGTACACTCCATCAGATCAAATCCACTCACTGTCTGCCATGTTGTATGTGTACGCTGAAGTGCTGGGATCTGAAGTCTAGAATGGTAGAGGAAAGCTACTTACTGCTGAAACTGGAAGGGGGTCATGTACTGAGGAATAAGTAGTTTATTGCACATTAGCAACTACTTACAAGGTGCCTTAAAATGATTGACCTTATTCCTGAGACCATGAGAAGGACCTGGATGTTCAATCTCAATTCTTTAAGATCATGAGCAGTTGTCCCCACAAGTCCGCATGACATCGTCATTGAGCCATTCCTTCATCATCTCATTTCTTGATTTGGATTCACCAGACTCTCTGACCTTCCCCTCTCTGATGCTCAGCAAAGGCTTTATCCCCTTACAGCCCACCTCAATAAATTTCAGACATGAAATGACGCTGAACTCTCTTTACATTGTCTTCACTTCCATGCTCACCTGTTTGGACTGAAGTCTTCTCTGTGCCACACAGACCCTTTCATCTGTCTCTAATACTCCCCCTACAGCTGGATCCCTCCCTCCGGCCTTTTTCCTGCACTCAATCTCTTCATAAAGACCTGCCAACATAATAACATGGCGACCAAAATTTCTTTGTTGCCCATCCCCATTCCAACATCTCTCCCTCTGAAGTTGCTGCACTCCGTTTCCCTCAGGTCCAGCGTTGACCTTGTTATCAACCCTGCCGATAAAGGGGTGCAGTTGTCAGCTGGCATTCTGTACTCTAACTGCAGAGGCTGGGCACCAACTCTCAGACACTTTCTCCTATCTCTGCCTGGATCATGATCCCACCACTGAACATCAGGCTGTGTGCTTCCCAGGACTGTCACTGACCTCATCTCCTCTGGAGATCTCTTGTTGACAACTTTTCACCTCAAAGATCTCAACCCCACACAGCCCGCTTCCATCTCCTTCCCAAAATCCACAAACGGCACTGCCCAGGCAAACCCACCATTTCAGCTTGGTCCTGCCCCACGAAACTTACTTTTTCCAATCTTGGCTCACTGTTGTCCCTTTGCTCAGTCTTTTCTCACTTACATTTGTGATTCTTCTGACACTTTCTGTTAGTTCCACAATTTCCAGTTTCCTGTCCTTGCTGCCTCCTCTTTAATAATGGATGTACAATCCCTCCACACGCCCTCCTCCATCAGGATTGTCTCAAGGGTCTCCACTTCTTCCTTGAAAAGAGGAAGGATTTCTATCCATCACAACCACCTCCTTCACCTGGCTGAGCTCGTCCTCACTTTGAACAACTTCTTCTTTAACTGCTCTTATTTTTTACAGGTCAAAGGGGTGGCCATAAGCACCCACATGGGTCTCATTTATGTCTGTCTCTTTGCAGTGTATGTGGAACATTCCTCATTCCAATCCTACTCTGGCCCCTCCCACAATTCTTTTTCTGATATATCGATGATGTCTTCAACGCTGCTTCCTGCACTTGTCTGGAATTGGAAAAATTAGCCTGTCGTGTCGCCACTTTCTGTCCTTCTTTCACCTTTACCTGGTCCATCTCTGATTTTTCCCCTCCTTGACTTCACTGTTTCCATTTATGAGGATAGCCTGTGCACTAATCCATTACGTGTCCACCAACTCCAATAGTTACCCCAACTACACATCCTCACATCCTGCTCCCTGTAAAGATTCCACTCCATTCTCCCAGTTTCTCCATCTCCATTGTATCTGTTGTGATGATGTCAACTTCCACTGGGCTGCCTCTGGAATGACCTCCTTTCCCCTCAAAGGAGGATTCCTCTTCATTGTGCTTGATAAGGCCCTCAACTGTGTCTGACCCATCTCCTGCTCTTCTGCCCTCACTCCTTTGCTCCTTAGCAGAACAACAGGAGGGTTCCCCTTGTCCTCACCTTCTGCACCATTTGTCTCTACATTCAAAGAATCACCCTCCACTAATTCCACCTCAGGATACCATCATCAAACGCATCTTTCCCTCCCCTCCATTATCAGCATTCTACAGGGACTGTACCCTGCACAATACCCTAGCCCACTCCTCCATCACTCCCAACACCTCCCCACTCCCCCATGGCACTTTCCTATGCAACCGTAGAAGATGGAACACTCATCCATTCACCTCTGCTCTTCTCACTGTCCAAAGTCCCAAACATACCTTCCAGGTGAAGCAACGTTTCACTTGTACTTTTTCAGTCTAGTCCATCTGTTCACTGCTCACAATGCAGCCCCCTGTACATTGACAAGACTACACTAAACACTGACTGGGTAACTGTTTTCTGGAACACCTCCATTCTGTCTGTAGGAATGACCCTGACCACCCAGTTACTTGCTATTTCAGTAACCCACCTTGCTCTTACGTTAACATTTCTGTCCTGGGCCAGCTGCAACGTTCCAATGAAGCACCTCACATGTTCAAGGAACAACACTTCATTTTCCAGTTGAGCACTTTACAGTCTCTGAGACTCCATATTATATTCCACAACTTCAGAAACTGGCCACACAATGATTGCTCTCCACTTTTCTGACATTCCCTACTCACTGTCCACCATGCCCCTCATACCTTGTCCTGTTTGTGTTTAGTTCACTTTTCTCTCTCACACTTTAATTTACACCCAGTTTACATCCCTATTTCTTTTTCACTGCCAGTAACAATCTCTGTGCCTTTTCCATTGGGCCTCAACACTATTTGTTTCCCTTGCCACTCCTCTGCCTTTCTCAAATGCATATTAAAAAACTGCAATCTCTTTTAGCTCTAAAGAAGTGTGATACCAGTTGAATGTTAACTCTGTTACTTGCACCACAGGTGCTGCTGAGTTTCTCCAGCATTCTCTCTTTTTGTTTCAGATTCCCAGCATCCACAGTATCTTGCTTTGGTCATCATAGAGGGAAGTGCTTAAGGCACACTTCAGTCATTAACCCTTTCAGACTTTTACCCTGATACCTCAGTAAGGTTGACAGGTTCCTTTCTAAAGGCTACTGATAGAACCAGATGGACGTTAATGATAAGCAAGCAGCTTCAGGATCAATTTTCCTCATCCCAGCTTTATTCATTCCAGATTTGTTTTTAATTCAAATTCTCAAATTTTCATGATTTAAGTTTAAATTCTCCGCATTGTTAGTCTGAATTTTTAAAATACCAATTAAGGTAGGTAACCATTACACTAACATGCTTCATGTGTAAGCAATTGAGTACAGGAGGGTTTTGAGGGCAGGGACAGTATACATCATAAACTTGTAGATGGCACCTCCCTGCTACACAGGAGAACCATTGTACAGTGAATCATTCTCACTACCGCCTCAGAATGGCTGTGGTCATTGTTGGTGGGGGGAGTGGTGTTAGGAAAGTGTTGCAAAGAGTGTAAGATAGATCATTCCTCTGCCTGTACTGTTGCTGCATGAAAACAACTGAGGGAAGGTGTTCTTTTTCCTTTCAGACAGAGGCTGTGACACATCCCTCACTTGACCAGGATTTATTGTCCATCCCTAACTGTCTGGGAGAAGGGGTGTGGTGAGCTGCCTTCTTGAATCACTGCAGTCAACCCACGATGCTGCTAAGGAGGGGATTCCAGGATTTGGATCCAGTGATACTGAAGGAATGGTGGTGTGGTTCCGAGTCAGTGGCTCAGTGATGGGTGGCACAGACCTGCAGGTGATGGTGTTGCCATGCAACTGCTTGAAAAAAATCAAACTATTCCCCAATTTCTCCACTTGCTCTCTCAAGTGTGGAGTTTTGCTGATTGTTCAACTGATACAGACAGTAGGTCAATGTCAGCTCTGTCTCACTATTGGCAAGACTGTCTCTGAGCCTCTGGCTGAGGTTTGAAACCCCGTCCCAGCACATTGTGAGGAAGTGTAACAATTTCAGATGTGGGATTTGATCAGACCATCTCTCAGGATGTTACATTCCATTACCATCCTGGATCATCCTGGAATGTGAAGGGGATGCCTGATTTCTGTGCATCATATCCATCTTCTTAAAGTCTTCACCCTTGACTTCTCCAATCTGTCCTCAGAAAAGAAAGACAAGGAATTCATGAATTCTTTGTCGACAAGATCAAGACCATCAGTTCCACGAGCCACCAGGCCAAACTCCCTCCTGTCCTGGCCTCTGATCTTCCATCCATGTCCAATTTCTCTGCTGTCTGCGTTCGTATGCTCTCTGAGCTCGGCTTGCCCCTTAAATCCACTTCCTGCTCCCTTGGCCTACTTATGTTAAATTACCAATCGCCCATCTTTTCTTTAAAGAATCTACATTAACCCAGAAAGTTAATAACCCTCTCTTCAGATACTCAGCTTTCCCCTCCTTGAAACCTATTACCAACATCCCCCTCCTCAAATAATGAACACTTAAACAGCTTTCCAAATTTCTGCTCTTCTGCAACCTCCTTCGACAAAATTCTTGAATGTTTTGTCATTTCCCAAATTCGTGTCTATCTTTCCCAGAATTCCACCTCTGCCATGGTGGAAAGGTCATAAATGACATCCTTTGTGGCTACACAGAGGAAATCTTTCGTTCCTTGACCTCCTTATCAATCTGTCTGCAGCTTTTGATACAATTAGCCACAGCCTTCTGTAATGGCTCCCCAGTGTCATCAGTCAGTCACCTGCTGCACTCACCTGCTCCCAGTCTCATTGAATCAGTTGGAATCAGAGAACCATCTGTAGTGGCCTCTGTTCCTGCTCTCATCTCATGATCTTGGGTGTCCCCCAAGGGTTTATCCTTGACCCCCTTGTACTTCTCATCTACAGACTGCCTCTCAGTGACAGCAGCCAAAAACACAGCAATGTTCCCATAAATGTGCTTACAACACCAAATTTTACCCCACACCAATTCTCTCAACCCTTCCTCCCACTCATTCCTCCCTTTAATCCTTCTCACTAAGACAACCTATTTGCATCTCCCTAAGCACTGGCCCTGCCTCACTTTATCTACTACTTAAAGCCTATCCGTTTGTTATTTCTGGAGTTGAGCAATCCCTTGCACCTCTGGCTAACCCCACATATTCTATCCTCCTAAACTTGACGTCATCCAGAGCTCTGCTCTTTGTAACTCATATCCTAATCATTCCTTGCCTCTGTGCTCACCTACAGAGACTCTCAATTTCAAGATGCTCACTCATGCTTTCAGATTTCCCCACAGCCTATAGCATACTTCCTATCTCCGTCATATACTCCAGCCCCACAGCCATCTGAGATATCTACATTCATTTTGAACACCCACCATTTTAATCATTCCACCCTTGGTAACCATTACTACAGCTGCCTGGGCATTAAGTACTGCAACTTACTGCCTAAACTCCCAACCTGTCTGCCTTTCTATTCTCCTTTAAGACATTTTTTAAAGCCTACCTTTCTGAACAACTTATTTGTTGTTGGTCCTGATGTCAACATACGTGACTCAATGTCAAATGGTGTTTGTTTATGCACAAGTGAAGTACATTAGCATATCCTCAGAATTTAGTGCCCGAGACCCAACCATCTTCAACAGATTCATCAATGACCTTTCGTCCATCATAATGTCAGAAATGGGGATGTTCACTGATGAGCGCACAATGTTTAATTCTACTCGCAATTCTTCAAGTACTGAAGCAGTCATTGTTTGCAAGCAGCAAGAGGGGAGGCAATGGCCTAGTGGTAGTATCACTGGACTGTTAATCTAGAGACCCAAGTAATGTTCTGTGGTCCCAGATTCAAATTCCACCACAGCAGATGGTAGAATTTGAATGCAATAAAAATCTGGAATTAAGAGCCTAATGATGACCATGCATGCATTGCCAATTGTCAGAGAAAAACACATTTGTTTCACTAATGTCCTTTAGGGAAGGAAACTGCCATCGTTACCTGGTCTGGCTTACATGTGACTCCAGACCCACAGCGATGTGGTTGACTCTTAACTGCCCAATTAAGGCTGGGTAATAAATGCTGGCCTAATGATGGCCCAGTGATACTCACATCCAATGAATGAATGAAAAGAGAAACGACCTGGCAGGACAACATTCAGGATTGGATGTTATGTTGCAAGTAACCAATACATCATGTAATGGCCACCTCCGGCAGGAGAGGATCTCATTGTTTACATTTGACATTTAACTGAATTGCTGAATTGCCCATCACCAACATCCTGGAAATAACACTTCATCTGAAACTGTTCTGGACTAGCCATTTTAATACAAGAGCAGATTAGAGACTAGGAGTACTTTGGCGATTAACTCACCTCCTGAATGTCTAAAAGTCTGTCCACCATCTACAAAGCATGAATCAGGTCTGTGATGGAATACTCTTCATTTACTCAGATAGTGCAGCTCCAAATTCAAGAGATTTTACACAATCCAGGGCAGGACAAGGAATACTTCAGCCCCAGATGATTTAAATGGCCACAAAGTGGGGAGTTGGCCATTCAGTCACTGGGTAATAATCCAGAGACTCAGAAGAACACTCTATGACAATTGGGTCACATCCTACATCACAAAAAAAAAGTGTCTTCAGAGATAACACAGTGTGGAGCTGGAGTAACACAGCAGGCCAGGCAGCATCAGAGGAACAGGAAAGTTGACATTTCGGGTCAGGACCTTCTTCAGAAATCTGCTCCTCCGATGCTGCCTGGCCTGCTGTGTTCCTCCAGCTCCACACTGTGTTATCTCTGACTCCAGCATCCGCAGTTCTTGTTATCTCAGTGTCTTAAGGTTTCAGCAGACTCTGAATAACCAAAAGGGTCACAGTTACCTTTCATTTCACTGCTCTTTCTGCATATTCCCCTCAATTTGTTCACTTTTTAATTAGCTCTTTTTAAACTTTGATGACCTTGAGCATATTATTGGTCCCAGGACTCCCATGGAGTCTCCGCACAATAATTCAAATCATTTTCTGTCCATGTTGCACATTAATTCGTCTGGTCTGAGCACTGTACTATATTTCATTCATCATAGTCACTCACTTAAACATATCATCCCAAAAATCTCAAATTGCTTTGCACAACTCTCATCTTACAAATACTTACTGAATTCCACAATCTTGCAACTAAAGATGGAAAATTCTGGAAATGTTCAAAAACTTGCTGCATGTAGCAAAGGTGGTATGAGAAAACAAAGGGGAACGCTATGTTCCAGCCCCTTTTCTTAGGCTCCGGAGCTGCTCAATAGTTGTTTATGTTCAACATTCTGATGAAATAGCCATCTTGCTGCAATGTTAACACACACACACGTGCATAAATTCACTCACTCTCACACACAGACACAAACATATGCGCGCACACCCAAACACTCATACACACCTACATTCTCACACTCACACACACATACACACTCATTCACACACAATTTCCTCTCACACATACACACTCACAGACACACTCATGCACTCACTCTCATTTACACCTTCTCCCACACACACATAACACTCACACACAAAAAAACATACACACACTCTCACGTACACAAACACTCTCACACAGACACACAATCACTCTCATTCTCAAACACACACATGTGCTCTCACTCACACACAAAACATACATACACGTAAATACTCACACATACAAAACCAGACACAGACACACACACACACACAGACATACTCTTACATACACACGCAAATACTCCCATACCCATGCACACTCATACGCTCAAACTCACTCACACTTTCACATGCACAAAAACGCACACTCATACACTCACTGTCATTCACACACATGCATACGTTCCCTCTCACTCACACACACTTATACAAACTCTCATATGTTCACATATTATATACATACATACATATTTGGGGAAGGCAACAGCAAAGTTGTATTATTGTTGGACTGTTATTCCAGAGACCCAGCTAATGTTCTGGGGACTTGGATTTGAATCCTGTCATGGGAGGTGTTGAAATTTGAATGCAATGATAATCTAGAAATAAGAATTTAATGATGATCATGAAACCATTGTTGATTGTTGGGAAAACACATTTCGTTCATTAATGTTCTTTGGGAAAGGAAATCTGTGACTCCAGACCCACAGAAATGCAATTGACTCGCAACTGCCCTCTGGACAATTAGGGATGGGGAGTAAATGCTGGATTAGCCAGTGATGTTCTAATCCCGTGAATGAATTAAAAAAAACACTTTCTCTCACTTACAAACACACACTTATGCACTCTCACAGACACTAGCGCAAACACTTTCGCACTCTGTCTCACACACAAATCTACATTCACTCACATTGTCTGACATTCACAAACTAACACCAATCCCCTCCCTGCCAACACCTCAAAGAAAGTCAGAACCCTCCCAACCCAACATCCAAACTCTTTTCCAACTCTATCTCTGGGACCTTGTCCTTCCCCAGACCCACCCCATGGTCTCACCCAAAATCAAATTCCCTCATCCTGTCCTAAACCCTCATCCACTTACCCGCCAACTACCCTCTTCCCCACCTACCAACCTGCCATCCTGATCAATTTAGGGGCGGCACATGACTCAGTGGTTAGCATTGCTGCCTCACAGCGCCAGGGACAGCAGTTGATTCCACCCTCGGGTGATTGTCTGTATGGAGTTTGCAGATTCTCTCTGTGTCTGCAATGCTTTCCTCCGGGTGCTGCAGTTCCTCCCACAGTCCAAAGATGTGCAGGTTAGGTGGATTGGCCATGCTAAATTGCTCATTGTGTCCAGGGATATGCAGGCTTAGGTGAGTTATCCATGGAAAAGGTATAGTTACTAGGATGGACCTGGGTGGGATGCTCTTTGGAGGGTTGGTGTAGACTTGATGGGCCGAATGGCCTGCTTCCACACTGCAGGGATTCTATGAATCTACGAGCTACTTCTCTACCCACTTTCCTCGCTCACCCACAATCATTTTCTACAGAGATAGTAGGAACTGCCGATGCTGGAGAATCTGAGATAACAAGGTGAAGAGCTGGATGAACACAGCAGGCCAAGCAGCATCAGAGGAGCAGGAAAGCTGACGTTTCACGTCGAGACCCTTCTTCAGAAATGGAGGAGAGGAAGGGGATTCTGAAATAAA
>NC_063358.1:41369184-41400172 GCF_021869965.1 Rhincodon typus | reverse complement strand
TTTATTTCAGAATCCCCTTCCTCTCCTCCATTTCTGAAGAAGGGTCTCGACGTGAAACGTCAGCTTTCCTGCTCCTCTGATGCTGCTTGGCCTGCTGTGTTCATCTAGCCCTACACCTTGTTATCATTTTCTACAGATTTTTTATAACTTCAAATAATAATTTAAAATCATATAACTACCAGAATTATTACGAAATACTAAAGACATTAGATCTCCTTAAAAAGTTTGAAAATCATTACTAATCAATAAAAATAGCATTAAAAACAGAAAAGAATAATAAAACACTAGGCAGTAACTGTACAGAAGTTGCTGGAAAAGCTCAGCAGGTCTGGCAGCATCTGTGAAGAGAAATCAGAGTTAACGTTTTGGGTCCGGTGCCCCTTCCCCAGGAAGTACTGGATGACAAAGGGTACCCTATTGGTTGTACCTCGTCTCTTCTGAGAAGGTCAGTATGATTTTTCACCATGGCACAACACAATTGGCAATCAATGAGTTGAGCATCATATCCTGTTCCTATGAAGGCATCCTTCATCATCTATGTCTGTCGCATTCCCCCTTTTCTGAGCAGATCCTGTGTAGACATAGGGCACACTCTCTCTCGTTCATAGAATCATAGAATTCCTACAGTGTGGGAACAGTCCCTTCGGCCCAACAAGTCCACACTAACCCTGAGAACATCCCTCCCAGACCCATCCCCCTATAACCCAACTATTCTACACATCCCTGAACACTACAGGCAATTTAGCATGGCTAATCCAGCTAAACTGCACATCTTTGGACTGTGGGAGGAAACCAGAGCACCTGAAGGAAACCCATGCAGACATGGGGAGAATGTGCAAACTCCACACAGACAGTCACCCGAGGGTGGAATCGAACCCGGGTCCCTGGCACTGTGAGGCAATAGCACTAACCACTGAGCCACCATGGACAGATTCTAAGCAAGACCTCACACCTAACATCATTGTCTGACCTGAGATTTCACCTGTTCTATACATTGATAAAACCTTTAATTATCTCAGGACAATATCTTGAAAGAAATCTGGATTATGCATTTCAATCAGTAGTCTCCTTCCTAACTGATTAAAGATTCAACAAGATGCAGCCAGTTTTAGGGATGTTACCTTTCTGATTATAAATTCTGCATCTTATACCCTCTCCCTCACATTATGCCTGAGGAAGGAGCTGAGATGCAAAAGCTTGCATTTTCAAATAAACTTGTTGGACTACAACCTGGTGTCATGTGGTTTTTGGCCTTGTACACTCTTGGAGATTATGGATGGGCAATAAATGCTGGCCTAGCCCAGCGATACATCCTATGAACGAGTTTTTTAAAGAAAAACATTCATTCTGCATTCTCTGAAGTCTTAAAACTCCATGAGTCAAATAAACCTTCTGCCCATTAATACGTACCATTCTCCCTTGGTTGATACATCTATTCTCCTCTGTATTGAACAACAGTTGGAGGAAGCACTAAGAATGGAAAGGATATAGAATGTCCTGTGGGTGTGGGATTTCAATGCCCACCACCAAGAGTGGCTCAGCAGCATCACTACTGTTTGAGCTGGTAGGGTCCTAGAGGACAAAGCTGCTAGACTGGGTCTGCAGCAGGTGGTGAGGTAACAAGAGGCAAAAACATACGTGATCTCATCATTACCAAATTGCCAGCTGAAGATGCATCTATCCAGATTTGGTAAGAGTGGCCACTACACAGTCCTTATTGAGGCACTATCACCGTGCTAAATGGGACAGTCTTCACACAGATCTAGCAAATCAAGACTGGGCATTCATGAGGCACTGTGGTCCATCAACAGCAGCAGAATTGTACTCCAGCACAATCTGTAACCTCATGGCCCGGCATATCCCCCATTCAACCATTACCATCAAGCCAGGGGATCAACCCTGATTCAATGGAGAGTGCAGGAGGGCATGCCAGGAGCAGCACCAGGCATACCTGAAGATGAGGTGTTAGCCTGGTGAAGCTACCAAACAGGGCTACTTGCATGCTTAACAGTATTAGCAGCAAGTAACAAACAAAGTGAAGCAATCCCATAAGCAATGGATCAGATCTAAGCTCTGCAGTGCTGCTAGCTCTTCATGGTCAGAACTCTGCTCTCCCTGTCCTGATTGTGCTTCCGTTTCTTTTATGTGATGATCTCTACAATATTTACATCCTGCCTTTGGCATCAATCTTCTTGTTGACTTCGTTGCAAATATTTCTTCCTTTCTCTAATTACACAATATCTGAAGATTACATAGTGTCTGACTTATTGAAATAACCAGCAAAGGTTAGAGAGATTAAAATCTGCTCTAATTTACCATGAACAATGAAACTGACACCCTGCCTTTCCTTTTAAGGCCCCACTCACCTTTCAATCTGACACTGATAATTCACAGGATTTCCCCCTGACTCCCAACTGTAACTCCAACACCGGACACCCGCAAAAAATGCCTGGACCTGTTCCCCACTGCAAATAACCCTCTCACTCCACAGCTTACAACCCTTGATACCCTCCACCAATACCTGACCCCCCCCCCGAGCCTAATAAACCCTCAGATTCAAACCCTCCCCATACACCAGAGCCTATCCCTGACACACACTGCTCTCCTTACGCCAGAACACCCTGACAGACCCTACCGCATCATCCAGCTATCCGCTACCTACCCCTCACCCAGCTCCCCACTACCAACCCCCTCACCCACTTACTTCTTACTTACCCGTTCACTGACCTTACACTGCAAACTTTCTCTCAGTCATTGCTACAATCACCTTGGGACATTTAAACATTTGACTTACTGGATTACAGCAGCATTGGCATAAAAATGAGGCATGGCCATTGCGAGGATTCACTTTGATGTTGCCCATGTCGGTTTGCTGGACTATGTCTATTTGAATGGATCGTGCATCGAAAGATGGCCCAAGAAAATCACAGAAATTTAATTCAGTAACTATTCTTGTGATTTGGATCAGAAATAGGGATTCTGCCTGATGGGAAGATTTGGGCCCAGGTGTATGGTTCACCTCAAACTGCCATCACCATCCTTGTCCCTGACCACCCACCAGAGTTCAATACCTAATGGTACCCACTTTCCTGCCTCTCATGATCTACCTGAGTGAGGGATCCGAGGTTATATTCCACCATGAATTACTCATCTACTTGGTTATGTGATGTTTATGTTATTCAATATTACTCCTGAGGAATTTAAGTTCATATCTCACCATGGAAGCTTGAATCCAGTGTTGGAAATGAATGGCTGTAACCAGTAAAAGTGACCATAAAGCTGTCACATTGTAATAAAAATCCCAACAGCATCACTAATGTAAATGGGGAATGGAAACCTGCAGTTCCTCAGTCCGTCTGCTGACCTCAGTATCATACCGGTTTGGTAGAGACTATCGAAATGCTGCTACAGGTTTGAAAAGGCAGCTCATCACTTTCCCGAGACCATGTTGGTCCTGGTGCATTCATTGTGGTGATGCCATTAAATGTCAAAGGACAATGCCTAGATTGTTTCCTTTTGGAGGTAGTCATTGCCTGGCATTTGTACAGTGTGAAAGGAACTTGCCACCTGTCAGCCTAACCCAGATATTGCCCAGGTCTTGCTGCATTTAAGCATGGACTGCTTCAGTATCTGAGGAGATGTGAATGGTGCTGAACACTGTGCAATCATCAGCGAACATCTCCACTTCTGACCTTCTGATTGAGGAAGATGATTAATAATGTATTGAGGGATGGCTATTTTTGTGGAACTGCCTCTCTCAGTGAGTTGTTTAATTATCCCCCACTATTCATGACTCAATGTGGCAGGACTGCTGAGCTTAGATCTGATCCATTGGTTGTGGGATCGCTTAGCTCTATCTATCACTTGTGGCTTATGCTGTTTGGCGTGCAAGTAGTCCTATTTGGTAGCTTCACCAGGTTGACATTTCAATTTTAGGTACACCTGGTGCTGTTCCTGGCCTAAAAA
Organism: Rhincodon typus; assembly: GCF_021869965.1. Lineage (NCBI taxonomy): Eukaryota > Metazoa > Chordata > Chondrichthyes > Orectolobiformes > Rhincodontidae > Rhincodon > Rhincodon typus. Next base: position 41,396,206 of record NC_063358.1, on the reverse strand, counting down.
TGAACCAGGGTTGATCTGTTTGTTTGATGGTCATGGTAGAGTGAGGATATGCTGGGTCATGAGGTCGCAGATTACATTTAGCTGCTCTCAAAGACAGCCAGAGTGCCTCATGGATACCCAGTCTTGCGATGCTGGCTCTGTTCCAATATTCTTCACCTTGACAAGGTCACTCTTACTGATAGTATCAAGGACAGATGTATCTGCAACAAGCCTGTTGGCTAGGATTAGGTCAAGTATGATTTTCCCTCTTATTGGTCCCCTCATCTCCTGCTGCAGAGCCAATCACGCAGCTTTGTACTTTAGGACTCAATGGGCGCAGTCATTTCTGCTACTACCAAATCACTTTTTGTGTCAGACATTGAAATCTGCACCCAGAGTACATTCTTCACTCTCGCCACCCTTAGTGCTTCCTCCAAGTGGTGCCCAACACAAAGCGGTACTGATTCATCAGCTGAGGGGTTGCAGGGACCTTTATTCCTGCTCTCTACCGCCTCATTCACCTGGCACCATACCACCTCATCCACCCTGTACCCTTCACCCCCTGCTGCCCCACTTCCTCACCCACCTTTCTCCTGTACCCTTCACCCTGATGGCACTTTCGCCCCTCATCTGCTTGACACCCGACCCTGTCACCTACCTGTGACCTAACACCTTTGCTTGCATGTATCTTCCCTCAATTAGCACAGAATACAGCAGCCACTGCTGTAAAAGGGAGCCTCGTTCCAGCAATGATCCTTCTGCTGTTGATTGTGAGGTTTCCTGGATTTATCTGCATTGTTTTGGCTGGAAAGGCTCCTAGCTCAGAACTTCATGGAAAAAGCTGCACCAAAGGTAAGAGGGAAAATTTTAATCTAATCTGGGTTGGAAATAGGTTGGAGATAACGATTCTGACCCAGATGAACAGTTTTAGATCAATATCTCCTTTTCCTCACCTGAAGCACTTTGAGAGACTTTGCTACGTTAAAGATGCTCTATAAATAGATGTTATAATACCAGATAATGATGGGCAATCATCACAGTTTTGTTCACTTTCCACTTTTCCCTTTATTGCATGGAGTTGTGTTTTAGCTTTCACAGCAGTACATGCTTTATATCAGTTCATTGTGACTTGAATGTTAAAAAGTGTTGCTAAATTCCTCTAGAGCTGAATTCAACTTGACCATTGTATTTCAAGTAAGAACGAAGATGGAAGCTGTGACATTATAGAATGCAATGCTAAACTTGTTACAACCTTTTATGCCTGGCTATTGCACTCTTTACAGTCACTCCCGTATCCCCAGCAGTAATATGTCATCTTTACTATCAGATAGAAAAGCTGCTGTTGCTTGCGAACAGCTGTATTTTATTCCAGGCTCTCCCTGTTCAACACTTCCATGCCAGAAAAAGGAACAACCGCCAAACAACAGTGCAAATTCCAACAAAAGCAATGATTTCTGATGACCTAACTACCCTGGATCAGGGAAAAGTTAGAGAACAGAGCAAGGCTGTGACAGAATGTGTGAGGCATTAAAAATTGAAAGGGAGCCTTTCCAAGTTTTCACTGTCAGTGAGGACCCTGCCCCCCCTAAGTATCATCTGTATAAACAATGAACATAAAGGGATTGTATTTACATAGCACCTTTCACAAGATCATGGCAGATGGTGAATTCAGTAAAAAATCTGTAATAAAAAGATAGCCTGACAGTGACCACATAACAATTATTGATGGTGTGAAAATCTACCTAGTTCATTAATATCATTTAAGGAAGGAAATTGCCTTCCTTACACGTGCCTCCATACCCACAGCAATTTATTTGACTCTTAACTGCCTTCTGGGCAGTTAGGGGGATGGGCAATAAATGCTTACATAGTTAGCAATGTCCACATTCCAGGAATAAAAATAATGACACAACTAAAGCAGATGATCTGGTTATTATCACACTGCTGTCTGTGAGAGCTTGCTGCGTGCAAATTGGCTATTGTGTTTCCTAGACTACAATTGCAACCAAATTTCATAAGTAATTCAGTGGCCATGAAGCATGTTGTGATGTCTTTGAGGGGCACATTGAGGTCAGGTAAGGAACTATAAATATAAACACAAATTGATTCTTTCTCTTCTGGCCTTTTGATTAGTGACTGGAATGGCACTGAGCCCATGTTAGGGGAAGGAAAACTATTTCCTGCTCTGTAAGAATGGGCAGAGACTGTGAACAGTACTCACCTCAGCTGCAGTGTCAGTCAGAGTAGGTCTGGCACATTGAAATGACAGTAGCAGTACGTTTGATTTGTTAACAATAATTACATTTCTGTCAAGCACTCAGATTGTGCCTATTACTGGAGAGATTGAAAGACCCAGAGCAATAAAACCCCAGAAAGCAGTAAAAGCCGCTGATATCAAATGATCTGAAAAAATACAGCTCCTGACTACAGGGACAGTTCAGCACAGAGCATGAAATGTCAAGCAAGCACAAAGGAGAAAAGTTGTAAAATGGGGCTGGAGTTATAAACAGTGAAAAGAGGTAATGGGAGAGAAACTGTGACATAGCCCTGCTCACTTGTTACCTAACCCTCAAAATATAGTCAAGTCCATATCCTCCAACAATATCTAAAACTTAAGATAAAGCAGTTTTCACAGCATTCTACATGTTTCTCTGGCCACACCTGTTTGAAATTGGTTCAAGACATAAACTTCTTCAGTAAAATTTAGAGATGAAAATTTTCATTCCATCTCCTTCATCACTACAAATTTGCTGATTGCTCAATGCTTCAGAGTCTGGGTCATTTCCTGTACTGTTGTTCTGGGGGCCTTTAAGGATGTTATTCTGTCACAACAATTGGACAGAAGCAATCCTTGCAGAGCTATTCTTGGTATCTCCCAAGGGTTGATCCTTGCCTGTCTCCTCCAAATCATTTTTCTTTTGCTCTATCATTATATTATCTGAAAACGGGTCTATTTCCACATAACGACTGACATCTGGATCAACCTCTTATACTCTTCACTGCTTCTCCATCCACAGGACAGGACCAGATTGGACAGAATTAGTATGGATTTACAAAGGGAAATCATATTTGAGAAATCTACTGGAAATATTTGAGGCTGTAACGAGTAGAGACTGAATGTGGTTTACTTGAACTTTAAGAAGCATTTTGATAAGTTCCCATGTAAGAGATAAGCATATCAAATTAAAGCACGTGGGACTGGAGGTTGTGTACTGACATTAGTAGAGAGCTGGTTTGCAGACACGAAACAAAGAGTAGGAATTAATGGATCTTTTTCTGAGTGGCGGGGAATGACTAGCAGGAAACTGCAGAAATCAATGCTTGACCCAGGTATTCACAATATATATTAATCATTTAGATGAGGGAACTAAATGTAATATTGCCAAGTTTGAAAATGACACAGGCTGGGTGGGAGGGTAAGCTGTGAGGAGGATGCAGAGATGCTTTGGTGTGATTTAGATAAACTGAGTGAGTGGGCAAATGCGCGGTACATGAAGTATAATGTGGATAACTATGAGGTTATCCACTTTGGTAGCAAAAACAGGAAGGTGGATTATTGTTTGAATAGTAATAGATTGGGAAAGGGGGGAATACAATGAGATCTGGGTATCCTTGCACACCAGTCAATGAAAGTAAGCACGCAGATGCAGCAGGCGGTGAAGAAAGTAAATGGTATGTTGGCCTTCAGAGTGAGAGGGTTCAAGTATAGGAACAAGGATGTCTTGCTGAAATTATACAGGGCCTTAGTAAGACCATACCTGGAATATTATTTGCAGTTTTCATCTCCTTGTCTGAGGATGTTCAGGCTATAGAGGGAGTGCAGCAAATGTTTACCTGGGATGGCATTTAAAGAAAGATTGGATCAGTTAGGATTATGTTCACTGGAGTTTAGAAAAATTGGGTGGGTCTCATCAAAACCAATAAAATTCAAAAAGGAGAAAACCAAAGAACTGCGGATGCTGCAAATCAGAAACAAAAACAGAATTTGCTGGAGAAATTCAGCAGGTCTGGCAGCATCTGCGGAGAGAAAACGGAGATAATGTTTTGGATCCAGTGACCCTTCTACAGTTCTGCCACAATGCTACCAAACTTTTCCAGCAATTTTTGTTTTTGCTTAATTTCTAAAAGGATTTTTTTTTTCTTGTGGGAAGTGGGCATCGGCTGACCAGCATTTATTGCCCATCCCTAGTTGCCCTTGAGAAAGTGGTGGTGAGCTGCCTTTTTGAACCACAACAGTCCACCTGCTATAGGTTGACCCATAATGCCTTAAGAGATGGAAATCTCGGATTTTGACCCAGCCACAGTGAAGGAACGATGATATATTTCCAAGTTAGGGTGGTGAATGTATTGGAGGGGAACTTGCAGGTGGTGGTGTTCCCAAGTACCTGATGCCCTTGTCCTTCTAGACAGGGTAAATGCAGGAAGGATATTCCCAATGACCAGGGAGTCCAGAATCATATCTTTAGTCACAGTCTAAGGAATATAGGGGTAAGCTATTTAGGATTGAGATAAGGAGAAATTTCTTTACCTAAAGAGTGGTTAGCCTGTGAAATTTACTGACACAAAAAACAGCTGAGGCCAAAACATTGAATGTTTTCAAGAAGGGACTAGATATTGTTCTTAGGGCTAAAGGGCTCAAAGCAATAGGAGAAAGTGGATGCAGGATACTGAGTTGCATGATCAGTTATCATAGTATTGAATAGGGAGCAGGATCAAAGGGACTAATTACTCCTATTTTCTGTGTATCTCAGTATTCAGTCATAGATGATCATAGGTGATTCCAATTCAAAATCAGAAGGATGAACTTGTTTTTGGCCCCATACAGAGTACCCAGTTATCTTTCTCTTCTAGACCTCACTACCTTACACACTTACTTATCCTCAGTCATTATTAAAGTGTCTTTGGGATATTAAAATATGACAACAAGTGTCATAAAAAAAGTGACAAAAACAGAAGTTGCTGGAAAAGCTCAGCAGGTCTGGCAGCATCTGTAGAGCGAAATCAGAGTTAACGTTTCTAGTCGAGTAAGCCTTCCTCAGAACTGATGGTAGCCAGGAAAATGTCGGTTTATATGCAGAAGGAGAGTAAATAGCTATTAATGGCGAATGTTGGTGGCTAACAATTGTTAGGTAGATCCATCTAGCGAGATCATTATCCACGCTTTTGTATGTTTACTCACTCTTCTCTCTTTTTGGGCTCTATCCCCACCTTTGTTTACATCTTAGCCCCTTCCCCAACCTTACCTTTTGCATATAAACCAACATTTTTCTAGCTACTGTCAGCCCTGAGGAAGGGTCACTTGACCCGAAATGTTAACTCTGATTCATCTCCACAGATGCTGCCTGACCTGGTGAGCTTTTCCAGCAATTTTGTTTTTTATTTCTGATTTACGTCATCAGCAGTTATTTTGGTTTTCACTAAAAAAAAGTGTCTTGACCTTCAGCACTGAACTTGCATCATGTGGATGTCTCCCTGATTATCTCTGATGGACACATATTGATAAAGCCAGACTTGGCATTGGAAAACAGTGCTGAAAGCTAAGAGGGTAATTTTAAAGCGGACTACGATTACTGGAATCCGGGTCACTGTACAGTAGGTTACTGAGGGAAATCCGACTACACTGGGATAAGAACAGATCTGGTCCAGATCAATTATAATCAATGATTAGTGGGTGAACCTTCAACTGAACAATGGGCTACTTTTAAAGAAGAGATTGCTCAGGCATATTCCCATGAAGGCGAAAGGCAGGGCAAATGGTTGCGGGTAATGAGTGTGATAAAGACTAAATGAAGCAGGAAAAATATGTTTGTGATAAATGTCAGGTGGATAATACAATTGGGAACTAACCTAATACATAAACTTGCAGACAGGAAGTGAAAATGCAAATAAGTGAAGCAAATAGAAAGTATGGGAATAGACTGATAGTTAAAACAAAAAGCCACTCCATAGGAAGGATGTGAATTCATTGCAGCAGGTACAGAAGGGTTTTACAAAAATGGTTCCAGGGATTGGAAAACTCAATTGAGGATAGCTTGGGAAAGTTGGGACAGTGTTCCTTGAAGAAATCTGACAGAGGTTTTTAAGGTAATGAGAGGCCTGGATGGAATAGATAGGGAGAAATTGTTCCTGCTCACAAAAGGATCACGAACTAGGGCACAGTTTTAAAGCAATTTGGAAAAGAAGTGAATGCAAGGTGAATTAAACATTTTCAGACAGCAAGTAGTTAGTTTCCGGAATACATTGCCTGGAGATATAATGGAGGCATGTTCAGTCTCAGGGTGGTAGTGTGGTGGTGATGTTGCTAGACCAGCAATCCAGAGCTCTCAGGCTAAGCTTCTGGGGACATGGGTCAAAATGCCACCATAACAGATGATTAAATTTGGATTAAATAAAAAACCTGGGACTTATTCAAATAGTGACCATGTAACTCCTGTCTATTGTCATAAAAATCTATTTTGTTCATGAGAATCCTTTAGGGAAGGAACTGGTCTGGTCTGTATGTGACTCCAGACCTATGGCAGCGTTGTTGACCCTTAACTGTCTTCTGAAATGGCCTTGAGAGCCAATCAGTTCAAGGGAAATTAGGATTGGGTAACAAATGCTAAACTTTGCCAGTAATGCCATCTTCCATACTACAATAAAGAAGAAAAAATTGTTAAAAGTTCAAGTAGGCGTTGGATGATTATTTAAATAAAAACAATGAGCAGTGTTATAGAGAATAGGCAGAAGAATGGCACTAAGTCACAATGCTCAAGAGACCCATTGCAGACAGATGGGCTGAATGGAATTCTGCTGCAGTATAACAATTTGGTGATTCTGTGATTCCAATTCCAAAATCTTACAGAGGTGTATAAATGGTAAAAAGTTTGTGAAAAAAGAGTGGGACCAATTATTGACTAAAATGGAGATTTACACATAGAGGCAGGAGCATTGCTAAGATACAGAATAAGTGCATTGCATCTGTTTCTATGCTGGAAGAAAAGGCTGTCGAGATCGTGTTGAGGAACTTGGAGGGTTTAGAATGTTAGGGAGGAGGTATTGGAGGAGTTGTCTGTATTCAAATTTGATGAGACACTGGACTGGATGAAAAATATCGAAGGATACTGAGGGAAGTCAGAGTGGCAATTGGGTAGGTATTAATCAATCTTCCTTAGACTCAGGGGCATTGCAAAGGACTGAAGAATTGCAAATGTTACACCCTTGTTCGAAAAGGGGTGTAAAGGTAAACCCAGCAATGACAGGCCAGTCAAAATTTGGTCATGGAGAAGTTTCTGGAAAACAAAAATTGATACAAAGTAGTAGTCATTAGGATAAATGCAGGTCAATTAAGGAGAACCAGCACAGATTTCTTCAAAGTAAATCATATTTAACTAACTTAACCAACAGTGATATTGTAATGAGGTAACAGAGTGTGTTGACAAGGGCAATGCTGTTGAAATGGTGCACATAGATTTCCAAACAATGCACTACAGCAGATGTAAAACTAGTTGGAGCAGTTGAAGTAAAAAGGGCAAGATGGATACAAGTTGGTTGTGTGGCAAGAAACAGATTACGGTTAATGGATCTTATTTGGACTGTAGGAAGATTTACAGTGGAGCTCCCTAGCTCCTGCTCCTCTGAACCAGGCTTTTCTGTACAGGACACAACTTCAAAATTTATAAAGATATGAAACTTGGAAATGTTGTGAAATGCAAGGAGGCTGGTGTTGAACTTTGAAAGGGCAGAGACAGGTTGGCAGAATGGGAAGACAGGTGGCAGATGAACTTTCATGCAGAAAAGCATAAAGTGATCCATTTTAGTAGGAGGAGTGGAGAGAGAAAGGATATAATACTGAAAGGTGGCACAAGAACAGAGGAGGCTGGGTGTATATATACAAAATCTGTCTGTGCAGAGTTTGCACATTCTCTGTGTGTCCCATGGGTTTCCTCTCAGTGCTCTAATTTCCTCCTGCAGTCCAAAGATGTGTAGGTTGGGTAGATTGGCCATGCTAAATTGTCCATAGCATCCAGGGAAGTGCACGCTGGGTGCATTAGCCATGGGAAATGCAGGGTTACAGGATTAGGGTGGGGGTGGGGGGATCTGAGTGGGATGCTGTTCAGAGGGTTGTTGTGGACTCAATGGGCCAGATGGCCTGCTTCCATGCCAGAGGGATTCTATGATTCTATGAAAATCAGTGAAAGTGACAGAACAAGTTGGGAGATTGGTTAATAAAGGATACAGCAATCTGGACTTTATTAATAGGGGCACCTTGAAATCGTGACCCCGAGAAATTGAGTCGCCCACTCTGGGAAAAAGCTTCTTGCTACCCACCCTGTCTATACCTCTCATGATTTTGTAGACCTCAATCAGGTCCCCTCTCAACCTCCGTCTTTCTAATGTAAATAATCCTAATCTACTCAACCTCTCTTCATAGCTAGTGCCCTCCATACCAGGCAACATCCTGGTGAACTTCCTCTGCACCATCTTCAAAGCATCCACATCCTTTTGGTAATGTGGCGACTGGAACTGTACGCAGTATTCCAAATGTTGTCGAACCAAAGTCCTATACAACTGCAACATGACCTGCCAACTCTTGTACTCAATACCCTGTCCAATGAATGAAAGCATGCATATGCCTTCTTGACCACTCTATCGACCTGCGTTCCCACCTTCAGGGTACAATGGACCTGAACACCCAGATCTCTCAGTGCATCAATTTTCCGCAGGGCTTTTCCATTTACCATATAGTTCGCTCTTGAATTGGATCTTCCAAATCCATCACCTCGCATTTGCCTGGATTGAACTCCATCTGCCATTTCTCCGCCCAACTCTCCAATCTATCTATATTCTGCTGCATTCTCCGACAGTCCCCTTCACTATCTGCTACTCCACCAATCTTAGTGTCATCTGCAAACTTGCTAATCAGACCATCTATACCTTCCTCCAGATCATTTATGTATATCACAAACAACAGTGGTCCCAACACGGATCCCTGTGGAACACCACTGGTCACAGTTCTCCATTTTCAGAAACTCCCTTCCACTACAACTCTCTGTCTCCTGTCGCCCAGCCAGTTCTCTATCCATCTAGCTAGTACACCCTGGACCCCATGCAACTTCACTTTCTCCATCAGCCTACCATGGGGAACCTTATCAAACGCCTTACTGAAGTCCATGTATATGACATCTACAGACCTTCCCTCATCTATCAACTTTGTCACTTCCTCAAAGAATTCTATCAAGTTGGAAAGACATGACCTTTCCTGCAAAAAACCATGCTGCCTATCACTAATAAGCCCATGTTCTTCCAAATGTAAATAGATCCTATCCCTCAGTATCTTCTCCAGCAGCTTCCCCACCACTGACGTCAGGCTCACTGGTCTATAATGACCTGGATTATCCTTACTACCCTTCTTAAACAAGGGGACAGCATTAGCAATTCTCCAGTCCTGCAGGACCTCACCCATGCTCAAGGATGTTGCAAAGATATCTGTTAAGGCCCCAGCTATTTCCTCTGTTGCTTCCGTCAGTAACCTGGGATAGATCCCATCCGGACCTGGGCACTTGTCCACCCTGATGCCTTTTAGAATACCCAACACATCCCCCCTCCTTATGCCAGCTTGACCTAGAGTAATCAAACATCTATCCCTAACCTCAACATCCATCATGTCCCTCTCCTCGGTGAATACCGACGCAAAATACTCATTAAGAATCTGATTCATTTTATCTGACTCCTCGCATAACTTCCCTCCTTTGTCCGTGAGTAGGCCAACCTTTTCGCTAGTTACCCTCTTGCTCCTTATGTACGAATAAAAGGCTTTGGGATTTTCCTTAACCCTGTTTGCTAAAGACATTTGATGACCCCTTTTAGCCCTCTTAATTCCTCGTTTCAGATTGGTCGTACTTTCCCGATATTCTTCCAGAGCTTCGTCTGTTTTCAGTCGCCTAGACCTTATGTATGCTTCCTTTTTCCTCTTTGCTAGTCTCACAATTTCACCTGTCATCCATGGTTCCCTAATCCTGCCCTTTCTATCCCTCATTTTCACAGGGACATGTCTGTCCTGCACTCTAATCAACCTCTCTTTAAAAGCCTCCCACATATCAAATATGGATTTACCCTCAAACAGCTGCTCCCAATCCACATTCCCCAGCTCCTGCCGAATTTTGCTATAGTTGGCCTTCCCCCAGTTCAGCACTCTTCCTTTAGGACCACTCTTGTCTTTGTCCATCAGTATTCTAAAACTTACGGAATTGTGATCACTATTCCAAAGTAATCCCTTACTGAAACTTCAACCACATGGCTGGGCTCATTCCCCAACACCAGGTCCAGTATGGCCCCTTCCTGAGTTGGACTATTTACATACTGCTCTATAAAACCCTCCTGGATGCTCCTTACAAATTCTGCTCCATCTAAACCCCTAACACTAAGTGAATCCCAGTCAATGTTGGGAAAATTAAAATCTCCCATCACCACCACCCTGTTGCTCCTACATCTTTCCATAATCTGTCTGCATATTTGTACCTCTATCTCACACTCGCTGTTGGGAGGCCTGTAGTACAGCCCCAACATTGTCACCGCACCCTTCCTATTTCTGAGCTCTGCCCATATTGCCTCACTGCTCGAGTCCTCCATAGTGCTCTCCTTCAGCACAGCTGTGATATCCTCTTTGACCAGTAATGCAACTCCTCCACCCCTTTTATCTCCCTCTCTATCCTGCCTGAAGCACCTATATCCTGGAATATTTAGTTGATAATCTTGCCCTTCCCTCAACCAAGTCTCAGTAATAGCAATAACATCATACTCCCAGGTACTAATCCAAGCCCTAAGTTCATCTGCCTTACCTACTACACTTCTTGCATTATAACAAATGCACCTCAGACCACCTGTCCCTTTGCGTTCATCATCTGCTCTCTGCCTACTCTTCCCCTTAGTCACACTGACTTCATTATCTAGTTCCTTACAGGCTTTAGTTACTACCTCCTTACTGTCCACTAACCTCCTCATTTGGTTCCCATGCCCCGGCCACATTAGTTTAAACCCTCCCCAACAGCGTTAGCAAAAGCACCCCCTAGGACGTTGGTTCCAGTCCTGCCCCGGTGTAGACCATCTGATTTGTAATAGTCCCACCTCCCCCAGAACTGGTCCCAATGTCCCAAAAATCTGAACCCCTCCCTCCTGCACCATCTCTCAAGCCACTCATTTATCCTGCCTATTCTTTCATTTCTACTCTGACTAGCACGTGGCACTGGTAGCAATCCTGAGATTACTACCTCTGAGGTCCTACTTTTTAACTTGGCTCCTAACTCCCTAAATTCTGCTTGTAGAACCTCATCTCATTTATTACCTATATCATTGGTGCCTATATGCACCACGACAGCTGGCTGTTCACCCTCCCCCTTCAGAATGTCCTGCAGTTGAGCTGAGACATCCCTGACTGCACCTGGGAGGCAACATACCATTCGGGAGTCTCGTTTTCGACCACAGAACCACCTATCTACTCCCCTTACAATCGAATCCCCTATGACTATAGCCCTTCCACTCTTTTTGCCGCCCTTCTGTACAGCAGAGCCAGCCACAGTGCCATGAACCTGGCTACTGCTGCCTTCCCCTGGTGAGCCATCTCCCCCAACAGTATCCAAAATGGTATACCTGTTTTGGAGGGAGATGACCGCAGGGGACACCTGCACTGCCTTCCTGCTTTTTCTCTGCCTTTTGGTCACCCATTCCCTTTCTCCCTCAGCAATCCTAATCTGCGGTGTGACCAATTTGCTGAACGTGCTATCCACAACTTCCTCAGCATCGCAAATGCTCCAAAGTGAGTCCATCCACAGCTCCAGAGCCGTCATGCGGCCTAACAAGAGCTGCAGCTGGACACACTTCCTGCATGTGTAGGAGTCAGGGACATCAGCCACGTCCCTGAGCTCCCACATTGAGCAAGAGGAGCATAACATGGGTCTGGGATCTCCTGCCATTTTTACTCTTAAGCTCAGCTTAGTCCTACTATAATATCAAATACTAGATAAATGAAATGAAAAAATTTTTACCAATCGCTCTACTTACCAGCACAAGATATACAAAAAAAAGAAAAAGAAAAACCTTACCTTATCAACACACCACAGAGTCTTTTTTCTTTTGGTCAGAGGAGGAGGGTGGGTGGGAGACACGACAGGTGTAGTGTCTTGGGTTTAGCCATTGCCCAAATACATCAGTTCACTCACCTTCCCAGAGCACAATTCGACCGCTCCCACTCAGCTCCGCTGCCGAAATGAAGAACTTACCTTCTCGGCAGCCCCCTGGTTCTCGCTCTCACCGCTGCCGCCGCTGCTGCAAAAATGGATGCCGCTGATTCCATGAGGTAAGTACTTAAATGGGAAACTTAACTTCCCGGCAGCTCCCTGGTCCTTGCTCTCACTGCTCCTGCTGCTGCTGCAAAAATTCTCTGCTTAGAGAAGGGGGGTGGTTTTGAAGGAGATTTGATGGAGGTCATCAAAACCTAATCCCAACCTCCAGACTTGACAAGAAATGTTGGGGCCTTGGAGAATGTGTGGAGGAGGTTTGCTAGAATAGTGGGAAAGAATGAGGGACACCAGTGACATGATAAGGTTGGATTTCTCTTCCGGAGCAGAGAATATTGTAACAATAAATAAATAGATACCATTCTCACTAGTAGGAGGATTAGTAGCCAGTGGCCAGTGATTTATAATAATTGGGCAAAGACAATGTGGGTATTTTTTAAAATGCAGTGAGCTGTGATGCGGAATGCACTGTCACGAAGATTGGTGGAAATAAATTCAGCAGTAAATTATGAAAAGGAATGGAGTAAACACTTGAAATAGTCAAATTCTGCAGGGTTCTGAGGAAAGGGAGATTTGAGACTAATTAGAGCTCCTTCAGAGCACAAAGAATGGAATGACCTCCTTCCGTTCAGAAGTTATCAGCCTGATGTGGGAACCTGATTGAGTTCATTAGTGAATCAAATGCCTGTGGAATACTCCCTACTAATATTCCATTGTGGCACTAACCCTCCACCTCACTGTAGAAAGATATCCACATGCAGAGAAAAAGCCAACCAATCCAATCAATTCCGTGCAGTCAATGAGAAACTGCCTGACAACAGTTAATGTACAATCTTTCCCCACTCTGCGGGGGACCATGCTGGGCAGTCTGTGATAAGGGACTGATTGGTTATGAGGTCCTGTTGCAGCTTTGTGTTTCCTACACTGAAAGAGGTTCCCAGGAAGGTGCTCACTAAAGCAGTTATTAAGCTGAAAGCACTCTGCGACTCTAATTCAGCTTGAAGCTGAGGCTCTTTCACTTTCAATGGGAAAAATATAGTGAAAGGGTAATGGTATTCATGCAAGCAGAATGGAAGAATTCATTCAGATTGATCCTATTTTGTTTCTCTGCATGATGTGCTCAGTACACATCTTAACAAACATCTGTGTGATGGCCGGGAGCGAGTAGACCAATCGAGTGGAATGTGCGCTCTCTCAACTAAAGGAGATCAACGGACAAAATTTCATGCTTCTCCAATCCTCTTTCCTGCTCCTCGCTCCCACTTTATTCAGAATCCATTTGTTGTACTTGGCTGGTCACATTTAACCAGTGTCATATTCTCTCTCTTAAGTTCTTCACTCCTGCAATCTAAACATCGAAAAGGATGAATTTATAACCTCAGGAACACATTGATCTCCTCACACCATGACAGCTTTTATCTATTGAATCTTTGGGAGAGACAGAAGACTCAGCTACTGAAAACAAAATGCAAAAGACCTGTTGCATCTGTCCTTGATTTCCAGTCAATGTGCCCACACTGTGGAGATTCTGCTGGTTGAGTACTAATGCTCCCTCCATCCATGTCACATCCTCTTAAATCCAGACTTCACACTCTGTTTACCTACCACTGATTAAAAATACAATATTCCCTCAGTGGACTGGATTTCATTGCCTTTGGTTGGTGTTATCTGGTCAATAGATACCAAGAAATGGTCTTGTCATTCCGTTAACACGATAGGCGTTAGTAGGCCCAACATCATTTTCATTAGGGTCTCCTCAAGATAGCATTTTGGTCTCAGAGGAGGTTCAGGTACAGAGGAGTGCCAAGTGTTCCTTCCCATTAATTCCCTAAACCCATGACAGCCTCCATGCTGTCTGATTGTCTGTCTTATGATGCCATGGACATGTCACTTTCCCCAGCTCAGCATTGGGAAAACTATGTTTAAACTCCCGTGACAAGTAGCACTCTCTATCAGTGACTTCCTCATTGTTATGTGTCACAGTCAGTATGTTAGTATACACTTGGGAGACATCCACATGATAGTCTCACTCTACCATAGCATAAGACTGTAAAATCTCATGCGTTCTTGTGGTACAGTGGTAGTGTCCCTAACTCTAGACCAGGAGCTTGGGTTCAAGTCCCACTTATCCAGAGGTGTGTAATAACATGTCTGAACAGGTTGTTTAAAGATATCTATAACAGTCAAATACTCCTTCTTACCATGTGATCATTTAGAGTATGACATACTGCTGGAAGCATGCTGCTCAATTGCAATCCAATAAGACCAGGAGAAATTGGAATAGGCATAGGCTAGTCTGCCATTCAATAGGATAATGGTTGATCTGACATTCCTCACGTCCATTTGCCTGCCTTTTCCCCATAACTCTCAATTCCCTATTGATCAATAATTTATCTATCTCAGCCTTAATGAAACACAAGGATTCTGCCCACCTGGATCTCTGAGGCAAAGTGTTCCAAAGACTCACAACCCTCTGAGAGAAGAAGTTCCTCTTCAGAGATAGTAGGAACTGCAGATGCTGGAGAATCTGAGATAACAAGGTGTAGAGCTGGATGAACACAGCAGGCCAAGCAGCATCAGAGGAGCAGGAAGGCTGACGTTTCGGGCCTAGACCCTTCTTCAGAAATGGGGGAGGGGAAGGGGGTTCTGAAATAAATAGGGAGAGAGGGGGAGGTGGATAGAAGATGGATAGAGGAGCAGATAGGTGGAGAGGAGACAAACCAGTCAAAGAGGCGGGGATGGAGCCAGTAAAGGTGAGAGTAGGTGGGGAGGTAGGGAGGAGATAGGTCAGTGCAGGGAGGACGGACAGGTCAAGGGGCAGGATGAGGTTAGTAGGTAGGAGATGGGGGTGGGGCTTGAGGTAGGAGGAGGCGATAGGTGGGAGGAAGGACAGGTTAGGGAGGCGAGGACGAGCTGGGCTGGTTTTGGGATGCGGTAGGGGGAGGGGAGATTTTGACTTCACATCCTTCGACTTCCGGGACAGCGAACGCCATCGACATCGCTGCTGATGCCACCTCCTCCATTTCCGAGGCCAACACCATAGACACTGAGGACGCACCTACCGTCACCGCTGCTGCCGCCTCCTACCCCGCTCCACCCATCGCTGACGCCAATGTAACTCTGCCCACCACCGACACCGATGCAACTCTGCCCACCGCCAACGCCGTTGCAATCCACCCACCGCCAACACCAATGCAAGTCTGCCCACCAGCGCCAACGTAACTCTGCCCACAGCCGACGCAACTCCGCCCACAGCTGACGCCGATGTGGCTCCGCCCATCACCTCCACAGCCAGCAGCTCCAGAGGAGACAGTAGCACCCAGCCCTGCCGGGTCTTCACCATCCCCCCAGACCTCCCCCTTACTGAGGACGAACGTTCAGTCCTCAGTAAAGGGCTCACCTTTGTCCCCCCCAACCCACACATCAATGAATACCGCTCACGTTTGGCCATAGAGCAGACAATGTGTGCTTATGACAGGTGTCAGGAGTAAATACAGTAGACAACATGAAAGATTCAGAAGGTAGAGAAAAAAAGAGAAGCAAAGAGGCAATGTGAAGGACTGGCAGCTAACATAAAAGGAAATCCAAAGTCTTCCATTAGCATATCAATAGTAAAAATGGCAGTGAGGGGAAGAATTGGGCTGATCTGGGGCCAAAAGAGGAATTCACACATATATATGTCTGGGATGTTTAATTAAACTTTGCATCTGTCTTTACCTACAAAAGAAATGTTATCCAGGCCATGGTGAAACGAGAAGGTTTGAAATTGGTAAGGAAGAGGTGTTGAGTAAGCTGCCAGAACTTAAAGTTGATAAGGCACTTTGATTTGATGAAACAGATCCAAGGAGATCGAAGGAAGAGACAGTGCAAATTGCAGAGGTACTGACAAGTATCTTTCATTTTTCCCTGGATTCTAGAGTGGGGAGAACATTGGAGAATTGCACAATCAGACATAAGACAGAAGATAAGACAGATAAGAAATGAAACAAGCATAAATATGCACTAAACAAGGAAGCAGAGCATTTGACAGACTGTACTGAACTAAGGGATCAATGGCCAGACAATCATTCGCGTTATAGAATGGGAGATTAAAATGATGGTTAAAAATAAAGTGACAGGATCTGCTGTGAATAATGATCTAAATTATCTGTACATAAGATAAAAACCCATCTGTAATAAAACAGAGGATCTGAAGCTAATAATATGCTGCAAGAACGATATAGCAGGAACGCTGAGACAACAGAAAAATCACAACTGGGAATTTAACATTGCAGTACATAACATATTGAGAAAAGGTAGAGGGAGGAAAATATAAAGTAGGACATGTGTACTTAGTAACACAGCCATGAAGAAAGAATCACTGAATCCCTCACTATCAACATCCTGGGGGTTACTATCATTCAGAACCTCAACTGGCCTCACCACATAAATACAGTGATGACAAGAGCAGGTCAGAGGCTAGGAATATGAACGTATCCCCTGACCCGCCAAAGCCCATCCACCATCTACAAGGCAAAAGACAGGACAGTGCTGAAATACTCCCCTTTTGTATGGATGGGTGCAGCCCCAACAACACCTAAGTAGCTTGACACCATCCAGGACAAAGCAACCTGTTTGATGGGCATCACATCCACAAACATCCATTCCCTCCTCCACTGATGCTCAGTAGCAGCAGTGGATACTATCTACAAAATGCACTGCAGAAATTCATTAAAAATTCCTAGATAACACTTTCTAAACCCATAGCCATTTCCATCTAGAAGGACAAGGGCAGCAGATACATGGGAACATCACCTGCAAATTCTTTTCCAGGCCACTCATTTTCCAAATTTGGAAACATATTGCTTTTCCTTCACTTTTGCTGGGTCAAAATCCAGGAATTCCCTCCCTAAGAGCATTGCGGATCTAGCTACAGCACATGGACTGCAGCAGTTCAAGAAAGCAGCTCACCACCAGCTTCTCAAGGACAACGAGGGATGGGCAAGAAATGCTGGCTCCCACATCCCAGAAATGAATGAGACAATAAGCAGAATCTATATGCGCAGAAGTGAAAGATAAAACAGACTTAATTACACAATCAAGGTTTGACCAACTACAATGGGCCCAGGCAACCAGCATGTTACAATAGTATGATTGAGAAGTGTTGGGTAGATTCACTGCCACCAATCCTTTTTAACAGCATTAGTCATTGTTACTGATCCCATATGGGAAAGATGCCAAATGAAGTCTTCAGTAGAAGATAAGCTCAGTCTTGACAAATTGGAAAGAATTATTGCATAGTGCTTATTAGCTATGTTATAACATACTAGTTATGTTATATCTAAGATACACATTTGTCTCCTGTGAGAACTCCAGCTATATGTAACAGCAAGTACAAATGACTGTGACAGAAACATTTTGGTTAAGAGACTGCATGAGAAAGCATCCACAGGTAGAATAAGGGAAAGCCCAAAGGGATTTTCAAAATACATAAAGAGCAAGAGAATCACTGGGAAAGTGTAAGGCTCTTTCAAAAGCCATACAGATAATGTGTGTATGGACCTGGAAATCATGGGCACAGTCCTCAGTGAATACTTTGTGCCTGTCTTTACCATGCAAAAGGATGACACAGGTGTGGGGTGGAGGACTGTGAAACATTAGAATGAATTAACATTGAAAGAGGGAAGGTACTAGCAGGTCCTGAGGTCTTAAAAACTGAGATGTATCCCAGGTTTTTGAGGGAGGCAAGGACAGAGATCTGAGAGACCCTGGCAGTGATTTTAAAATCCTCCCTGGTCAGACTAGAGGACTGCTGACGGTATCCCGTTATTAAAAAGAGATGAAGGGGGAGAGACCGATAAATTACAGGTTAGTCAGTCCAACCTTAATGGTGAGGAAGTTATTAGAAAGAATTATGAGAGAAAGAATATCGCTGGATTTAGAGAGACACGGATTAGCAAGGATAACATGCATGGGTTTGTTATGGGAAGATTGTGTTTGAAAAATTGATCAAATTCTGTGAGGAAGTAACCAGGCGTGTGCTGAGGGCAATGTTTTTATAGAATCATAGAACCCTTACAGTGTGGAAGCAGGTCATTTGGTCCAATGTTTGCACACCAACGCTCCGAAGAGCATCTCGTCCAGACTTACCACCCCATCCTATCCCTGTAACCCTGCATTTCCCATGGCCAATCTACCTAGCCTGCACACTGTGGGCAATTTCCCATGGCCAATCAACCTAACCTGCATACTTTTTGACTTTGGGAGGAAGCCGGAGCACCCAGAGGGAACCTAGATAGACATGGGGAGAATATGCAAACTCCACACAGACGGTCACCCGAGGATGGAATTGAATCCAGGTCCTTGGTACTGTGAGCTACCATGCCACCCGACTTGATACGGTCTATATGGAATTTAACAAGGCTTTTGATAAGGTCCCTTTTCATAGACTGGCCAAGAAAATAAGACCCCAAGGGGATCCAAGAAAAGTGGCACATTGGATCCAGAATTGGCTGAGAGGCAGGAAGCAGAAGGCAATGGTAGAGAGATATTTTTGTGTCTAGAAAGCCGTTTCGTCTGGGCTTCTGAAGGGGTCAGTTCTAAGGCCCTTTCTGTTTCTGATGCACATTAATGTCATGGATTTAAATGTTAGGCATTTGATGGACAGTTCAAATTATATCAGAAAGGGAGAGAGTAAAATGACAAGACTACTATATCATGATTTTGCCTCAGTATTAAATAGGGTGGTAAATCAAGTGGGCATGATATTGGAAAAGTGTGTTTAGAAATCATATTATTTCATTTAAAATAAAAAGGTGTAGTTCTAAATAACCCAAAATGGATAAAGTACTAGCCTGGATGGATTGAATCCATCTTTTTTAAAAGAATCAGTGGAAAGCCAACAGAAACATTGCTACAAATATTTAATAATTCATTAAGGAAAATGGTAGGAGAGGCCTTCATGGAAAGCTAGTAGTCTACCCACATTTAATAGTGACAGAACATATCCCAGAAACTGCAGACTTAACATCAGTTGTACAAAAGATTACTGGTATTTCTAATAAAGGAGACTAGAGAGGAGAAAGAAAAACAACTTGATAACAATGAATATTCAAATTGGATTTCAAAGTTAAAAAATGACTCTTCGAACTTGTAGAGTTGGTAAAGTTACCAGTAATGTAATGGGTGTATTGAATGTGTTGTGGTTGGTGGGTTTTTGTGTCAATGACTTGTTGAAAAAGCTGTACCTGATGGTGAGGTGGGAAACCAGCAAGAAACAACATCAGGCTTTAATCCAAAAGTGTGCTCCAACATTTGTGAAACTCCCATGAAACCGAGAGACATTTCTAATAACACCTTCCAGTATCATGCCCATTTAATTTAATAATCTGTTAAATTCTTTCCAGTTTTAACACAGAATTCTGCCTTAAACTGAGTGCACATCAGTTTCTTAAACTTCTTGGCACTTTTGAGGGCAAATGCAATGAGAGGACAGTTGGATCGATATGTTGCATTGCCAGTGACAATTAACATAGTCCAGAGTTGCTTCACCACTCATTCTTCCAGGTTTGTGCTGGTGATAGTTGGTGAATCTCACAGTCTACTGCCCTCAAGTGCATCTCACAGATGACGATTGACAGACTTGAACCTCATTATCAACGAGACTGGCCAGAAAAACAGAACCCTTGAAATTTCTGTTCTGGCTGGATTTTCACAGGTCAAGGACTCATTGATAGGGAAATCAAACCACTCCAGTTCATCAAATATATTTAACAGCCAAACTTATTCCATGTTCAGCTGTTCAAATGTGACAGATACCCAATAAGCTGCCAAAGTGCATTCATTCCAGACCAGTCAAGCCTTCTACTGAGACGCACAGCTCAAAGTAGCTTAACAGATCCTGACAGGATCATGGAATTTTGTTGATTTTGGAAAAACCAAGGTTCCTCTTCCTTCTGGTCTCCTAGCAATACCAGCAATGGCCACCGATTATGGTGTGGCACACAGCCACTGACCCTAACCCTAAGCCTATCCAACTGTACCATTATTGAAATTGCAAATCCCTCATTATTGCTCTAATTTAAAGAACAGTACAGGCCCTTTGGCCCATGCTGTTGTGCCGAACTTTTACCCTAAACCTAAGGTCTATCTAACCTCCACCCCTAACTTATACTATCATCCATATGCCTATCTAATAGCCGCTTAAATGCCCCTAATGAGGCCAACTCCACTACCCTCTCCGGCAATGCATTCCACGCCCCTACCACTCCCTGAGTAAAAAACCTACCTCTGACGTCTCCCCTATATCTATCTCCACTCACTTTAAAACTATGCCCCCTCGTAATAGCTACCTCCACCCTAGGAAAAAGTCTCTGGCTGTCCACTCTATCTATACCTCTGATCATTTTGTACATCTCTATCAAGTCACCTCTCATCATTCATCGTTCTAAAGCGAAAAGCCCTAGTTCTCTCAACCTTTCCTCGTAAGACCTTCCCTCCATTCCAGGCAACATCCTGTTCTCCTTTGCACCTTTTCCAACACTTCCACATCTTTCCTGTAATGAGGCAACCAGAACTGGACACAATACTCCAGATGTGGCTGAACCAGGGTTTTGTATAGCTGGAGGATAACTTCACAGCTCTTGAACTCAATCCCTCCATAATGAAAGCTAACACACCATACGCCTTCTTAACAACTCTATCCACCTGGGTGGCAGCTCTCAGGGAACTGTGAACATGAACCCCAAGATCCCTCTGCTCCTTCACACTGCCAAGAATCTTTCCGTTAACCCTGTATTCTGCTTTCAAATTTGTCCTTCCAAAATGAATCACCTCACACTTTTCAGGGTTAAACTCCATCTGCCACTTCTCAGCCCAGCTCTGCATCCTATCAATCCATTGTAACCTAGAACAGCCCTCCGCACTATCCACAACTCGACCCACCTTTGTATCATCCGCGAACTTACTAATCCACCCTTCCATTCCTTCATCCAAATCATTTACAAAAATCACAAATAGAAGAGGACTCAGAACAGTTCCTTGTGGTAGTCCACTTGTAACTGAGCACCATGTCGAATCTTTTCCGTCCACTACCACCCTTTGTCTTCTAAGGGTCAGCCAATTCTGAATCCAATCTGCCACATTTCCCCCTATCCCATGCCTCCTTACCTTCTGCATGAGCCTACCATGGGGATTTAAATGACTTGGCAACCTAACACCACCACAGACCTATCTCTCTTTTACAGACTTCATGTCTATTCTAAACAATTCCAAAGGAGTACAAGACTTTTCCAAAGGATTCAGACAGGTATTGACCATTCCTTCCATTTCATAACTGCCATCAGTCATTTATTTTAGAAATTCAGGTAATTATTTCTGATTGTTGGCAGTTAGAATTTTAAAACGTGCTGCTACCTCCATGAACCACAAAAGTTAATCAGCACATCCAGAGTTAGGGGTTTGGAACTATTTTGGCTAAGAGGCATAGACCCTGTGACTCAGCAAAAATGTGGGGCTGATTCAATTTTTGCTCTTGTGTCCAGAGTTACTGAGATAAAGGCCAAAGCTTCTGTTACAGTCTGCCCGGATTCAGCTAATTCAGGTTGGAACAGGATCCAATCTTTAACAAATGAACCTGCATTTATGTAATAACGTTCATGATCTTAGGATATCCCAAAACACTTTATAGCCAATGAAATGCTTTTGAAATCTAGTCACTACTAACTTTCCCTTTAAGCATGCTAATTAGCATTGGCATATTGATCATAGCATTGATGTCTGGTTTTAGAAGTCACTGCTGCTTATTGACCTTGCAGACCCACGTGGCCTGTAAGGTAAGTAGAGGGATTGCAGCTCATGGTGGCTCAGTGGTTAGCACTGCTGCCTCACAGCACCAGGGACCCAGATTTGATTCTACCCTCAAGTGACTATCTATGTGGAGTTTGCATGTTCTCCCTGTGTCTGCGTGGCTTTCCTTCGGGTGCTCCGGTTTCCTCCCACAGTCCAAAGCTGTGCAGGTTAGGTGGACTGGCCATGCTAAATTGCCCATAGTATCCAGGGATGTGCAGACTGGGTGGAAGAGCTTTGGTAAAAGTGGGGTTACGGGGATAGTGTGGGGAGGCTGGGTGTGGGGGATGCTCTTTGAAGGATCAGTGCAGACTTGATGGGCCGCATGGCCTTTTTCTGTGCTGTAGGTATTCTATGATTCTAGACTTAGGTGCACTACAGTCAATTTTAATGCAGCAAGTTTTCAGAAACAGCAATTATATAAATGATCATGTCACCTGGCTGAGATATAACTATTAGCCAGGACACTAGGGGCAACTTGCATGTTCCTCTTCAAATCCTGCTTTGGAATTCCTCCTGTCCCCTGAGGATAGTCAATTAGGGATAGTCAACACGGTTTTGTGAAGGGTAGGTCGTGCCTCACAAACCTTATTGAGTTCTTTGAGAAGGTGACCAAACAGGTGGATGAGGGTAAAGCGGTTGATGTGGTGTATTTGGATTTCAGTAAAGCGTTTGATAAGGTTCCCCATGGTAGGCTATTGCAGAAAATACGGAGGCATGGGATTGAGGGTGATTTAGCTGTTTGGATCAGAAATTGGCTAGCTGTAAGAAGACAGAGGGTGGTGGTTGATGGGAAATGTTCATCCTGGAGTTCAGTTACTAGTGGTGTACCTCAGGGATCTGTTTTGGGGCCACTGCTGTTTGTCATTTTTATAAATGACCTGGATGAGGGCGTAGAAGGATGGGTTAGTAAATTTGCAGATGACACCAAAGTTGGTGGAGTTGTGGATAGTGCGGAAGGATGTTGTAGGTTACAGAGGGACATAGATAAGCTGCAGAGCTGGGCTGAGAGGTGGCAAATGGAGTTTAATGCGGAAAAGTGTGAGGTGATTCACTTTGGAAGGAGTAACAGGAATACAGAGTACTGGGCTAATGGTAAGATTCTTGGTAGTGTGGATGAGCAGAAAGATCTCGGTGTCCATGTGCATAGATCACTGAAAGTTGCCACCCAGGTTGATAGCGTTGTTAAGAAGGCGTACGGTGTGTTAGGTTTTATTGGTAGAGGGATTGAGCTTCGGAGCCATGAGGTCATGTTGCAGCTGTACAAAACTCTGGTGCGGCTGCACTTGGAGTATTGCGTACAGTTCTGGTCACCGCATTATAGGAAGGATGTGGCAGCATTGGAAAGGGTGCAGAGGAGATTTACCAGGATGTTGCCTAGTATGGAGGGAAGGTCTTATGAGGAAAGGCTGAGGGTTTTGAGGCTGTTTTCGTTAGAGAGAAGAAGGTTAAGAGGTGACTTGATAGAGACATACAAGATGATCAGAGGATTAGATAGGGTGGACAGTGGGAGCCTTTTTCCTCGGATGGTGATGGCTAGCACGAGGGGACATAGCTTTAAATTGAGGGGTGATAGATATAGGACAGATGTCAGAGGTAGGTTCTTTACTCAGAGAGTAGTAAGGGCGTGGAATGCCCTGCCTGCAAAAATAGTAGACTCGCCCACTTTAAGGGCATTTAAATGGTCATTGGATAAACATATGGATGATAATGGAGTAGTTTAGGTTAGATGGGCTTCAAATTGGTTTCACAGGTCGGCGCAACATCGAGGGCCGAAGGGCCTGTACTGCGCTGTAATGTTCTATATGTTCTATGCGGAGAGATCGGCTCTAAGTTTAATGTCCCATTCTTCACAGTGCAGCACTGCCCGTGTACTGTACTATATGGTCAATTTAGATTATGTTCTCACGTCTTTAGATTGGTACAGGAACACACCATCTTCTGACTCAGAGCAGGAGCATTGCCAGTGAGCCACAGTCAACACAGTGAACCCTTCAGTACTTTCTAGCTCATAGACTCAGTAGCATTTCCAAGCTGAGCCAAAGCTCCTTAAAAAATTTTGTGGCAGCTGGCAACTGCTGATTGCAAGTTTCAGGTTCCGACTCAAATTAACCCAACAACATTCACATGAATATACAACATGCACAAATGACTCCTATATTACACCATCACCCTGTTCCTGATAAAAATAGACAGCCCCTAAAATTGCACAAATGACAAATTCATCAGTTAGAAAACAGGGGATGAGCTGAATATGTTAAATATCCTGGAGAAGGATAAAGAGGAAGGGTTGTCGATGACCTTTGATTCAGTTCCTGCGTTAATTGTTGAGTCCCACTTTCTCAGGCTCTCTTTGCAGCATTGCTATGGTAACCATCCTTATCTCCGAGGATCTTGGTGACAAGTTCACTAACTTCCTTTCTCCACAGGAGCCCAAACATAAACCAAGGCTTCTTTCACAAGGCAACAATTATGATTTCTGTTTTACATTTAACCAGTTGTTTCCAATGTTTCATATACCATTAGGAGCACATTGGGGATAACCACAGTTGGCAGCCTGCATTTAAAACAGTTTTCCCTCCATCAATCACAGAATAAAAAATGAAACCCAGCACACATTCTATGTACATCACACTTTTCTATATCATGCTCACACAGCCCTGTCACAGCAAAAAACTAATTAGGAAACAGAGACAAATAAGGCTTTGTGTCAATCATGTTGTGAACTATCCCCCATGATAAAAACTGCCTAATTCGTATTCACAATAAAAATAATGAAATGAATATCAGAATAATTCCGTTCATCTATGGCCCATCCCTAATTGCCCTTGAGCTACCTTTTTGAGCTGCTGTTTTGTTTGGGAGGGAAAGCCAGGAAAAACCAGTAACAGCAATATATTTCCATGTCAGCATCCCAAATATCTTAGAAGGGGACTTGGAGGTGATGGTGTTCCCATACACCTACTGTCCTTGTGCTAATTCGTACAAGTGTCTAACTCACTGCTAAATTTATCTGGGCCATTTTCTGATGCTTTGCATGTCTAGTTAACACAAGCAGTTTGTCCATTGGATATTGTAATGAGGGATCTAACACCCTGGTGAAGGATCCTTGTGCCAAATTTGGCTGCCCTCCATATTACCAAACAAGCACCCTCTATCGGTCTGTCCTTCCTTGAAGCACAACATCAATCATCTTCAGCTTCCTGTTTGATGTTCTGTCCTGGGAATTAACAGAGAGTTACTTCAGGCAGCTGGCCTGATTTTGTTTATTTGTCAAGCAGCCTACAGGAATGTGGCACGTGGTGTCAGCTCATCCTGAATGTGAAGGATTAGGATCAAGCCCTGTTAATCCTTGGGCCTGTGGTTTGGGCTCAAAAATTACCCTCTGCACAAAGCTGCCACTTTAAAAGTTGACCTGAAGGATGTTCTATGTTTACATACCACTGGTGCCTTGTTCACATTATTCTAGAGTGGTAGGAATTCTGTCTCCCCATGCCATTACCTACAGAGGTCAGACAGGAGTCTACCCTTTTAATATACACCAGTTTGTAACAATGTCAACAACAAGAAATTACATTGATATAGCTCTTTTAACTTAATAAAACAATTCAGCACATTTCACAGGAAGGATACCAAGCCACAAATGAAATATTAGGAATATTACAGTCATAGAAATCTATAGAAAAAGGCCGATCAGCCCATCCTATCAGTGCCAGTCAAAAACAAACACCTAGCTATTCTAATCCCATTTTCCAGCACTTGGCATCACAAGTACACATCTAAATACTTCTTATATGTTATGAAGGTTTCTGTCTCTACCACCTTTACAGACAGTGAGTGCCAGATTCCCACTACTCCCTTACACCTCCTCTAAGCCTCCTGCCCCTTACCCTCAACCGATGCCCCTTCTTGAGAGGAGAAGTTTCTCATTGTCTACCCAATGTACACACCTCATAATTTTATACATTTCAATTATGTCCCTCCTCAATCTCTGCTCTAAGGAAAACAACCCTAGTCTGTCCAGTCTCTCTTCATAACTGAAACTCTCCAACCCAAGCAACATCCTGGTAAATCTCCTCAGCAGCCTGTC
Organism: Rhincodon typus; assembly: GCF_021869965.1. NCBI lineage: Eukaryota > Metazoa > Chordata > Chondrichthyes > Orectolobiformes > Rhincodontidae > Rhincodon > Rhincodon typus. The sequence continues at coordinate 41,370,037 of NC_063358.1, read as the reverse complement.
CATTGTTATCATATCCCTCCTACAATCTCAAAGCTCTGTCAAAGCGGTTGTTTGAAGGTGAGTGTTTATAAGGACAGAGGGAATGAGATGCAGACCCAGGCCCCAACAGCCAAAGGTGGAGTATTTAAAACAAACACTCAACACCGGGTCTTCAGGTCAATACCACAAACTGTATCTAATCGCACCAGTGGGAAGACACCTTTTATACTGGTCATGCCAGTGGGCTTCTGTAGCAAGACAGGCTTTGTATACATATTCTAATTGTGTTACAATCACAATGCCACCCTTATTAGAACAGCTACTATTGAGATGAACTGGAATGTAGGACATCGCAACAGAGATACAGGATAACCACCATGATGTAATCTAACTAAGAATGAGGCCATTGTCACAACCAAATGGACATCTTTGCCTTTGTACTTTATAAACTTAGCACCAGAGAATCATTTTAACCCCATAAAAGCTGTATGTCTGAGAAGGCTCACTTCCAGCAAAGAAAATGAAAGATGTATAACAGTCCAGAATTGGAGGAGCACAGCAAGCTCGGAAGGTTGAAGGGCTGGGGGAGGGAGGACACAGAGGGATTTTAAAACAAGGACAAAGATGTTTAACATGAGCTGTTGCTAAATCAGGAACCAATGTAGGTTAGTTAGTCAGTCAGCACAAGGGACATGACTAAAGGGGAAATGGTGGGAGTTTGGGCACAGGCAGTCTAGTGTAAAATGATAGCAATCCAAAGGAGGAAGGCACCAAACCTCAGCAAGGAAGGGAGTGGCAGGAGCAGGCTTCAAAGATTTCTGAAGGAAAGAGTTTGATGATGACTAGTGCCAATCAGTTCCCACTCAGACATGGT
>NC_063358.1:41331194-41349184 GCF_021869965.1 Rhincodon typus | reverse complement strand
GGGCTGGATGAACACAGCAGGCCAAGCAGCATCATAGGAGCAGAAAGCCTTTCTGCTCCTATGATGCTGCTTGGCCTGCTGCGTATCCAGTTTACTCCTTTACATCACCTACAGATTGCAGGAGTGGGAGTAGCATCCTGCTCTCTAGCAGGGATCTTAGCGATCTCTTCCCTCTGTCTTCCTCGATTTCTTCAGCTCTGTCTTCCATCTGCCTGATGGACATTTCTCAATGAAGACTGCTCCCTGGGGATCATCAGGTGAGAAGCATTCTCTGAAGGGAACTCTTCTCTGTCCCAAGGACTTATCATTACATCATATTTCTTAGGGCAGATAACAACACTATGTCAATCAATTATCTGAACCTTATTGGCTAATGACCATGGGGGAGCCACTTGTGACCGTGAATGATCATTGACCCCCTTGCCCAACTACATTTGAAGGTTGGTTTTGTTTCTTTCTCCAAACAAAACGCTCTATTTTCAAAAACAATACACTGATATTCAGGCAAAATTGCTACCAGATAAATTGTCTGACGTGCATCATGACCTCTGTGTTTTTTATAATTCTTCCCTCACTAGCATTTTTGAAATGTTAACTACTGCTGTAATAGCTGTTAAAGAAATCTTGCGCTACAAGTAAATACCAGGAAAGTTAAGTGTTTAAGGGATTCCAGGCGCTGAATCCTAAGGGGGCAAGAGGACTTCAGTGCCAGCGAGAGTCCCATGTTGCCTGTTTGTGAAGAAACCCACTGTATCATGTGCCACCAGGCATTCACAGCCCAACAGCTTTCCCAATATCAGAGATGGCAGGGGCAGAAACAACCAGAAGGGAAGCACCACTACAGCAATATCTCGAAGAGGCATTGTCATCTTCGACTGACCATAGCTGCATATTGTTAACTGTATCTCACCAGGAGACTGGGTGAGATTTGGTGCTGTGGCGAGGCTGCAGGGCAATGGGATCAGTTTCTGGTTGGTTAGGCCAGGAGTTGGCACAGACCTAGTGGGCTTGAACCTCAAACCCAGGCATCTTTGCAGACATGAGGTGATGGTTTGGGTGGGTTAGATGGTGTATGTGTGGGAGAAAGACCTACACATGAATGTAGAGGTTGCACTCCCAAGATTGGGCCTGGGGCCCAATTTCCATGAAGCCAGTGAGCTATGGAGAAGAGCAGGCTACTCACTGGTGACATACAATTGTTTGGATGGCATGGTGGTTACCACTGCTGCCTCACAACAAGAGGAACCCAGGTTCAATTCCATCTTTTGTTGACTGTATGGAGTTTGCACGTTCTCCCCTGGTCTGCATGGGTTTCTTCTGGGTACTCTGGTTTCTTCCCACAGACCAAAGTTGTGCAGGTTAGGTGGGTTGGCCATGCTAAATTGGCCATCATGTCTAGGGATGTGCAAGACTGGTGGGTTAAGCCATGGGGAATGAGGAGGTTACAGGGATAGAGTAAGGGTAGGGGGACACTCTTTGGAAGGTCAGTGCAGACTCGATGGGCTGAATGGCTTCTTCTGCACTGTAGGAATTATGTCACAATCAGGCTATGCTGGACTCACTGTGGGATGTAAAATAAGCAAAAACAGAAATTGCTGGAGAACCTCAGCTGGTCCTACAGCTTCTGTGAAGACAGAAACAGCATTAATGTTTTGAGTCCAGTGACACCTCATCAGAACAGACTGCAAGTACACTGATACCCACTTGATATCTGCTGCCCCCATCTGCATCTTCCCCTGCATTAAACTTCCCTGAATGTGACTTAAAATCATTTGGAATGTACAGCAACAGAAACAGATCATTTCACCCAACTAGTCCATGCTGCTGTTTATACACAAGCCTCCATCCCACTCTCCTTCATCTAACTTGATTATTATATCCTTCCATTCCCCTCACCTTCATATACTAATGCAGTTTCTCTTTGAAGGCATTCACCTGATGTTTTTCATTATCTTGGCAGGTTTTCACAGATGCCAATATTTTATTGTTGCTCTCAAGACTGACAGAGTTCCAGGAAAGATTAGGTGAAGTACATTAAGTATTCCGAAACACAACTGTATCTAGTTTTCTGATGAAGGGTCTAGGCCCAAAACATCAGCCTTCCTGCTCCTATGATGCTGCTTGGCCTGCTGTGTTCATCCAGCTCTACACCTTGTTATCTCTGTATCTAGTTTATTCCTTTATATCACCTACAGATTGCAGTTGCTTTTAGAATGATAATCAGCCATGTGAACATTTGTGCTCTTTGTCCTTTGCCTCTGTTTAAATTGAATGGTTTGGTAACGATTAAGTGAGCTGTGGGATATAGATTTGCAAACTTTTAACTGTAGTGTTTAGCAAATCTGGTAGAAGTATGGAAAACTGTTTAGCACCAGTAATGCTTTAATTAGAACTGAGTAGCTCCAATTTGAGACCTGATCCATTCAGTGGATGGAAGGGTGTCTAATATTCTGATGTTGATTGGTATTTAGTCAAAGCCCATGTCTAACCACCAGTACTCAGCTCTCACTCAGCCTCCTCTCTTCCCTTAAGTTAGATCAGAGTGGAAACTGGCATCAATAAACGGACAATTTAACAGAGACAGTTAGAAAAACAGTAAAAATAGTGCCCATTTCTGAAGAAGGGTCGAGGCCCAAAACGTCAGCTTTCCTTCTACTCTGATGCTGCTTGGCCTGCTGTGTTCATCCAGCTCTACACCTTGTTATCTCAGTAAAAATAGTGATTTCAGACCACTCAGCCCATCACAGTTCTCCTCATTCTAGCTCATAAACTGGAGCTCCTATCTTTATTAAAAACCTCAATATGTCAATGACATTAAATCATACCCAATTTTCACATTATATCCATTTACCTGCTGTGTTCCCTATCCCTGAAGCCATTGCCTAACAAAATCTATGAACGTCAGATGTGAAATCTCCAAGATCTCCCCACCTGCACCTGGTATCCACAAACTTCTGGAAAGCAGAGGCCCAGATTCTTCCGAGGCTTTGTATGAAAAAAATAACTTCCTGATTCTGCTCCTTTTGGTTTGGCTCTAATTTTGAAGATGACCTCCTGTTGTTTTTGATTCCTCTGTATCCCCAGATCAACCTTTTAATCATCTTTAAAGGCTCAACCAGATTGTTGCTCAATCTCCTCAATTCAAAAGATTGATTCTCAAGTTATGTAACTGCTCCTTTCAATCTGCATCAACAGAATAATAGTTGGATTGTTCCCAATTTGTTCCTGGTACAGAATTCCTAAAGGATGCTTTATCCTAATTGCCATTTTAAACTTCATGATGTCTGGCTAATTACCACGCATTATGTGGCAGGAGAACACAGTCCTGCACTGTAAAGACTGGAACAAGGTCATAGAATATAGTTCCCTGATTGGGGCTGTTAATCTGGTCCAATCAGGGAGCCCTGGCTGAAAAATATAAACAGGAGGGTCAGGGGTTCTGACACTGAGAGCTGGCTGTGAGGGAGCTGCATCAGTGTCAAGGATTTTCCACATGTAAATTAAGGGTGACTTGGTGATGGGATACTGGCCTCTGTGGAGGTATTTCAGGCAGCAGTTTTCAATTTCAGCACTTCTATGTTTAATAGTATCAACTCCTGGATAAAATGTGCTAAGACCGCTGAAGACTTGTGCCGTGCCTGTCTATAGACGTTTAGCTAGAACCAGTTGGTACATCTACAGAAATCTGCTTCTGAATGGTCTACTCAAGTTATTTCCAGCTGAGGTATGGACTTAGGCGCAATGGCTCTCAACCACCGACTGCAGGGTGAAGCTTTGCTGAATTCATGAAGCCTTTTATGATCCCTACTCCCAGAGGAAGGTTATGTGTTCATGTGTAATGGTTCAGAGTAAAGGTGAACACTGGAGCTGAGTTTAAACAGAGCTACAAAGATGTAGGTTTGAAAGCAAAAAATGAAAGACATACATTTATATAGTGCCTTTTGTGATCTCAGGATATCCCAAAGTACTTTACAAGCCATGAAGTGTGATTAATATAGTAATGTTAGAAATGTGGCAGCCAATTAGGGCTCAGGAAGGTCCTGCAAACTTCAATGAGAATGAACAGCTCATTGACTTATGGATATTGATTGAGGGATAGATATTGGCCGTAGAAAGGGGATAACTTCCCTGCTTGTCTTTGACTTATGCTGAGCATCAGAGGACTTAGCTTCACTTCTGTCATTAATACTCACCTCCAGACCTCATCTTTGGTTCAAATATAGACAAAAGACAAAATACAAAATGTGACAAGTGGAGGCCTCACAGGTTCTGTACTGTGAGCCTGGAATTTTATTTCTGAGGCAAGTGACCCAAGGTAGGAAATTTCCCAACTCAGTGCACCCGCAGCAGGAAAAGGTGTCTCAAGTAACAGGAGGTGCAGATAAGGAGAGGGTACAGGATGGAATCAGATTGGCTGTCTGTAGATGCAGATCAGGGGAAGCCACAGGGCTACCAAGCGCTGAGGCAGGCTGTTAAAAGACTCGCTGTGGTCAGTTCCTTTCTTAAACATCAGGCCCTCTAGCTCTGCCTCCTTATTCACCTTCCCCTGACCAGTTCCTATGCCCATACATGCCAAACTTAAGGTTATAAGTCATAGGTGCAGAAGTAGACTGTTCAGCGCATTGAGTCAGCTCCACCATTTGGTGAGATTGTGGCTGATCTAATAATCCTCAACTCTATTTTCCTGCCTTTTCCCTCTAACCCTTGATTCTCTTGCTGATTCATAAATTTCCATGCCCTCCCACACTTCTCCAATGGCAACCATACTCTCCATACCTACCCATGGCCTCCATTCTTCCCTGTAGCCCCTATGCTACTGAGTGAGAAATCTTGCAAACTCATGTTGCTACTCACTATCCTTAGATCTTGCACCCCTAGGTTATGGAAGGATGTAAACAGATTGATCAGATAGGCAGATTAGCAGCAGACAGAATTTAACCTTGATAAATGTGAGGTGATGTGCTTTGGAAGAAGTAATAAGATAGAGAAGTACTCAATGAATGGCAGGACACTGAGAAGCTCGGAGGAATAGAGGGATCTTGGGGTGCTTGTTTACAGATCCCTGAGGGCAGAAGGACAGGTTAATTGGGTAGTTAAGAAAGCATACAAGATAATTTCTTTTGTCTGTCAAGGCATAGAATATAAGAGAAGGGAGGTTATGTTGGAACTGTGCAGAACTTTGGTGAGGCCAGAGCTGGAGTATTGTGTGAAGTTCTGGTTGCCACACTGTAGATAGGATGTGATTGCACTGGAGGGGGTGCAGAGGGGATTCACCAGGATGCTGCCTGGGTTGCAACAGTTAAACTAATGAAGAGAGGCTGGGTAAGCTCGAGCTGTTTTCTTTGGAGCAGAGAACATCGAAGGGGAACCTGACAAATAAGATTACAAGGGGCATGGACAAGGTGAATAATTCCTCTTAGTTGAATGTTCAATAACAAGGGTGTATAATTTTAAATGAAAGGCAGGGAGAATTTGAGGAAACATTGTTTCCCCCAGAGGTTGATGGGAGTATGGAATACATTGCCCAACAGTGTAGTTGAGATGGGAAACCTCACACCTTTAAAAAGTACTTGGATGAGCATTGAACTGTCATAACATTCAAGGCGATGGACCTAGAAGGGAAAGTGGAGCTAGTGTAGGGAGTAGTACATTTTTAGTGGTAAACTCAGTGCACCCCATTAGGAAGAGATGCTCTGAGTCCTGTATGATTCCATGGTCTTCACCTTCTATGCCAATTCATCACGTATCTATGATGGGAAGACCTCAGGGGACTTGCTGAGATTAGATAAAATAACATACAATTACAGAATTTACTACGTTAAAAACAATTGGGAAAACACTATCAACACATTTGTGTCCCTTCAACAAAAATTGTATGCATTAGCCAACTTTAAAGACACATAATTTTAATGACCTTTTTGACCTGACAAAGTGATAACATAGTGGTTGTGACACTTACTGAAGAAGGGTCCAGACCCGAAACGTCAGCTTTCCTGCTCCTCTGATGCTGCCTGGCCTGCTGTGTTCATCCAGCTCTACACCTTGTTATCTCAGACTCCAGCATCGGCAGTTCCTACTATCCCTGTCAACTCTGTGCTGTTTTCCTTGCCAATACTTGGGGGCAAGTACTGAAAAGGGAAGAGCTGTCTGACAGACTAGTCAATCAACAGCTTGAATTGTCATACTCATGGAATCATACCTCACAGACAATGTCCCAGACACCACCACCATCACCATCATTGGGCACATCTTGTCCCACCGGCAGGGCAGTCTCAGCAGAGATGGTGGCACAGTCGTATACAGTCAGAAGGAAGTTTCACTGGAAATCCTCAATATTGACTCTGGACTCGATGAAGTCTCATTGCAACAGGTCAAAAATGAAACTCCTGGCTGGTTACCATGTATTGTGGCCCACCCTGCACCGCTCCCCGCCCCCACCCCCCCACCCCCTACCTCAGCTGATGCGTCAGTACTCCTCCATGTCAAACATTATTTTGAGGATGTCAAAGGTAATATCTAGCAGTTAGAGTGTTTCAGCAGCAGTAGTACTAAACAAGCAAGCTAAGTCTTAAAGGATAATGCTGCTAGACTGGATGTGCTGCGGTCGGTGAAAGAACCAACAAGAGGAAAAACATACTTGCCCCGTCCCCACCAAACAGCCAGCTGCAGGTTGGACGGAATGAGCATTGCACATTCCTTGTGGGCATGAATTCTTACCGTCATATTGAGGATCTTCTCCATTGTGTCCTATATTAGTATCATTGCACCAAGTGCACAGTGGGACAGACTTCGAGCAAATCTAGAAACTCAACACTGGGCATACATGTGGGACTGTGGGCCATCAGCAGCAGCAGTATTGTATCCCAGCACAATCTGCATCTTCATGACCCATCATATCTCCCAATTTACTATTCCCATCAAGCTAGGGCATCATGCCTGGTCCAATGGAGAGTGCAGGAGGGCATGCTAGGAGCAGCACCTAAAAATGAGGTGTCAACCTGGTGAAGCTACCAAACAGGACTAAAAGAATACCAAATAACATAAGCAAGAAGTGATAGACAGAGCTAAACGATCCCTCAATGAACAGATCAGATCTAAACTCTACAGTCCTGCGGCATCTAGTTATGAATGGTGGTGGACAACTAAACAACTTACAGGAGGAAGACACTCCACAAATATCCCCCACCTTCAATGATGGAAGAGCCCAGCACATCAGTGCAAAAGATAAGGTTGAAGCATTTGCAACAATCTTCAGCCAGAAAACCTGATTGGGTGATCCATCTTGGCCTCCTCCAGTGGTCCCCAGCAGCACAGATACCAATTGTCAGCCAATTCAATTCAGTTCGTATGCTATCAAGAAATGGGCAGAGGCACTGGATACTCCAAAGGTTATGAGCCCTGAAAACATTCAGCAATAGGACTGAAATGCTCCAGTGTTTGCTGTGCCCTTAGCCACACTATTCCAGGACAGTTACAAGATGGTATCTATCCAAAAATGTGAAAAATTGCCCAGGTATGTCCAGTACACAAAAGGTAGGATGATCCCAACCTGGTCAATTTACACCCATCAGTTGCTTTCAATCATCTCGGAAGGTGTCATCCTTAGTACTATCAAGCACTACTTGTCTTACAATAACCTGGTCAATGATACCTAGTTTGTTTTCCACCAGTTGTTATCTACCAACTTCATCACAGCTATAGTTCAAGCACAGACAAAAAGAAGGGTCACTGGATTTGAAATGTTAACTCTGTTTTTTCTCCAGAGACGCTGCCAGAGCTGCTGAGTTTCTCTAGCAAAGTCTGTGTTTGTTTCAGATTTCCAGCATCCGTGCTTCTTTGTGTTATTTCAAAAGGGAAGTGAGGAAACACTTTTACTTATAAGAAGTTTGGAACTCTATTCTGCAAACAGCAAATGATGTTACATCAATTGCTAATTTTCAATATGAAAAAAGATGGACTCTTAAAGAAATGTATAAAGAAATATAAGCCAAAGCAAGGTTTATTGAGTTAATTTGTATTTGAGAAGTGATGTAACTGAATGGCAGGACAGACTCATAGGGATAAACGTCTTTCTCCTGTCCTTGGGTTCATTTAAGTTCATTAGCTGTGAAATATGTTGAGAACACATTGTACCCATGAAAAATGTTGGGAATGCACACATTTTCTCCTTCTCCTTTTCAATATATAAATAATTTCAAACGAGCCTGTCCTTGACTGATGAGATCTGCATCAGTTCCATGCTCTTTGAAACGGTGTCATTAAAGAAGACTTTGATGGCATACAACATTTCTGTCATATCTTTCTGAAGAAAGAATTTAACATCTGAACAAAGAACGTTTCTTTGAAACCAGATTATATTGAAGAACTAACAATTTTGTAAGTAGGTCTTCAATCTCAATTATGTTGAGTTTTGTGCTTTCATATTTAGGCAGCAGACCCATTTTTCCTTCCAGAATTCCCAATGATGCTTTACTTTCTGTGTCTGTGCCACTATTTCAGAACCCCAGGTAAACTGGAGACTGGGCCTGTGCTGTTATTAATGTCATTGTTATTACAACCATTGAGATGTTTGTCAGATAATGATAGCATTCAAAGCTAAAAATCAAAAGTAATTAGAGCAAATGAGCATCTTATAAGATACATACAAAAATGTTGAATGGAGCAATTAATTATTCACAGGATTATGCAATATTTCAAGATTAATGTCCTGTAATATTCAAGTGGTGTTTATTCTTTTTTGGGCTATGCGTGTGACTGGTATTTAGTGCCTATCCCCAATTGCCCTTGAAAAAGTAGTAGTTGTTATTTATGACTGTTAATACCTAAAAGGCTAATTGATATCACAATACAAGCTCCACTCATCAGGTTATATAGGACTGTTACTGGGAAGAGCTAACTTGAATATCTGGATGTCCCAGCAAGTTCTCTATGTGTTCACCTGCATCCTACCAATGCTTCAGTGATTGTTTTTGATGTTAACAATTTACTCTTAAGTTCAGTCTGATTTCTCACAAAAGAAAATCATTTATTTTGGATGCAATGTAACTTGCCAACAAGTGCTATGCCATAACACCTTACTGTTTAATGAAGACTGAGCCTATTTTCTGGATGTTGCCAGGTACGAAGGTTTGAGTTATAAAGAAAGGCTGGACAGGCTGGGATATTTTTCAGTGGAGCACAGGAGGATGAGAGGTGGCCTTATAGAAGTTTATAAAATAATGAGGGATATAGATAGGGTTAATTATAGTTGTCTTTTCCCTTGAGTGGGAGATTTCAAGACGAGGGAATTTTTTTTAAGGTGAGAGGAGAGAGATTTAAAAAAGACATGAGGGGCAAATTTTTTGCACAGAGGGTGGTTTGCGTGTGTAATGAACTTCCTGAGGAAGTAGTGGATGTGGGTACAATTATAACATTTAAAAGACATTTAGATAAGTACGTGAATAGGAAAGTTTGGAGGGATATGGGCCAGGAGCAGACAGGTGAGACTAGTTTAGTATAGCATTATGTTCAGCATGGACTAGTTGGACTGAAATGTCTGCTTCCAAGCTGTATGGCTCTGACTCTATGACTTGGACATTTTTCCCCACTTGCTACCAGTAGTTTGTTTAATAACAGTAAGAAGAACTTGTAGCAGCGAATCCATTCAGAAAATGTTGGCTGCAGCGGCACCAAACGTTAGAAGAGTTTGAGCTGTTTTCTTGAACTGCTGCAGCCCATATGATGTAAGTAAACACAGAGAGTAGATTTTCTGAGGAGTGGTGATCAGACGCAGATTACTGCTCTACTTCTCTTTTATATATTTCAACACCAAGGCCATTCTAACAAGTTAAGAATTATTCTGAGCACAAGATTGGGTGCTTGGGGTGGGAGGGGAGGGGTGTTAGCTGGCGTAGGGAAAATGTCAAAGAGAAGGTTAGGTGAGGGGAGTCCCAAACAGTCTGCTTCAGCCAAAAGTGAGGAATTTTAATTGACAAAAAAAATTCTGCCATTTTTCCTCAATATATAGAGGAATATTTGAAGTGATTGCACCTACCAGGAATTTCTTTGCCTTTAAGACTAAACTTCTATCCTAAGCTCATGCTAATCCATTTATTTTAATGGCGCTAAAAAACGTACAAGGGGCGCTTGATGTTGTTTTAGCTGCTCCTCTTGTTAATAATGGATATGGTCATGGTGAGGAAGTAGAGATGAATAATTGGATGCTAGATCATAACTTTGAGAAAGGGTTTTGTCAGTTGGAAGTGATTTATTTGCACAGAATAATTGTCAAATACTTGCTGTTATGATCCCAGCTGCTGCTATTACTGGACAAATCAGATCCCTGACTCTTATCAGTCTTGATAGATCATATTTTTGTTCTTTTCTTATTTTACCAAGCTGATCATTCACTGAAACAAAAATGCTGCTGACTCAGGTTTAAGAATAAAACAAAACTTTATTATGCAAAAGAAATGAAGATAAAGTAGAAGCAACCTTACTATTTACATAGAACATAGTTCAAAATATTTTAAAACACTTGATAAAAAAGCAACTTCAGTTACCCCAGTGGTGTCCATTTTAGTACTCCAGAGAGAATGCCCTTCTCTATCCCACTTCAGGTATGTCTTAGCTGTGGATTTAATTGCTGGATGTGAGAACCTTACAGCCTTTTGCTTGATTTATCACATAAGTGAGCTTAAACTTTCTTAGTTTTAAATAACCCCTCTGAGTTTTATACGAGTATATCAAATCTGGAAATTTTATTAGAATATAGAATTTTGCTAGATTATGATGTTACACTAGCATAAGCTATTTTTGAACAATTCTGAACAATCTTTTCACTTTCTCTGCTTCATTCATCCAGTTTCAGCTAAGAAGTCCGCAAAATTGACTGAACTGAAATGAAAAAGCTCATTCTTTTCAAGCTATGGATATTCTTCTAAAGCCTATAAATAATTCCAGGACTAAAAGCTTAATTCATTACAGTGTTTTCTTTGTTCACTTGTAGACTCTCACGATATAAACAAATTACCATCAGCATCAAAAGCTATCTCTCTCAGATTGCTTTTTCAAAGATATCACCATGGCTACAGAAATACTTACAAGTTAATCATTAAACCCTTCAGATGTATAGAAAACCCATAAGCCACTTGTTTAACATCTAAACTTCAAAATAATTTATGTTAAAATATATATAAATCACACACATTGCTTGACAGTCCTTTATGTAGGCAATTAGACCACAGCCTAAATTTCTGGCACTTTGCAATCAAATTAAAATGCAATTGAAGTATTGCTGTCAGGGATTTTGTCAACTCATGTGAAATGAACCTGGTTCTCTCACTCTATTTTCTAATCCTGTGTCTAAAAGAAGAAATATTATAATCATTGTCTGTGATAAAAATGACAGCTGCCCTTTGGGAAAATATATCAATGCAGAATGGTGTCCTCATTGGACACTGGGGTTGAGCCGATGTAGAGGAACTTTATTTTGTACCTAACCCTGTGATGTACCTGTCTCGGGAGTATTTAAAAGTTGAATGAACTAGTGTGCCTCAAATGGAGTGTGTTTCATTTTCTAATTATAGAAGCTTTCACTTTGATGAACATAAAACTCACACAGGGAAAAGTGCCTTTGTTCAGTATCACAGACTGATTTTTATCTTACATCCTGTGAAGAAAAATGACGCCCTTTAGTCTGTAGTAGATTATTCAACAGATTCTTTATTACAAGAGACATCAGAGACAGGGTCAGCTCTGTATTCCCAGTGGCAGGGGAAATGTATTACAGTGAAACGAATATTGGCAGCTCAAGGAAAAACAAAGGCTGGGTTAGATGGGAAAGTCCTTGATGTATTTATGCAATTGCTGCCATTTTATCTGGCTGACCATTAACAAGTCAGTCAAAGGTTACTGAATTAAACTTCAGTTCTCCACCTTTTATACTGTAACACATTATCTTCAACAATTGTCTATCCCAGGCAAATGACAAATATGTCACATTGCCATTGACATTAATGGCCATGTCATCACTTCTTTTTAACCTACTATCTAATTGACCTATTTCACAGAGGCAATTAGAAACCTCTAGAACAGGTAGGACTTGAGCCAGGCCTCCTGGTTCAGACGTAGAGATACTACCAATAAATCACAAGAGATGCATTAACAGATTCAAAACAGTTGGAAACAATAGACAAGCCAGGTCAAAATCTTGGAATTCCCTCCCCAGCAACAATGTGGGTCTACCTACTCCAAATGAACTGCAGCAGCTCAAGAAGGCAGCTCATAGACACCATCTCAAGGGCAACTAGGGATGGGTAATAAATACTGACCCAGCCAGTAATGCCCCATCCCACAAGTGAATAAAGAAAGGAAACATAAGAAATAGGAGCAGGAGCAGGAGTAGGCCATTTGGCTCTTTGAGCCTGTTCGATTATTCAATATGATCAGAGATAATCAACCAACTCAGTCCTCTGTTTCCACTCTCTCCCAATACTCTTTGATCCTTTTAGGCCTAAGAACTAATATTAATTCCAAAATATGTAATCACGGTGAAGCTGGGGAACGTAGGTGGGCAGTTGGGACAAGAGTGATCTTACTGCTGTTCATTTCTGAGGGCATAGTGCATAGGACATAGTATGTGGGCAAGGTAAATGTTTGCATTCATATAACTTATTGGTAAAATTTGCCCCTCAAATTAGTGGAGTCTGCTACATTGGAGGACACTGATTTATTAAGAATGCAGTACTTAACAATATGCTGAACAACAATACTTATAACAACAGTAAACTTGTAACCCCAACTTTGAAGGTCAGGATGGCCTGTGGCCAGTCAGGGGCTCAGCAAATCTTCAGTGCCACAAATGTGATCAGTAGGAAATGTGGCCACTGCTGGAATTGTAACAGACTGTGGACCACAGACCCCACATGCAAGACAGGTAAAAATGATTGGGGAACACAGGGACCAATCAGGCAGGTCACAGATAATGCTGGGCTGGATAGGCCCTGGGCCTACCTTTTGGGATATTCCTTGCTGCAGAGGAAGGATAACCTAGTGCCTGAACGGGAAATATCATCTTCCCTGAACCCGCAGCAAAGTCACTGGAGTCTATCTAACAGCCTTGCCCAAAGCTGTGAAACCTTCTCTCCAATAGTCAGTGCTACAGCATCTTTCAATGTTGCAATCCAGCTCAGTGCTGCAGCATTGCTCAGTATCGCAGTATAGCTCGATGCTGTAGCATAGCTCAGTGCCACAATATTTCTTGGTACTGCAGGTTTTTCTCAGTGTTCAGTGTTGCTGTATAGCTCATTCTTGTAGTATTGCTCAATGCTACAGCATAGCTCAATGTTACAGGATAGCTCAGTGTTGTAGTAAAGATCAATGCTGTAGTACAGCTGTGTCACAGTATAGCTCATTGTCACAGTATAGCTCAGTGTTGCAGTATAGCTCAGTCCCACATAATTGCTAAGTGTTAAGGTATAGCTCAGTGTAACAGTATATCTCAGAATTACAGTATAGCTCAGTGCTGCAGTATAACTCAGTATTACAATATAGCTCAATGCTACAGCATAGCTCAGTGTTACAGTAAGGCTCAGTGCTGCAGTATAGGTCAGTGTTACAGTATATCTAGGTGTTGCATATAACTCAGTGTTACATTATATCTCGGTCCTGCAGTATAGTTTAGTGTGGCTGTAGATCTCAGTTCTGCAGTATAGCTCAGTGTTGCAGCGTAGCGCAGTGTTGCAGTCTAGCACAGAGTCGCAGTATAGCTCAGTGTCGTTGTATAGGTCAGTGGCGCCATATAGCTCAGTGTTGCAGTATTGGTTGGTGCTGCAATATAGTTCAGTGACATAGTATAATAGTTGCAGTATAATAGACATTGTCACAGTATAGGTCAGTATTTCACAGTACTGCAGCGTTTCCACAGTGCTCAGCATTGTAGTACATAGAACAGTATAGCACAGTACAGGTCCTTCGGCCCATGATGTTGTGCTGACCTATTATCCTACTAAGATCCATCTTCCCTGCATACCCTACATTTTACTATCCTATTGTACTATCCCACTGTTGTAATATAGCTCAGTGTCACAGTATAGCTTATTGTCACAGTATAGGTCAGTATTGCAGCATAGCTTGGTGCTGCAGTATAAGTCAGTGTGACGATATAGCTCATAGCTGCAGAATAGCTCAGTGTTGCAGTCTAACTCAGTGTTACAGTGTATCTCAGTGATACAGCGTTAACGTATACCTCAGTGCTGCAGTCTAGCTTAGTGTTGTGTTATGGCTCAGTGTTACAATACAGCTCAGTGCTGCAGTATATTGCAGTGCTGCAGTATAGCTCAATGCTGCAGTATAGCTCAGTGTTGAAGTGTTGGTCAGTGTTGCAGTCTAGCACAGTGTTGCAGTACATAGGTCAGTAACATTGTCAGTAGCGCCATATAGCTCAGTGTTGCAGTATAGATTGGTGCTGCAGTATAGCTCAGTGACATAGTATAGCTCATCATCACAGTATAACTCAATGATATGGTATAGCTCAGTGCTGTGGTACAGCTCGGTCCTGCACTTTTTTCAGTACGACAAAGTTTATCAGTGCTCAGTGCTGCAGTATACCTCAGTGTAACAGGATGGCTATGTGTTGCAGTACAACTCAGCATTACAGCATAGCTCAGTGCTGCAGAATAGCCCATTGTCACACTATAACTCAGTGATGCGGTACAGCACTGTGTTACAGTTCAGCTCACTGTTGCAGTACAGCTCAGTGTTGTAGCATAGCTCAGTGCTGCAGTATAGCTCAGTATTACAGTGGAGCTCATTGCTGCTGTATAGCTCAGTGCTACAGTTTAGCTCAGTGTTACAGGTTAGCTAAGTGTTGCAGTATAGCTCAGTGTTGCAGTATGCCTCAGTGCTACAGTACAGCTCATCGTTGCAGTATACCTCAGTGCTGCATTATAGGTCAGTTTTACAGTATAGCTCAGTCCTGCAGTATAGCTCAGTATTGCAGTATTACTGCAGTATAGGTCTGTATTACAGTAGAGCTTAATGCTGCTGTATAGCTCAGTGCTGCAGTGTAGCTCAGTGTTACAGTTAGCTAAGTGTTGCAGTATAGCTGAGTGTTACAATAAAGATCTAGGCTGCAGTATATCTCAGTGCAGCTGCATAAGTCAGTGTTACAGTATTACTCAGTGTTGCAGTATAACTCAGTGTCGCAGTATAACTCAGTGTTGCATTATACTTGCAGTATGTCTCAGTGTTAAAGTATAGCTCAGATTTACAGCAGACCTCAGTGGTACAGTACAGCCCAGTGCTTCAGTCTAGCTCAGTGTTGCTGTCTAGCTCAGTGTTGCTGTCTAGCTCAGTGCTGCAGTACAGCTTAGTGTTGCATTCTAGCTCAGTGTTAGAGTAGAGCTCAGTGTTGCAGTATAGCCTGGAGTTGCAGTATAGGTCACTGTAACAGTCTAGCTCAGTGTTGCAGTATAGCCCGGGGTTGCAGTATAGGTCACTGTCACAGTCTAGCTCAGCGTTACAGCATTGGTTGTTGCTGCAGCATGACTCAGTGCTGCACTATTTCTCAGTACTGCAGGTTTTTCTCAGTGCTCAATGCTGCAGTATAGTCGGTGTTACAGTATAGCGAAGTGTTGCAGTATAGTGCCCTATTATAGTATAGCACCATGTTACAATATAACTCAGTGCTACAGTATAGCTCAGTGTTACATTATAGCTCAGTGATGCAGTATAGCTCAGTGTTCCAGTATAGCTCGGTGCTGCAGTTTAGATCAGTGCTGCAGCATGGCTTTGTTTTACAGTATACCACAGTGCTGCATTATATCTTAGTGTTGCAGTCTAGCTCAGTGTTGCAGTATAACTCAGTGTTTTAGTATACTCTGCAGCACCATATACCTCAGTATTACAGCATAGGTTGGTGCTACAGTAAAGTGCTGCACTATTTCTCAGTGCTCAGTCCAGCACTAAAGCTCAGTGTCACAGTATTGCTCAAAGTTGCAGTACAGCTCAGCACTGTAGTATAGCTTGTTACAGTATAGCTACATGTTGCAGTATAACACAGTGTTACAGTATACCTCAGTGCTACAGCATAGCTCAGTGCTGCATTATGTCTCAATGTTACGGTATAACTCAATGCTGCACTGTATCTCAGTGCTGCAGTATAGCTCAGTGTTGCAGTGTTGCTCAGTGTTACAGTATAGGTCAGTGGCACCATATAGCTCAGTGTTGTACCCTAGCTCAGTGTTGCAGTATAGTTCTGTGTTACATTATAGCTCTGTGCTGCTGAAAAGCTCACTGTTACCGAATAGCTCAGTGATGCAGTATAGCTCAGTGCTGCAATATAGCTCAGTGTCGCAGTATAGCTCAGTTTTATGGTATACCTCAGGGTTACAGCAGAGCTCAGTGCTGCAGTATAGCTCAGTGTTGCAGAGTAGCTCATTGTGAAAGCATAGCTCACTGCTATAGTATGGCTCAATGTTACAGTATGACTCAGTGCTGCAGTATAGGTCAGTGTTGCAGTGTAGCTCACTAGTGTAGTCTAGTTTAGTATCGCAGTATCGGTCAGTGTCGCTGTATACTTTAGTGTCGCAGCCTATGTCAGTGTTCCAGCATAGCTCATTGCTGCAGTATGACTCAGTGCTGCAGTGTAGCTCACTGATGTAGTCTCACTCAGTGTCACAGTACAGGCTGGTGTTGCAGTCTAGATGTGAATTACAGCATTGGTTGGTGCTGCAGTATGGGTCAGTGCTGCACTATTTCACAGTACTGCAGGGTTGTCTCAGTGCTCAGAGCTATAGATTAACTCAGTGTTCCAGTACAGCTCAGTCCAGCAGTGTAGCTCAGTGTCACAGTATTATTGCTCAGAGTTGCAGTATAGCTCACTATTGCAGCATAGCTCGGTGCTGCAGTCTAGCTCAATGCTGCAGTATAGTTCAGTGTTACTGTATAACTCAGTGTTGCATTATACCTTGATAGTTCAGTATAGCTCAGTGTTACACTATTTCACAGTTCTGCAGGGTTTCCACAGTGCTCAGCTTTGCAGTTCAGCTTGGTGTTCCAGTATAGCTCAGTGTCACAGTATTGCTCAGAGTTGCAGTATAGCTCATCATTGCAGTATAGCTTGGTATTAGAGTATAGCTTTGTGTTGTAATATAGCGCAGTGTTACAGTATACCTCGGTGCTACAGCATAGCTCAGTGCTGCGTTATGGCTCAGTATTACAGTATAGCTCAGTGCTGCAATATAGCTCAGTGTTGCAGCATAGCACAGTGTTGCAGCATAGCACTGTGTTGCAGTCTTACTCAGAGTCGCATTATACCTCAGTGTCGTTCTATAGGTCAGTGGTGCCATATAGCTGAGTGTTGCAGTATAGGTTGGTGCTGCAAGATAGCTCAGTGCTGCACTATTTCACAGTAGTGCAGTGTTTCCACAGTGCTCAGCATTGTAGTATAGCTCACTGTTACAGTTTTGCTCAGTGACGCAATATAGCTCATTGTCACAGTATAGGTCAGTATTGTAGCATAGCTCGGTGCTGTAGTGTAGCTCAATGTTACTGTATAGCTCGTGCTGCAGTGTAGCTCACTGTTGTAGTTTCGGTCAGCGTTGTACTATAGGTCAGTGTCGCAGTCTAGATCTGTTTTACAGCATTGGATGGTGCTGCAGTATGGGTCAGCGCTGCACTATTTCTGAGTACTGCAGGGTTGTCTCAGTGCTTAGAGTAGCAGTATAACTCAGTATTACAATATAGCTCAGTGCTGTAGTATAGCTCATTGTAATAGTATAGCTCAGTGCTGCAATTTGGCTCAGTGTTATAGTATCACTCAGTGTCACCGTACAGCTCAGTGTTGCAGTATTACTCTGAGTTACGGTATTTATCAGTGTTGCAGTATAGCTCTGTGTTGCAGTTTGGATCAGTGTTACAGTATAACTCAGTGTTGCAGTATACCTTGATACTTCAGTATAACTCAGTGTTGCAGTATACCTTGATACTTCAGTATAGCTCAGTGTTGC
>NC_063358.1:41224118-41331184 GCF_021869965.1 Rhincodon typus | reverse complement strand
GTTGCAGTATACCTTGATACTTCAGTATAGCTCAGTGTTGCAGTATAGTTTAGTGTTACTGTTATGGAAAGGAGATTAAATGACATAAATAAGTGATACTCACTTTATAAGCAACAACTAACAGTTTATTTATCTAACTCTAACAGTTAACAAATTAAAAGAACTACTAAACTGAATAATTCCCCCTTAACTACAAACATTCCTGTAAAAACAAAACTCTAATGGTATTCTCTTCCAATAGATATGACTCCCACTTACATAAACCAAATTAATAAAAAATAAATTAAAGCTTAATCTCTCCAAATTACAGCCAGGATAAGTCTTCCGGAATGTTCTTTGCCTTCTCTGTTGTCATCTAGTTAGGACCGCTTTTCTCCATCGAATTCTTGTGTCAGGAATATTAGCTAAGAGTTCCATAATATCTTTATTTAGATAGTGCTTACTTTGAGATCTCAGAGATTTCTGTGAGAGTCAGTGATTTTCTCTTTCTTTAGAGCTGATGGCTGTTGAGAGCTGTTCTCTTAACAGATGGCAGTTTGTTCTCACACTGATTTTCAAATGTCCTCTTCTTTTATACCCTTGATAACATATTAATTTCTTATGATAAAATTGGTCTGAGGTTGTGAAAACCATCAGATTTAAATTTAATTGGCCAACTAATTGGCTAAATTCAAAAATCTGTTGTCTTGGTAAAAGTGCTGCTTTGCCTGTTAACAGTATAGCCTTTTAATACAGTTCTAGTTTCTAGAACTCTCTGCATCTGCTGCTGCCTGCAGACATTTTCTTTAATCCACAAGCCTAAAAAATACATCTTTTAAAGGGACCACGCACTTTTACCCCCCATCATTTTACAAACAAATTGTAACATACTGCCTTCCAATCCATAAGTACCATACCAACTTTGCATCATTGTTTTAGAAAAGTTATGAAAGAAATATATCAAACCTTGTATTGAGTGCGGAACAATGGAATTAGTCATCTTTTTTAATGGATGGTGAAGGTTTTTTGAAACCACTGTCTGATAGGAGAATAATTTCAGTGAATACTGAGTGTGGGGTAGGTATGGTTGAGGATAGTCAACAGACATGTTGGAATTAATGTTCTTTATTCGTATCTTCATGTTCTTTTTCTCATTTTAATGCCAGCAGCAGAGAGAGAAGGAGAAATTAGCTCTAGAAACCATTCCCATTCCTGAGTTGTTTAGCAAAATCAAAGTCTCTTCACTTGGATAAAAATTCCCCAATGACAAAACATTGTTGCTAATTTACAAAACGACTGGAAGGCGGTGACCTTTTCTGGAGAGGGTGAAATCATTTCAGGTCTCAGTGTGGATGAACAGTTGTACGTTAGCAAGAATATGCTTCTGGCTTTTGCATTGACCTTCATTAATTATAAACAATAAAAAAAGTGGTGTAGTCAAAATGGATAAGTAGACAAAGGTTTATTGGCATCAAACATCATTGCCAATACTTCAAATGCATTCATGTTCAAGATTTAAATTTTTACATTCAGATCACAATAAAGTATCTGTAGAGATGTAAATGAATGACGTTTCCATGGAGCTGCAAACCAAATTGCAACAATCGGTTCGTTGGCATTGGACTTTTCTCGAAGAAAAATGCTGGAGATTGGAAATAAAATAAAAAGTGCTGGAGAAACTCATCAGGGTCGACAGCATCTGTGGAGAGAGAAACAGAGTTAATGTTTTTCAAGTCCTTTGACTCTTGCTTGGAAGATTAATAACATGTCCAGAACCCAGACAAAGGATGCTTTAGTGCAGTGCATGCTTGCTGCAGTAAATTGTGTTGCTTGTGTTAACCTTTAACGTGATATATGGAAGAAGAAATTTGTTTCATTATTTCTTCAGCTGTCCTCCCACACAACCCTTCTTGCTGATGCCATTGTGCTCAAGTTATTGGGTGAAATTTCTCACAATGGGTTACTGGTTACACTGAAATGTTGTAGAAATGATTGCACTTGTCTCTTTACTTTTTCATTTGGAAGAGAAGCAGATATCATGAATGGGGCAAAAATACAGGAAATGCTGGAAAAAACTCAGCAGGTCTGGCGCTATCTGTGGAGAGAGAAAGCAGTTAATGTTTGAGTCTGATACGGCTGTACTTTAGAACTGTGAATGGAGACACTAGTTGAGACATAAAACTGGATATGGATGATGACTCTCAATGCTCCTGTGGCTAGAAACCCCGACCATGACTTTGTGCAACGTTGTAAAATGCGTGATAACAAATTCACTATGATACACAATGCCTGATATTCCCATCTCACAACTTCAAAGGAAATAAAAGAGCTCGGTTTAACATGAGTGGTCACTGGACCTGATTATGCCGTTCCCATTTTCTGATGAATTTAAGCTCTGTTTGGAGAAATGTACTTTTATCCTTAGTGTACTGTCTGACTTGTTGCATTCATGTGATCTTTACCTCTGCCATAAGTGCTTTGAACAGGTCTTGGGTGTCTTTCTGGTGAATATTATCTTGAAGTGGATGGAAATGTGATACTTGCTGAAGAGAGATCCAGCTACCCTCATGACCAGCCTGAAAACCAGGACAGAGAGCTAGCAAAGAAGGGAGCAATCATGAAAGTGCCAACTCCTTCAGGTTAAAGGAGTGGGAAGCTCACAGCAAAATGATTTGGAAAATTGAGCATATACAAAAGATAAGAATAAATCTTTGAAGAGATCTCATTATCCCATACTAACATTTGAAGAGATTTAGCCAGAACCTTTCCAAAGGTTTTCACTACCATTAGTATAAATGGTGGTTACTGACGTGAGAGAAAGCTTCCTCTGGAAGGCTCTGTGTGTAGAATGTGAGGTTAGATATAACTTTGTACAAGAATGATGGGCAGGTGAGAGTGAGCTGGCAGTCATTTCACATCTCTTCAAATTATTACTTCCTTTGAAGTTGTGAGAAGGGAATATCAGACATTATGTATCATAGTGAATTTGTTATCACACATTTTGCTACTGATAATGCCACTAATGAGGTCTATGATGTCAATGATGAAGACGTCTTGCAGTGGCGATGCCAGTGAAGCAGGATGTGGAACAACCCTTGTGCAGCTAACACATCTAGTTGCATTTGCATCCAGGGAATTAATACAGATTGAATGATGCTGTGCTCAGATTGAGAAAAGGAGCTGGGCTGTTGTCTTTGTTTGTGAACATTTCAATCAATATCTGTTTGGAAGAGACAAAGCAACAATGGCGGCAAACCATGAACAATTTCACCACATTTTCTTTAAACCATTTATGCCTGTTCCAAGAAATGTTACTTCATTTACAGAGCTGTTGTCTGGACATGACACACAAGTGAGGGAAAGGTTTTGCTTAAATGGTTGGCGATGATCTTTTCGTCCTTACTGTCCACAGGTATAGTGCCGGAAGATTGGAAACAGGCAAACGTCATTCCCTTGTTCAAAAAAGGGAACAGGGATAACCCTGGAAATTACAGACCAGTTAGTCTTACGTCAGTGGTGGGCAAATTATTCGAAAGGGCTCTGAGAGACAGGATTTATGATCACTTGGAAAGGCACAGTTTGATTCGTGATAGTCAGCATGGATTTGTAAGGGGTAGATCATGCCCCACAAACGTTATTGAATTCTTTGAAGAGGTGACCAAACACGTGGATGAAGGTAGAGCAGTGGAGGTGCTATACATGGATTTAAGTAAGGCGTTTGATCAGGTTCCCCATGGTAGGCTCATGCAGAAGGTAAGGAGGCATGGGATAGGGGGAAATGTGGCAGATTGGATTCAGAATTGGCTGACCCTTAGAAGACAAAGGGCGGTAGTGGACGGAAAATATTCAACATGGTGCTCAGTTACGAGTGGTGTACCACAAGGATCTGTTCTGGGTCCTCTTCTATTTGTGATTTTTGTAAATGATTTGGATGAAGGAGTGGAAGGGTGGATTAGCAAGTTCGCAGACGATACGAAGGTGGGTCACGTTGTGGACAGTGCGGAGAGATGTTCTAGGTTACAAAGGGACATTGATAGAATGCAGAGCTGGGCTGAGAAGTGGCAGATGGAGTTTAACCCTGAAAAGTGTGAGGTGATTCATTTGGAAGGACAAACTTGAAAGCAGAATACAGGGTTAACGGAAAGATTCTTGGCAGTGTGGAGGAGCAGAGGGATCTTGGGGTTCATGTTCACAGTTCCCTGAAAGCTGCCACCCAGGTGGATAGAGTTGTTAAGAAGGCGCATGGTGTGTTAGCTTTCATTAATAGAGGGATTGAGTTCAAGAGCCGTGAAGTTATGCTCCAGCTATACAAAAGCCTGGTTCAGCCACATCTGGAGTATTGTGTCCAGTTCTGGTCACCTCATTACAGGAAAGATGTGGAAGCGTTGGAAAAGGTGCAAAGGAGATTTACCAGGATGTTGCCTTGAATGGAGGGAAGGTCTTACGAGGAAGGGTTGAGAGAGCTAGGGCTTTTCTCTTTAGAACGATGAAGGATGAGAGGTGACTTGATAGAGATGCAAAATGATCAGAGGTGTAGATAGAGTAGACAGCCAGAGACTTTTTCCTCGGGTGGAGGTAGCTTTTACGAGGGGACATAGTTTTAAAGTGAGTGGAGGTAAATATAGGGGAGACGTCAGAGGTAGGTTCTTTACTCAGAGAGTTGTAGGGGTGTGGAATGCATTGCCGGAGAGGGTAGTGGAGTCAGCCACATTAGGGGCATTTAAGCGGCTATTAGATAGGCATATGGATGATAGTATAAGGTAGCGGTGGAGGTTAGATAGACCTTAGGTTTCGGGTAAAAGTTCGGCACAACATCGTGGGCCGAAGGGCCTGTACTGTGCTGTACTGTTCTATGTTCTATGTTCTATGTTCCATGTTCTATGTTCCATGTTCCATGTTCCATGTTCCATGTGCTATGTTCTATGTTCTATGTTCTATGTTCTATGTTCTATGTTCCATGTTCCATGTTCCATGTTCCATGTTCTATGTTCTATGTTCTATGTTCTATGTTCCATGTTCTATGTTCTATACAACTGACATGCTGTCAAGAGGAGAACTCCCTATGAAGAACATCGAAGATGCTGTGATTGAGTGTGGCAAGCTTTGAAAGTCATCAATCCAGTGGAGACAGGATCGGAAAGACCAAGCATTTTGTTCAAATGAAGCAAAATTATACAAGATTCATCTCTCCAATGCTGTAGGAAGTAATGATCAAAGGATGGCCAGGAAGCATCAAGGACACACTTGATTGTATAAGAGAGTATTAGACATAAAGAGATTAATTGACAGCTCAAGATGCAATCTTGTAAAAAGAAAATCGAGCTTTTGTTCTGAAAGGAGATGAGAAAAGAGATGCTAAAACATATCAAATGAAGTTATCACAGAAATAATGTCAAATCTAAAGAAGGCAGTAGAAGTGATCTGAGATAACAAGGTGTAGAGTTGGATGAGCACAGCAGGCCAAGTAGCGTCAGAGGAGCAGGAAAGCTGACGTTTCAGGCCTAGACCCTTCTTCAGAAGTGATCTGCTGACCAAACAGAAATAAGATTTAGGACCACATTATCCAGTGCAAAGCTTGTAGCAAACACCAAGCTAGGCAAGTTCATAGCCACATACGTAAGACAATCTAGGCAGTCCAAGGATGAAATTTGGAGTAGACCCCATCACTATCATCATAACTGCTCATCTTGTCACCACAGACCGCTATCCTTACAAATGTATGTTAGATCAGCTGATGTCAACGACGACGAGAGAGATTGCTGGATGCCTGAAAGCACACTTCAGTTGTCATGGCATTACAAATGTTGTGATAAGTGACAATGGCTTTCAATTCACAAATGGGCAATTCAGCCAATTCATAAATGATTGGAACATTCAACATCATGCAGCATCTCCACACTTGTCCCAACCAAGTAGTAGACTGAGGCAGCAGTGAATATAGGCAAAGGGATTATAAATTACTGAGCAAGCCCAGCACAGACTTGATCAGGGTCATTCTTAAGTGGAGAAATACAATGCCTGAAGGTATGGAAGACGGTTTAACTCAAAGACTGATGTCATGTCACACCTAAACTACTCTTCCAATAGCAAAACAAAAACAAAAGAAACCAGAAGTAGTAAAAGCTGAGTGAGAAAATCAAGGTTAAATAATAGAAAGTCAAATTTCAGTTTGGTAGAAATGCCAAGTCATTGCCAGAATTGAGAGATGTAGGAGAGGCAATCAGACATCAAACACGCTCTCAACGAAAGGCAGCCTGTTCGATGACTTGGGACTTTTGTAGATCAGTGAACACAAATGACCAGAAATATCATCGCAAACACAAAGATCTATAGAAATGCTGAGTCTCCAAATTAGGCAGTGGATCAGGAAGAGGTAATGTCACCAATTGCACAAAGTAAGAAAAACTATTATTTCCAGAATTTTAACGTACCCCAGCAACAGAAATATATCCACAACAACAGTTACCATGATAACTGCACTCACTGAAGGTTAGCCATTCCTTGCTTTGTAATCAGAATGTGGAGGTGCCGGTGTTGGACTGGGGTGGACATGGTCAGAAATCACACAGCACCAGGTTATAGTCCAACAGGTTTATTTGAAATCACAAGCTTTCCGAACGCTGCTCCTTCGTCAGGTGAGGGAGATCACCTGTCAAAAGAAAGCACTCTGAAAGTTTGTGATTTCAAATAAACCTATTGGACTGTGACCTGGTGTCATGTGACTTCTGACATTGTTTTGTAATGCAGTTTGGCCACTGATGGCCCACAATGTTTCATGGATGCCTTGCTTTGAATTGTTAGATCTACTCAAAGTCCGTGTCATTTAGCCACACAACACAGTGCAGGGTATTTTCAATGTGAAGACAGGATTTTGGCTCCACAAGGACAGTGTGGTGGTTACTCTTACTATTACTGTCATGGATGGATACGTCTGTGACAGGTAGATCGGTAAGGATGTGGTTAAGTATGTTTATCCATCTCATTGTTTCCCTCAGCACCTCCCGCAGACCCAGTCTAGCAGCTATGTCCTTTAGGACCCGACCAGCTCGATCAGTAATACTGCTGCCGAGCCACTCTTGGTGGTGGACACTGAAATCCCCCACCCAGAGTACATTTTGTGCCCTTGCCATCCTCAGTGCTTCCTTCAAATATTGTTCAACATGGAGGAGTATCGATTCATCAGCTGAGGGAGCACAGTATGCGGTAATCAGCAGATTTCCTTGCCAATGTTTCACCTGAAGCCATGAGGCTTCATGCAGTCAAGGGTCAATGTTGAGATTCTGTGTACTACTGTGCTACCATCTCCACTGGATCTGTCCTGCTGCTCGGACAGGACATATCCAGGGATGGTGATGGTGGCATCTGGGACATTGTGGGGTATGATTCTGTGAATGTATGTCAGGCTGTTGCCTAACTAGTCTGTGAGACAGCTCTCCCAAATTTGGCACTAGTCCCCAGATGTTAGTAGGGAGGACTTTGCAGAGTCAACAGGGTTATTTCTGCCGTTGCTATTTCCAGTGCCAAAGTTGATGCTGAGTGCTTGTCTGGCTGCATTTCTTTGTTTTGATGTTGTAGCGGTTTGACGCATCTTAATTGCTTTCCACTTCAGAGGACAGCTAAGAGTCAACCACATTGCATTGGGTTTGGAGTCATATAGAATCCAAACTAGGTGAGCATTGCGTAGATCCCTCAAAAGGCAAAGGGGAATCTGATTACAGTCATCATATTGCAGGTAGAAAGCCTTACTGAGGTATTAGTGCAATTGTGTGACCTGGGTTCTTTTTTTTTACTACCAGGTCTGTCATTAATCTTCCTCTGCTTTACCTTCATAGGTCAATTGTTGTGGCTCCTGTAATAGCAGATTTCAGAGCAGATACTCCAGTGCCTTTAAGACAGTTACATGATATCAAGACAACTGACATGCCATTATAAAGGTACCTGCCTTGCCTTCAGCCACCTATAGATATGTCATGTACAGTACTGTCTGTAAGCATAGAACCCGCACTGTCTGTAACCTTATGATATTGTAGCTGTGTGAACAATTAATGTTGTAAATAAACTTCAAAACAGCTGTCTCAACAAGAATCTGATTTTCTTGGTATAGGAAACAACAAATGCTGGAGATCACAGCGGGTCAGGCAACATCCATGGAGAGAGAGCAAGGTAATGTTTTGAGTCTAGATGGTCGTTATCAGAGCTGAAGTGGTGTGGAGGGGGCAGCATTTATGCTAAATTAGGGTTCGCAGGGAGGGGCTGGAGTACTGGGGAGGAAAGGATGTTGATAGTTCACACTTAATCTGAACTATCAATACCCTTTGTCTCCCAGCACTCCAACGCACCCACCACCGCGGACCACCCCCCACCCCCCCCCCCCCACCCCCAGTCAGTACAGATTCCAGCAGCTACAGTAATTTGCCCCTCTCTTAGTCTATGTTATGCTGCCTAACACATTGCAAACCATGTCATCTGCTACGCAGTGTTCTTATCCTCCAGACTCCATCCAACAAATAATTATTGGTGCTTCTGAAAATTCACTGCTATCACCAGAAATTTTTTGGGGAATGAAAGAAAAACTTGTGCAAGTTCATAATCATATAATGTTTATTGAATGAAAATTTATTCATAACATTGGCCGCAGCTGGAAGCCCATTCAGGCTCTTTAAGCCTATTAATCCTGTGTTGAGCCGTAGTAACAGACTGATGGTTCTGCCTCAATCTGATCTGCACGTCATGCTCACAGGAACCACAGAAGCTCACACTAAAATAATGCTTCTAATTTTCCTGTCCCTTTGAACTCTCATAGAAGTTAATTTGATTTCTTTTCTATTTTGAACACATATGGAAATAAAAATGGGTTATTGTGATTGAAAAGATACCGGTGTACAGTGTATAAGATTCATGGCTGTGAACATGAGCAGTGAATACCTCCCAGTTTGAACCTCCTGAGCTATCTCACATTTTACACCAAAAAATGGAATCATGTCCCGTGCATTGAATGCACTTTCAGATTCCCCACAGTTACATTGGAGGCAGTTCAGACAAAGTACACTAAGATGATCCTTGGATGGAAGGATTGTCGTATAAGCAAAGGTAAACAGCTTGGGACTCTACCCACTGGACAATGAGAGGTGATTTCATTGAAACATATAAGCTTCTTAAGGGACTTGACAGGGTAAACATTAAGGGGATGTTTTCCCTCATGGGAGAGCCTAGGACCAGAGGGCACAGTCTCAGAATAAAGGAGTACTAATTTAAGACTGAGATGAAGAGGAATTTCTTCTCTCAGGGTTGTGAGTCTTTGGAACTACTTGCCACAGAGAGCTGGAGGATAGAGTCAATCTCAGTTTCGAGTCCGTCTTCAACCAGTCTCAATTTTTTTTTGATACCTCCGAGATGCAGAGGTCTAGTTACCTGGTGTGCACCATTTCCTTAAGAGTTTGCTAATGCATTGTTAATATAGACACCATCAATTTGCAACACTCTGATGTAACTGGTCAGAAATGCAAATTGAAACTTCCTTTTCCATAATCCAAATCCCTTTTTACTGCCAAAGGATGAGCAAGAAGAACATGGAAGTGAGCAAGAATAATTAAGATTGAAGTGGAGAATCAGAGAGATGGGGATTTTCTATGACCAGCAATAGGTGGACAGACTGCTCCCCATTGGCAGGCCTGATGCTGGCCTGAAATTGGTCCTCAGGACTCATTTACATGTTTTTTGGGTGAGCTGGAAGGGGACTGCTGTACCTCCATAAGCAACCAACCAATTTTAAGAAGCTGTATCTTGTGCTGCTTATCTTACCAGCAATAACTACAAGTCAAATCCCAGGAGGGAGCCACTGTTGGGTAAGAATAATGATGCTGGAGGTGGGGGTGGGGAGGTTGGGGGGGGTGCAAATCTCTCCTGGCTTCACCACAAAGATTTCTCAACTTTATTTTAAAAGATAAACTTATATTTTATTGGTTGCTGCAGGAATAATTGAAGAATCCTCGGCAGATTAAGACCAAGTCCTGTTTATCCATTGCTACAAACAGTGACAAAAAGTCTTAAAAAATGTATTCAGTCCTTCATTTACTCTCACACTTGTGAGTGCTAGTGCCCCCTGACAAATTTAGCAGCAGCCGAAATCCATGTGGAAGATTGACCCATTGGCTGTCCAATCTTTAAATCTGACTCTGCTGTGTTTGTTCTACACCAAAGAAATAGTTGCACTTTCTCTGTCAAAGTCTTCAGGAGGAAATTTAACCATCACTACATCTCAGGGAGATAACGCAATAAGCAATCTGATTGACGCATAGATCAAACTTAAAGCCTCAGAGGCATAGTAGTAGTATCCCTCTCTCTGGGCTAGAAGATCAAGGCTCAAATCCCACCAGCCACAGAGGTTTGTCATGATATTCCTGAAACAGGTTGATTAAAATTAATTTCGAACTTTCAACCTTAACACCGGCAACTCAGGGAAATGTAATGGAAAGGACCTGGTTTAAAACATAGGACAATACAGCACAGGTAAGGCCCTTCAGCCCACGATGTTGTGCTGATCTATTACCCTACTTTAATTTCACGTGAACAGAAAAGTCAATGGTTGGTCCAACACTTGATAGATAAAATGTGAGAAAATGTTTTTAAAAAGCTACAAATGTTGGTGGTATAAGCTCTTTCACATATGCCTATTGGCCTACCTATTTTTGTTACATTTAAAAATATTTTAAGGATTTCACTGCAATAAACAACAAAAGCAGGGGGTCAAAGGATACAGATACACACAGGTATTTGAGAGAGGCTCTACCAGGCATCCAGCAGAGAAAGTCTGAACGATAAATGACCCCAAACCATACACAGAACGGTGTGCAATATGCCAGTCTTTTTTTTAATCATGGGATGTAAATTTACTGACAAGGTCACATTTATAGTCCATTCTTGGTTACCCTTGAG
The DNA here is from genome assembly GCF_021869965.1 of Rhincodon typus. Classification (NCBI taxonomy): domain Eukaryota; kingdom Metazoa; phylum Chordata; class Chondrichthyes; order Orectolobiformes; family Rhincodontidae; genus Rhincodon; species Rhincodon typus. The sequence continues at coordinate 41,320,270 of NC_063358.1, read as the reverse complement.
TAGGGGTCAATATGCCACCAGCTTGAATATAACTGAGGCCTGCTGCAGCATTTTTTTTCCTTTATTCATTCACAGGATGAAGGCATCGCTGGCTGGCAATTGAGCACACTTGAGAATCAACCACATTTCTGTGGGTCTGGAGTCACATGTAGGCCAGGCCAGGTAAGGATGGCAGTTTCCTTCCCTAAAGGGGGTTAGTGAATCTGATGGGTTTTTCAACAACTGGCAATTAGATTCTTAATTCTAGATATTTAATGAATCCAAATGCCATCATCTGTCATGGTGGGATTCAAACCCAGGTCCCCAGAACATTATCTGGGTCTCTGGATAATACCACTAGGCCATCGCCTCCCCCTTTCTGAGTACAATTAAAAGTTAATCACATACTATATTGTTATCTAGGGCCCAAATTGTGGCAGAACATCAGATTTTTTTCTTTCTGCAGGATATTAATGCACCAGGTGGGTTTTAGGACAATCCATATTACTATTTCCAGTGTGGAGCTTTTCATAAACAGAGGGGTTAAAGTGTTAAAATTGGGAATTTGATGCGGGGTCAAGGGAAAGAGATGATTTTACTTCCTCTTTTTGTTTTACCTGCAGTATCCAGTGAGTGTTTTCCCTTTGTCTCAAACTGTAGCTTGCCATTAATTTAGAATCACAGAGTCACAGAGTATTCCAGCACAGAAAGAGGTTATTTGACCTATCCTGTCCACTCTGGTCATCAAGTAAGTACCTGGGACTAATTTCTAGCACTTGGCCCATAGCTTTGTTTACTGTGGAATTTCAAGTGACCATCTAAGTACTTCTTCAACATTATGAGGGTTTCTGCCTATACCATCCTTTCAGGCAGTGAGTTCCAGATGCCTGGTTTTATCTAGATATAGAATTATAGATTGGTTACAGCACAGAACAAAGCCATTTATCCCACTGTAACCACACAGGTATTCTGTGAAAAGGACATTCGCTTTTCTTCCTATTATCTTGCAAAATTCATTCCTTTTCTGATAATTATCCAATTCTCTCTCACAAGTTACAATATAATCTATATCCACCATGTTCTCAGGGAGTTCTCTCATCCTAACCACTCACTGTGCAAAAAAAATTTTTATCATGTCACCTCTGGTTCTTTTGCCAATCACTTTAGCTCATGACTTCTTCACCAATAGAAGCACTGTAGCATTGCAATGCCAGTGCAGAAAGAGGCCAACCCACCAATGGAAACAGTTTCTCCCCATTTGTTCAGCTGTATCAAATCTGTCAACCCCTCTTCTCAAAGGAGAACAGCCTTCACTTTGTCAATCTATTCACTTAATTGGCACCTCCATCCTCAAGATTATTCTTGTAACTTTTCTCACCCTCTTCAACACCTTCACATTGGGCCCACATAAACCATGGCAACTGAATCCTCTCCATTTCATTCTAAGTGTGTTTCCAGTTGTGAGGAGACATTCTTAATCCTGATATAGGGCAGACAACACAACTTTCAGAACTTACAAGTGCAGATAGAGAACAAAATTTATCATTTTGACTATACTATTCTCACCACATTGCTTTCCACTTTCCCCACTTGAATTGGCTTCTGTACTATGGTGCTTTTGTTAGTTTGATCAGTGAATCTGCAGTCTTTGTTCTCATCAACAAGTACATTATGGATGTTGGTTAAAGCCACAGGTAGAAATTCCTTCATAACAACACCTTGGATCAAAGGTTACCTAACACTTCTTCACACCCTCCTGTCCTGACCATTGATCAGTTCTGAAGTTCTACTTTAGCACTTGGAATGAAGTGTCCCGGTATTTCTCCCCACTCAGATGGGCTGCATTGTCTGCAGTTCCATCTCTAGCTCAATAGCTACGTCAAAGTTGTTTGAACTGCAAACACCTACCACAGATATAACTGTCTGGAATCACCGTGCTCTCAGAAACTGCTCCATGTTGTAGTTCTGAACAACCAGCTATCCTGCCATGTTTCTGTAACCTTAATTTTGTTTTGTTAATTAGTTACAAACTCATGAAATACTTGAATGACGTACACAATTATGAAGGGCATAGATAGTTAGATTGAAAGAAACATTTCCCCTTAGTTGAAGGACAATGGGTCATAGATTTAAGGTAAAGGACAGGAGGCCCAGGAAGGATTTAAGGAAGAACTTTTTCATCCAGAAGAAAGCGGAAGTGGGAATGATGAAATTTCTTCTCGTAGTGCTCACCACCAAACCACCATAAATATAGACAGAACCAGGAATGATGCTGTGTGACAGAGGGAAGAATCTTACAACCTCCTCCTTAATGTCTTTGCACCGGGGTGGAGGGAATTTAATCAGTTGGGAGGGTGGAGGATGGGAACCTGCCATTTGAGGGACTTAAGTAGACAATAAAAGTGGGCAAATTGTGGCATTGCAGAGCAGCTGGCTATTTTATTGACTGGCAGCTTTCAGAGGCAGGATGTTCTACCCCTGATGGTGGCAAAACATTCATATTCATATAAATTACAATTACAAGGATAGGTTATTTAACCTACTGAGCTTTAAATTTAATTTAATGACATATCCGTGGCTGTGGAGTGAACTGGGTAATCAGGAGAAACCTCATCCTGATGTTTGCATTGGGGGTGAGGATGCTGCCTCCACCCCATGTGGTTACAAGTTGACCAAGACGTGGAAATAAATACTCCAGGTTGTGCAAATTTTTGAAATGAAATGTGGCATATGAACCACTAACATGTTTTCTCATCTGAAAAATTCAGCAGGTAAAACCCATCACTGCATACACATGGCTCTTCAACAAACTCAGTAACTTGTTGATTGGCCATTTTAAGTTGATGAGTGGGTTCCTGATTTACCTCCCTCTATTTTTGAAACTGTCCTAATGATTTTGTATTGCTGATGCGAAGTTATTATGCATTTTTTTTCATTCACGTGAGGTGTAAGGTAGGTCCACTTGATATATGGTCATAAAATCCAGCCCATTTTGTTGGCAAAAGCGGTCTGGAAAATGGGTTTGTTTAATGTTTTAATGAGAATAGCTTACACAACATGTTCTGGCAGGGATAAACTGGGGATAAAGCTACTGCAGTAAGCATTAGGATTGAAGGGAATGTACTCACACAAGGAACACAAACTGTTAACACGCAGGTACAGCAACAAAGGAAAGCAAACGTACAGTGGCCTTTATTGCTAACAGTTTGGAGTACAAAGATAAATAAGTCTTGCAACAATTGTACAGGGCTTTGGAGTGACCACTTATAAATATTCTATGCAATTTAGATCTCCATATTAAAGGAAATATGAATTCACATTGGAAACAGTACAGTGATGGTTGACTAGAATGGCACACTGGATGAGACCATATACCCATGAAAAGGGGCTGAACTTGCTGGGGAGGTATTTCATTCTGGGGACCTGGGTTCAAATGCCACCATAGCATATGGTGAATTTTGAATTCAGTAAAAATCTGGAATTCAGGGTCTAATAATGCTTGTTGTGAAAAACCCATCTGGTTCACTAAAGTCCTTTAGGAAAGGAAACTGCATTTCTCACCTGGTCTCGCCAATTTGTAGTTTCAGACCCACAGCAATGTGGTTGACACTTAATCGCTTTCTGTGCAATTCGGGACGAGCTAGTGATATCCGCATCCCATGAATTTTTACATATGGAAAAGGGTTACGTGGAACTTAGAATATTATTGCAGGGGCTTGACAGGGTTTATACTGAAATGTTGTTACCCCTGACTGTGGAATTTTGAAGAAGGGGCATAAGTTAAGGATACAGGATGTACATTCCAATTTCCTCAAAGAGGTAGCCATAGAGATACTGGGTGAACTGGTTATGCTTTGCTAAAATGGCCTGGATTTTGATCCTAGTAGATTGGAAGTTAAGAAATTAACACTGGCATTCAAAAAGGAGAGAGAAAACAGAACTACAGACTTGATAGCCTCATATAAATTGTTAGGAAAATTCTGCAATCTATTATTAAGTGTCTTAATTATGTACTAGAAAATCAGCAAATGACTAAAGTCAACATGATTTCACAAAAACAACAAAGTGTGGAGCTGGAGGAACACGGCAGGCTAGGCAGCATCAGAGGAACAGGAAAGCTATGCTGCCTGGCCTGCTGTGTTCCTCCAGCTCCCCACTTTGTTATCTCTGACTCCAGCATCTGCAGTTCTTGCTATCTCAATGATTTCACAAAAGATTTTTAACTAGTTGGGAAGATAAAGGAGAGTCACTGATACTTGGATTTCTAAAAGGCATTCAATACAATGTCACACAAAAGGTAATATATTAACATTCTGAGGATTGCATCATGGACTGCAAAGTGAATAGGATAAATAGAGCCTTTTCAAGTTGAAGATCATGATCAGTGGAGTGCCACAAGAATCAGAGCTGGGGCCTCAGCTATTTATAATCTGCATGAGCGACTTAGATGAAGAGACAGATTGCTGGTGATTCAAGATTACATATGGTACAAAACTGGGTGAGAATGTAAGCTGTGAGAAGAACACAGAGGCTGCAAAGAGGCAGGACAATGGCAACAAGGTAACAAACATTACAAAATGCTAATAATAGAAAAAGGAAAATAATTTTATAAAGGGAAGTTACTTTAAAACATTGATAATCAGAGAGATTTAAGTGTACCCATAAAAGGAACACAAAAATTTCCACCGTATGCAGTGTTATGAAGAGATAGTGTCATAGTCATACCGTATGGAAATAGACCGTTTGGTCCAACTAGTCCACATTGACCATGTTCCCAAACTCAACTAGTCCCACCTGTCTGCGATGGGCCAATATCCCTCGAAACCTTTCCTATTCAAATGCTTATCAAAATATCTTCAAGAGATTGTGTTTTTTAAATTTTTGTCTAAGATATTGGCGTCACTGGCAGGGCCATGTTGCCTATCCTGAACTGTCTTTGAACTGAGTGACATATGTTGAACTTCCAAATAAAGGACATTTTTGCTAAGGAAAAGACACTTGGTACAACAGCAACACATCTTTAAGGAAAGAGGGAACTTGGATGGAGTTATACAGTCTGGAGAATTTTTGCAGAAGGGTCACATGATTCAGTTTGAAAGTAAGATAGGATTATTGCATTTTTGATCTTTGTGAGAGAGAATTGAGACCTGCCTGTAAAGCAATAGCCACTTGCATTCTCTCTTTTCTTGAAACTCCTCTCAGCAAAGTGTGTGAAGTGAAAACTCACCATTGCTTATCCTTATCATTCATGGAGGATTCCTGGAGATAATTTGTTGGAACCTACCCTGCCATCTGAAGCAAAGGAATTCAGCTAACTGCAACTGTTCCAGGAGGGCAATCCAGTGTCAGCAGCTTGTATGGGTGGAATAGCTTGGGAACATCATTTATGACACCCCATGGTTTATCCTTTTTCATGAGTTTAACTATTATATTGCCAAAATACTTTAACACTCTGCAGAGGTTTCAATTTTTTGTTTCTCTTCATATTTGTGTTATGTCAAAATTCATTCATAGGATGTGGAAATCGCTAGTTCAGCCAGTAATTATTGCCCACCCCTAGGCAGACTTGAGAAGGTAATGATGACCTGTTTTCTTGAACTGCTGCACTGCATTTAGTGTAGGTGTCGTTAATGAGGGAGATCTAAGATATTGACCCAGCGACACTGAAAGAATGGTGATACATTTCCAAGTCAGGATAGTGAGTGCTTGGAGGTGGTGGTGTTCCCATATATCTGCTGTCCTTGTCCTTCTAGATGGTGGTGGTTGTGGGTTTGGGCAGTGTTGTTAAAGGAGCCTTGATGAATTTCTGAGTGCATTTTATAGATGGTGTCCATTGCTGTGGTCAAATGTTGATGGTATAGGGAGATAATGTTTGTTATGTCCCAATCAAGTGGGCTGCTTTATCATCCTGGATGGTGTACATGTGTGTATGTGTAGAAGCATTTTAAAGGAAGATATATGTATATGTAAGTATCTACATGCAATACAGGAAATAAATGCTGGCCAGCCAGCGATGCCCACATCCCACAAATGAATTAAAAAGATTAAAATCTGTTGTGACCAGGAGAGGCGAGGGACTAGAAAAGGAAAGAGTGGACCCTCTAACCTTGACTGTAGTAACATTTAATAAGCAAGTTAGAAGGCAAATGGCATGTTGTCCATTATTGCAGTACAAGGGCAGAAATTTTACTGCAATTGTATGATGCTTCAATGACATTGCAACTGCACCCTGTGCAGTTTCGGTCTGCATTTTTGAGTAACGATATAGTAAAAATAGTAAAGTAAAAATTCACTATATTGCTCCTGGGATGACAGGTTTATTTACTGATGGGATTCTGAGAAAATTTTACCTCTGAGCAGTTCTTGTGCTGCAGTGTTAGTGTCCCTATCTCTGAGCCAAGAGTCCTGGATTCAAGTCCCACCTACTCCAGAGGTGTGTAATAACATCTCTGAACAGGTTGATTCAAAAATATCTAAGTTGTGTCTATGCTCTCTGAGTTTAGAAGGATTACAGGTGAGCTAATTGAAGCATAGGAGATCAAAAGGCTTAACATAGTAGACAATGAGCGGCTGCTTCCCTGGATGGAGGATGGAATACATGGTGACATCATCTTAGTTTGGTTTTAGTAATAAAAGTTATTAGTTGCTGACTACAGAAATCTGTTTAGAACATTTAGGGCTGAGTTAAGTCGAAATTGTTCAGTCTGAGATGTGAATCTTTGGAATTCTTAGCCAAGATGCTTTTGGATAGTCAATCATTATCATTATATTAAGGTTGGGATAGATTAGTTTTTCACTTTCAGTGAATCAAAAGCTAGGAGGAGTGGGTGAGAAAGTGCAATTTAAGCAAAAAGGTCATTCATGATTGTACTGAATAGTATGGTAGGTTCGCGGACATGGTCCTTTCCTGTTGCTCTTTCTTACGTTCATATTTCAATTTTATTTAATTAAATTTAAATTCCCCAGCTGTCTTGTACAGCTTATTAACTTACATCTCTGGACCTTGTGCAGTAATATAAACGCAGTGCTACTATATCCCTGATGTGTACAAATGTCACACAGGTTTATGTAGATTTGACTGTTAGAAGGGAGACCAGCATTTGTTTAATGCATATAGAAAGATGTTCCATTGGTACTAAGAGCTTTCCCAAGGGTCATCATTTTTTCTTTTTAAAACAATCAACACTATTCCAGTAGTGATCCAATTTACTTTATTGCATTAGGAAATCTAAAATACCACACAGTCAATATCCTAATATTATCCAGGCTTCAAACAATATGTCGGAGCAATCTAGTTTACTTATTCTTCAAAATGATTAGAAACATACCAAAAATGTCGTTCATTCCACATTAATGTGTTCTTGACATCAAATCTATCTCTTTCTCTATGTATATATGAAGAGGTCTTGCATATTAAAAACAATTTCTCTGTTACACTTTGGGTGTCACATGTCAGGCCTGTCATCAGCACTTGTCTGTTGTACTTAAACCTGATTATGCCAAATTTCATCTTCGTGAAACAACAAAACATAACTGAATGGGTAGGAACTGTACTAAACAAATGTAGACATAACAGTTACAGCATAGGCAATTGTCTATCAAACAATTGTGGGCACTCGAGTTATCAAGGATAAAGGAGCATTAACGAGTGCATCAGAATGTTTGTTTTTATAAAAATGATATTTTTTGAAATTACTGTTCACCCCTAGTTGCCCTTGAGGAGATGAGTTTTCTTGAATTTCTGAGGTCTGTGTGGTGAACGTAGTTCCACAGGCTTGGAAGGTAGGGACTTCTAGCATTTTGACCTGACAATGTTGAAGGAAGAGTGACATTTTTTCAAGTTGTTATGATGTGATTTAAAGAGGAACTTACAGTGTGTTTCTATGCATCTGCTCTCCTGCTACTTTGGATGATAGAGATGCCAGTTTTCCAAGTTGTTGCTGAAGAAGCTTATTCAATTTTCTGAAAGATATTCCGTGAATAATACATATTGCAGCCTTTGTGCATCAGTGGAGGGAGGACTGATTGTTTAAGGAGATTGATAGACTGTCAATAGATGGGGCTGCTTCAATCTGTCAAGCTTGTTGAATGTTGTTGTGGATGCAAATATCTAGCCAAACAGAGAGCATTCTATCACATTCTGACTTGTATTTTGTAGATGCAAAAGGGTTCTGGAGTGTCAGCAGGTGAACCACTTGCCACAGAAATATATCCTTTGGGTATTATCTTAGTTTCTGACTGAGTTGAGAAACTTAGCCCTATCAATAGCATTTGTGACATATAAAGGGCAGAAAGCATTACAAACTTTACAAGATAACTATATTTATCTCATCCATTCCAACTTAGAATATAAGCAAAAAGTGATCAGCTTATAAACAATGATGTGATAACACTTAACAAGGCTGACAGCTCAAAAACAGATTTGAATTACACCATTTGACGATGTAAAGGCAAAGATTTAGAGTGAAAGTGAATCAGGATTGTTTTCTGTACACCTTTAATTGCCTAGATGTATCCAATAATATGATAAAATGGAGAGAAACATGGTATACAGAGTTCGATGCAAAGAATTTTGAGGGATTAATGTAAAAGGGCAGGAAACGACAATGGCAATACTTTGAAAGCTACTGATGAGCAGAGATCTTAGATGCCAGATCAAGTTAAAGAGGCATATAGGTTACTTGAGTTCATAAGATGAGGAATGGAATATAAAAGCAAAGTGATCATACTAGCACTATATAAATCAATGCCTCAGACAGAGCATGTGGACAATTCTTGTGTCACACTTTGAGATGTAACATCCTCAGTAAAGGTTTAATGGATGTTTTCCAGGACGTAACCAGGGATAGCAGACTTCAGTTTGAGTGGAAGTTGGAAAACAAAAGGTTAAGAAATTTCAAGATTGAGAGTTTTGAGATAGGGGCTATAAAAAAAAATCTCTCTAGCAACTGAGCCAGTACCAGAGGTCATAGATTCAAAATCATTGACAAAAGATCCAGGGGGGAGAACTGGATCTGAAAAAGATCTACCTGGATGGGTGGTAGAAACTGATTTTATATCTAATTTCCAAAGGGAATTAACTAGATAGATGAAGTTTGGGAACTGACAGCTACAGACAAAAAGTGGGGTAGTTGAATCTGATGTGATTGCTCTATGAAAGAGTTGTCACAGGGGTGTACTGCTAACTTCATGAATATCAAACTGAGAAAAACACAACCTAGAACAGACAGTGACTGGAAATGTGTCAATTTGCTTCTGTTCCAACATGAGGGCAACACTGTCACCACTGTTTTGGGGTGGTCAACCAGAGTTTATGCCAATTAAGCAGTCAATAAGCTGCCATCAGATATTTAAATGATGACAGCCCATCTTGTGTGCTCAATTAGGAGTGCTCTTCCTCTAAGATCACAGGATCATGTTCTCCACATGCAGTGGATAGCACACCAGTCACCAGTAAAATACCCGTGCTAGGAACAAGAGGTCCTTAATTGGCTGCTTGTGATACAATTCGCCTATGGGCATAAGAATCTTCTGACACTTTCCCTGCTCCTGGCAAAATGCCATGGTGACAGATAGGTGATGGGTACATCATTCTCCATTCTTCCTCCAAATTATTAACTACCCCTTCTCTCGCAAACTTGCCTTTCATTTCCCATCAGCAAAACCTTTGAAATCCCAGTTGATGAATGTAAAGATCACTGAAGGGATAATGGTATTGAAAGAATTAGATTTATTTTTGGCTGGAGAGGTAGAATTACAGTAAACTTCAAGATAAGGGAAATGTACTGAAAAAACATAATCTTTGATTTTAACACGATTTCACAGTTTTCTCATTTGCAGCTTGTACATTTAAGTATTTTTTTTACAAAAGAAAGCTATTATTATTTTTTAATCTGTTGTAATTAATACACTCAAACCACACCATTTCTCTTGGAAAGATGACGTATCTTCTCGGTCTGGAAACTAAAATAGGAAACTTAATTGAAGTTCAAAGGGTCTTGTTCAATCAATGGCAATTCTGCTCCTTCTACAATGTAAGAAATGAAAGCTTCCACTTTGACAAATCCAAAGCCAGCTTGCTACAACTGCCCTATATTCCAACCATACTAATGACCCAAAAACAGACAGATTGATGGTTTGCTGATTTAACAAATTTAAAAGATACCTTTTATTTTCATAGAACAAAAATTTATTGACAAGCTCTGATGACAGGGATCAGATAGTTATTGATCCTGCCTCCCATTTATCTGTTGGTATGTTCAAAGCTTCAGTGATGATTTGTTGAAGGCTCATGAAAATTGTATTTCAATTAATCAATTAATCAGGTACGTGTTATACATTTTTGGGCCTGACACTTGGAAGTGTGACAGACAACTGTTAGATGCAAGACCTATATAGATATTTATTTATAATATGAACATGTGATTGTGTGTTTAACATATCTATGAAATGTCTGCACAGAACAAAAATCTAATTGGATCAAGTTTTCTAGGAACAATAATAAAAAATTACTTCAGCATCTCTGAGCACAACTCTCACAAACTTCATTACAAATCTGGTCACTAATCTTATGTTTGAAACCTCTGTTACAATACTGTTTCTCAAACTTTTTCCCACTCGGACTCCATTTTGAGGCTTGAAAGATTGTTGTGATCCCTCAATGAGAACAAAGAGAACAGAGGTCTGTTAGAGAGAGACTATATATCTGTTATATCTGAGACCAGATAAAACATTGCTGTCACTGCTGCCTCAGAGCCTCTGACCCTAGAATGACAGCTTGCAGCCCCACTTGGGGAACTGACCTCCACTTTGGGATGCCCTGCTCAACACTCCCTCTCCTAAAAGCCCAATTTCCCATAAGCAACGCAATGGAGGATTAACTTGTTTTTTATAAAAGTGAAGGACTCATAGAGAAAATTAAAAGTGCTTTTGTTTCAAAACAAAAGTGTGAGATTTCTAACGTGAAGTGATACATCAGCTTTTTAAAAAATGATTTAGTGATTATTACCGAGTTGGCTCCTCAGAGAGGCACCTTGACTGGGAGTCCTTATAATCTAATTGGAAGGCAGAAAAAGCAAAAGAACAGGTAGAATTCTGGCTCTACAGCTGGTTATTGAAACCAGCAGAGAGCAGCATCAAGCAAGACTGCACCTGATTACTATAGTTTATTGATGGGCAGGCTAGGTAAAAGAACTCTTCTGCTTTTACTGATTCTGCACCTGCTGGTACTATCTCAATATTATTGTTTGCAGGAGTAATTTTGTGAGACTTTCTTCTCTGATTTAAAAACCTCACAAGTCATGAATACGATCAAAAACTGGTACTATATCATCAAAACTCTGATTCTGGCCTGTGCTTGCATCTAATAAAGCGCATACTGAGCACTGGGCCTCACACAATTACTGCCTTGGGCCTTTTTCAAACAAACTTGGATGGAAAAGTATTGTTGGGTGTTGGGAACAGCAAAAAGCAAAGGAAAAGATTACAGGAAGAGCAGCCATTGCAAAATCCAGGACATAAGTCACAATCTTCACAAAAGAGAACAATAAAGCATATACAAAAGTATTTTTAAAAATAACTGTTGCCTGATTGTCTTTTCTCAATAAGATGTTGAGACAAAAGTGATGGAGCCTCACTAAAAATTTATTTCATCTTAAACTTAGCTGTGTCAACTAGAGATGGTGCCTGAATCCTTTTAGTCTTGGTTGCGGGTTCCACACAGCTCATCAAAAGAAAATCGTCTAGGAAGTAAGGTCTTCAGTACACAGATCTGGAACTTAGTTTCACAGACTCAGTCTTGCCGTCTCACCAATCAGTTGTAGTGAAAATGTTGAAAATAAGAACTTGACTTTTCTTCGGGAATTTGACACACAAGAAAATTCTTCTCAAAGCATCAGTGTGAAAATATATATTTGAAGTCTGTTGTTTCTGTCAGTTTGTTTTTACCTCTGAATCTCCTTCAAACTTCGGTTTGAAAGTCTCCTTCAGATGTATCCAAAGCAATTGTGGCAGATGTTTCCCACTGCGGCGAATGAAGTTCCAAATTTTCCTGACTGTCTAAATGAAGTGTGTTGGCTGGTGGGCTCGTGAAGTTGTCCCATGACTGCTCCAAGGGTACAGTTTGTTCCTGAGAATAGAATATTTACAAGTCAGTCTTTTTATTGGTGCATGCAGTACCCTATCAAGACTGAGGTATTGCTCAACTTTACCCATTTTCACCTAAAAGTGACTACTTGCACTGAGATTCATAGTCAAAAGTAGCAGATCTGTCTAAAGTCTCCCCCTCCTATCCCTTGCTTTGAGGACTGAAGTCATTGTATCATTTTCTAATACCTTGCTTTGACCAGCCAAATCATACAGAATGGGGATGGGGATGGAGACTTGATCCAGAATATCTTTCAATAATATATGGTGCCAGTTTTCTTGGGCCATGAGTGCAACTAACTTGAAACCTGAATCTTGAGTCTTCTTGTTTTAGTTTGAGAGGATTATTTAGCTGATCAAATTGGAGACAGTGTCAACAACTTCTAAAATTAAATCATTAACTTGATCAGTTTTGTCAGTAAAAGACAGTTTTTACATTTGTCCACAAAGAAAGAAAACAAATTGCTAAATTAAATCGCGTAATCTGTCATTACAGATATTTGGTGTTGTGATTTCATCTCTATATTGAGTTTTGGAATGTTCCAGATTTAGCAGCTAATTTGTGCTCTGACAATATTACTTATTGATACCGTTGTCGATGGAAAATTAGATGTCATAATTCATCTGCATTTGGAAGGCTTGGAGTGACTCATCTAGCTGATTAACATTAGTAAATAGGGTGAAAGACACAATTCTGATGGCTGTGCTGTAACAATAGAAGCTGCATTGTTTAAAGTAAGATGTATGCTTATGGGAATTGCTGGCTAATTGGATCAGTAGCCATTGCCGGGACTAGTGGCAGTCCCACTACCTAAAGAGCACAGGTAGATTTGAGGGTCAAGGTTCCATCAAGACGGTTGAGGTAGGTGAGGGAGGTGGACTCATGAAGCCAGGGGAGGGTACACAGATCGGGGAAGGCCTTGGGAGGAAGCTGTCCACCTTGCCCAACATCAACCCACACAGTTGCTTCTGGGCTTTCTGCATAGAATGGATCTGCTCCTGCCACAGTTAAAATACCAGTGAGGCTAGGATTAGGCCCTAAAGACCTTAAGACTGTAACACATAGGAGCAGAAATTAGGTCATTCAGCCCATCGAGGCTGCTCCGCCATTCAATTATGGCTGATAAGTTTCTCAACCCCATTCTTCTGCTTCCTCCCTGTAACCCTTGATCCCCTTGACAATCAAGAACCTATCTATCTCTGTCTAAAATATACTCAATGACCTGGCCTCCACAGCCTTCTCTGGCAATGAATTCCAAAGATTCACCACTCTCTGTTTTAAAGGGTCTTCCCTTTACTCTAAGGCTGTGCCCTCAGGTCCTAGTCTCTCCTGCTAATGGAAACACCTTCCCAACGTCCACTCTCACCAGGCCATTCAGTATTCTATAAGTTTCAATTAGATCCCCCTCATCCTTCTAAACTCCATTGAGTATAGACCCAGAGTCCTCAAATGTCCCTCATTTGTTAAGCCTTTCTTTTCTGCAATCATTCCTGTGAGCCTCCTTTGGATCTGCTCCAAGGCCAGTATATCCTTCCTGAGGTATGGGACCCAAAATTGCTCACAATATTCTAAATGTGGTCTGACCAGTGCTTTATATAACCTCAGAAGTACATCTCTGCTTTTATATTCTAGTCCTCTTGAAATAAATGTCAACATTTGCCTTCCTAACTACCACCTCAACCTGGATCATTAATGTATAAAGTGAAAACTGTGGTCCCAACACTGACTCTTGTGGAATACCACTAGTTACTGGCTGTCACCCTGAGAAGGATCCTTTTATCCCCATTCTCTACTTTCTGCCAGTCAGCCAATTTTCCATTCATGCTAGTACCTTGCCTCTAACACCAAGGGCCCTTATCTTACTCAGCAGCCTCCTTTGTGGCACTTTGTCAAAGGCCTTCTGGAGTTCCAGGTACATAACATCCATTGGCTCCAATTGGTCTAACCTGGTCATTACCTGTTCAAACAATTTTAACAGATTTGCCAGGCCATCTCCTTGATGAAACCATGCTGACTTTGCTCTATTTTACCATGCACTTCCAAGTATTCAGAAATCTCATCCTTCACAATGGACTCCAAAATCTTACCAATGACTGAGGTCAGGCTAATTGGCCTGTAAAGTTCCCATCTTTTGCCTTACTGCCTTTTCAAACAGGGAATACATTAGCGATTTTCCAGTCCTCTGGGTTCGTCACTGACTCTAGTGATTGCTGAAAGATCACCAGTAATGCCTCCACTATCTCTTCAGCTATCTCCTTCAGAATTGTGGGATGTAGTCCATCTGGTCCAGGTGATTTATCCACCTTCAGACCTTTCAGTTTTTCTAGCACCTTCTCCTCAGTGATGGCCACCATACATTCCCCAGATGTCCCCAGACATTCTTGAATTTTTGGGATATTACTCATGTCTTCTACCTTGAAGACTGACACAAAGTACTTATTCAGTTCCTCAGCCATTTCTTTGTTTCTCATTACTACTTCTCCTGCGTCATTTTCCAGTGGCCCAATGTCCACTTTTGCCCCTCTTTTGCCCTTTATATATCTAAAGAAACTGTTGGAATCTTCTTTTATATTACTGGTTAGCTTACCCTCATATTTAATCTTCTCTATCCTTATTTCTTCTTTCGTTGTCCTCTGTTGATCTTTGTAGGCTTCCCATTGCCCTTTACTGCATTACATGCTTTCTGTTTTTTTTTTGTGCTGTCCTGACTTCCCTTGTCAACCAGGGTTGCCTCATCTTCCCTTTAGTATACTTCTTTTTCCTAGGATGAATTTTTGCTGTGCTCCCGAATTACTCCCAGAAACTCCTGCCATTGCATTCTGCTGTCTTTCTGCTGGGCTCCTCTCCCAGTCAATTCTGCCCAGATCCTCCCTCATGCCTCTGTAGTTGCCTTTATTCAATTGTAATACCATCACATCTGATTCCACCTTCTTCCTCTCAAATTGCAGAATAAATTCTATCATGTTATTGTCACTGTCTCCTAAGGGTTCTTTTGCCTTAAACTCCCTTATCAAGTCTGCCTCATTGCACAACACTAAATCCAGAATTGCCTGTTCCCAGGTGGGCTCCACTACAAGCTGCTAAAAAGCCATCTCATAGACATTCCAAAAAAACCTTTCCTTGCAATCCACCACCAACCTGATTTTCCTGGTCCACTTGCATATTAAAATTTCCCATGATCACTGTAACCTTGTCTTTCTTACATGACCTTTTAATCTCCTGGTGTATTTTGTGCCTGACTACTGTTTGGGGGCCTGTACCATAACTTCCATTATGTTTTTTTTAACCTTTGCGGTTCCTCAACTCTACGTAAGTGGCCATTAAGTGGTGAAAGAGGTGGGGGCTGGGTCACTGAACCTCTCTGACTCACCCTGTAAAATTTCTGACTGCTCAGGACAATGGGAATGACATCCTCTGGATTTCAAGCCTGAGAGTGTATGATGGAACCCATTACATATTTACAG
This sequence comes from Rhincodon typus, assembly GCF_021869965.1. Lineage (NCBI taxonomy): Eukaryota > Metazoa > Chordata > Chondrichthyes > Orectolobiformes > Rhincodontidae > Rhincodon > Rhincodon typus. The sequence continues at coordinate 41,304,682 of NC_063358.1, read as the reverse complement.
TACAGGGCCACTGATTCTTTCGTAATCAACTGACATAATTTTCTTAATGACCAGTTTGGGTAAATTACTGCTCTTCATGAAGATCTGTTCCTTTAAAATACTATAAACTGAGCTTAATCTCTCTTCATTTAAAGACTAATGAAGTCTGCAGATCCTCCTTCTTCCCTATTATACCCCTCAATTATTTATTTCATTTCTTGACTTTATTGTCCCTTTAATAGCTTATTTGAAATCACTATTTTTCTTTTCTATATCAGTGGTTTCTCTAATGTTATAGTTTGTAAAAGGTTATGCTTGGGACTGTTTAAATAGCACCTTCCATACTGATGATATAAAAGAACTTGGAAACTTGAGTGAGAATGATCATAGCTTCAGCAAAGTAAGAACCAGTTGTGTAGTGCATATAGTTCTGTAATACATAATAAACAACTAATTGTTGTTTGAACACGACAATGAGTCAGTTGTCTCTTCAAAGTTAGACTATTCAACACAGATTACAACACAGATTACAACGCAGGTTCAACACAGGTGGCAGCTGTGATGGGCCCTAAAACGCTGGAAATTCAACTTTAGAGGAGATTAACAGTCAGATGCGGAAAAGTGGTACCAAAATTGCAGAACTTGGTAAGATAGAATTGAAGACTTCGAAGACTGTTCCATAAAATAATTGGAGGAAGGGGAAGTCAAAAATTACAAAACAAAGTCATTCAAGATGGTACACAGCAACATGGTGGACTGTGAAGAAGATTCTGATCTAGTGATCACAGGCTTTGAGGTGGAAAACCAAGTCAAAATGGTGGATCTGGTGAACAACTCTTAGAAATTGTTAAAATGATGTTAAGTACACAGTCGGCAGGCAGCACGGGAAAACCAGATTTCTAGCAAAGGAGGCTTCAAATAAAAACCCTATAGTTTGGGTTCGAGATCGATACTATTAATTGAAGGAGCAAAGGAAAAAAAAATCAAACCTGCAAATACTCAATACGCCATAGCAAGGAAGTAACAAGGTTATTGAACTAAGTTAAAACAAAGTAGCTTTCAATAATTTTGCACCATTTATGAAATATGTACGTCGACTAGCTGAGGGATTTGCAAAACAGAGACAGTGGGACTTCGTGAGAGACTAAGCAATGTGGGACAGTTTCAGATTCAGAAAGAAAAAATTAAGATTCAAATAAACTGCTTAAAAGCTCAAACATCTATTGATCCTAAAATTATACTATCCAGAGATTTAGACAGATGGAAGGACCAAATTAACCTCAAAAATGAACACTTAAGAGAAAAATAAAAATCTCTGGGTAACAAATTGCTACTTCACTTCATAGAAACAGACAATGTCATTGTAAGATATTGATGAGACTGCAGAGAAGCTTGAAGCAGTTTTAAGAAAGCCTTTAGCAAAAATTTTCTTTTCACTTGTGAGATGTGAGCATCGCTGGTTGGCCAGCATTTATTGCCTGTCCCTAGTTGCCTTTCAGAAGTTGGTGGTGAGCTGTCTTCTTGAATTGCTGCAGTCTACCTGTTGTAGATTGCCTCTTAGGGAGGGTATTCTACGATTTTGACCCAGCAACACAGAAGAAACGGTGATTTATTTCCAAGTCATGGTGATGGGTGCCTTGAAGGGGAAATTCCAGGTAGCAGTGTTCCCATGTATCTGCTGCCCTCATCCTTCTACATGGAAGTGATTGTGGGCTTGGAAGGCTCTATCTAAGGATCTTTGGTAAATTTCCATTCCACCGGAGGAGTAATAAAATTCTGGGAAGGACTAAATTCAACAAAAGACTCCAGAAGCCAAGTGAACCAGATAATGATTACAGGCTGGTTGTAAGATACAAATATAGAGACCTGAAAGCAGAACTAGTACAAGACTACATTAAAGTCAGCAATGCCAACAAATCCCTCATCAGGCTTACTGCAATCTAAAGAAGACCTCACAATAGAAAAACCACTACAGTGCAGTGAGGCAGACAAGATAAGTAAACAAGTCAGGACAGTAGTGAGAGGTGACAAAAAATCTTGGTTCAGGAATTCGTCAGTGACTAGTTCTTTAAGCACAGGACTGTGAAGGAAGTACCAAAGAAGTTATAATTGCTAGAAAATGTGCAAGATATCAAAAAAAATCACAGGCATGGACAGAATCCTATAAACATGGCAGAGTATTTTCACTGCAAAACAATTATGCATTTAAGCAAAATGTGCTGATGCAAAATCTCTACTTTCAGATTCCAAAATAAAAGTTTTCACGCATATGGCCAGTAGTGCAGATATACATATTAGTGAATATAGTATCAAGTTCAAACTGGATACTGAAGTGAGTGCAACGGTTTTATCAAACAATGAACTATTGATATCAAGACATTGTCTGAGCCAATGAAAACTCAGCTACATGATTATGGAGGAATTAAATTAAACATCATGGAATATTTACAAACAATCCAGAATAAGGGAAAACAAATATTAGAAACATTGCATGTTTTACAGAATCAGGAATTCTCTCTTTTAAGTGGAAGAGCTGTATAATACCTAATCTGACCCCGAAAGTGGATGTCAAATCAGCAAAAATCCAATAATGACTTCAGAAAAGACTTTCTAAAATTATTTACTAGTCTGGGAAGATTTAACATTGATTATAGCATTACTCTGTGATAAGACAGAAAATTTGTATGTCTTTTCAAACCTAGGAAAATCCATACTCATTAATGAAACAAGTCTGACTACAGCTGGAAGAAATGATTAGGATGAGAGTCACAAGTCTACAGCATGGTGCTAAGAAATGTACCAATTCCCACACATAAATAACTCTTAGTATTTGTGTGGACTTAACTCAATTTAACAAGGATGTATAAAGAGAATTTCACCTGATGTACTATTAAGGAAGAATAAAGACATTCTGACTGCACTCCTAAAATACAGGTCAACAATGTGGGTTGACACCATGAGAACTGCTGATGGGTAGGAAAGTATAAACATAACTTCTTATCTTATCAAAACCTTACTTTCAGTCCAGGATTATCAAGGAGTTCAAGACTGGGAACAGTTTTACTGAAAATAACCAGAAGTACCATAACGGATCATATCCCTGTTGATGGAAAGAGAATAGGTATAGGTATGATGCAAAGGGATAGGAGTAATAGTTCAGAGAAATGCTAATCAAGAGATCTTATTTAGTGCATAATTCAGAAGGTAATAAATGTAAATCAGTAGGAATTTGTGATGCTTTCAGTGATAAATTTGGAAGAATTAGATTTAGAGCCAGAAATTAACAATGAACCAAATATTACAAATCTCAATGAAGGCCATCCAAGTCAAGAAATAGGAGTTCATTGAGTGTTTAGTAATCTTCCAATTCCGACAAGGACGTGATCAGGGTGAGTTGCGAAGCCTCCTGAAAGATCGAATCAATGATATCAGAGACGTGGGGATGGTGGAGGTGCGGTGGTGGGGGAAGGGGGTTTGAAATGGGGTAGTATGTGTACATGACTATAAAAAAAAATGGGTGAAGACTTGGGAGAGATCCAGTTTGACAGTTTGTAAAGGTTCATGTCTTTGTCTATGTAAATAGCACATCTCATGATGATGTAAGAGAAAATGACTGAGTGAGAAGACAGAGCTACATATGGCTTTTTAATGTGTAAAGAACCAGTTGTTGTTTGAACATATCAATAACTCAGCAGTCTCTCTGAAGCTACTTGACACAAATAGTTTCCATATTCTCCAGCACGTTTGCATTTGTATTTCTGTTTGCAGAAATGTTCTGCAAAGAGCTTGGAATATCCAATCTGGTTCTTTCAAATCAACAGATGCTCAGTATCTTCATATTGTAGCTGTAATAGGTACTATGTTAAACTTACAGCTGGCGTGCTCTTTTCAGCTCCTGCTGGGGAAATGCTACATTGCTTCTCTTGCTGCATAAAAAAAACAGAAAATATTGATATTTAGAATCATATTGCAGAATGCTACAAGCCAATTGGAATTGTTTATCACACACTTACATGGTAATTTTTCTAATTTCTCCCTCTTTGTTCTCGATATGAATCTAGACATATGTAATATAAATTTATATAAATGGATATTCAATTATAATGGATATCACAGCCAACATTTGCACATGTAGTCTGCAGCGGTGGTTGGAAAATAATGGAGAGGACAAAGCCTGTAGTGTTTCACCTCCATAAATCTAATTAAAAAGGCTTTTATACTGGGTCTGGAATACAAACAGTAGATACAGCAAAACCTTTTCTTTTGGAAGGGCATCGACAATGATGGGGCAACATCTGGAAAATAGAGCTAGGTAATTTTAGAGAGAAATCATAATGCACGTTTTGCATAAAGAAGGAATTCAGAACTTTCTCTGCAAAGCGGCTGTGGAAAGTCCATTGATCATAGGATATGAATGAAAAGAGAAAATAACTTGCTGTTGTGAACTAATTTTGACTTAATATAGTCCTATTTCAGCAAATCAGCTAATATGATTGTACGAAAATGAACTGGGGATCATCTAAAGTTAAATATAATCTCAAAGAATTATAAATACTCTTACTACGCTACGTTAAAATTGAACTATAGTGAGTTCAAATTAATTCACAAAGGGTCAAATTCAGTGAATAGAACTGCTGGAAAATATGTAAGAACTAATTTGTGGATCAGTGATTCTCACACTCACTTTTTAGATAGTGAAAGGCATCTGGAGCATCTTGTGGATCATCCAAACTCATGGAGGATGTTTTTCCTTTTTGGGGTGGAGTTTCAGCAGGCTGGACCACTCTATATTCATCTTATCGCTCAGTGGTTAGGCTTCAATATACATACGCACAAGGGGCTCTTGCTATTAAAAGAAAACTTACCAGTGCAGAGTCAGAGGGTTGAAATGAATATCCACTGCTGACTGGCTAGTTATACTTTTTGGGCCAACCATCTGAATAATTTTTTTTCCCTATGCCTTATGTGTATTGTTTAGTTTTCAACACTGGTTCATTACATTCACTTTTCCAGTGAAGCAAACATCAGACCAGGGCATACAGATGTAACTTACTCCCAATTCGAATGCCATAAATTTGTCCTTGTCTTCGTATAATGCTGTGATTTTACATTGTTATTTAAGTTAAACATCGAAACCTTAAACAATTTGGGAAATGGATAGCTACAATTGGTTGAAGCAGAGAATATAAATTGAACTTCAAGGAGACATAAAACTGATTCTAGTTACCACTTGTGAGATGGTGTAATGATACTGCAACAGGTTTATATGGATAGCATCCATTATAAATGTAGATAAAGAAATTTGAAATGGAAAAGGTGGTATGAAGTATGAACAAATCTTTAATATATTATAGATTTTCACCTCTGCCTTAAAAGAGCAAAGAAATCAATGTGTATCAGCAATTGAAGCACTTGTTAAAGAACAGAACCTACTGTAATGTTTAGCCTTACCAATCTAATATTAAAAAGGTTTTGTCACAATTAGCAATCTAGATAGAAATCACAATGATCACAGTTCACAGTAGGTCTCTAATACCATTTTTTTAAACACTGCTAAGTAATATTCAAAATAAAGAACAAGAGTACACTAATTTCTAAGGCACATTAAATTTCCTCAAAAAACAATTAAACTTTACCTTAAATCCTGAGGATTTGGAATCTCGGAATCTGTCCAAGGTGTGGAATTTCTGGTTTAGTTCATGATAGAGCTCTGAATGACGTTTTCTTGTGTGCATGACTTTCTGTAAACAGAATGTTAAAGAGGAATTAAAATGATAGCTGTAAATCAATGGAACCATTGAGGAGAACTGTGTTCTTACCTTGAGTACAGTTTTATTATGATGCAAAAATGGCAGTGTGAGATCATTTTATCTGAACTCGCTGTGTAGACGACACATAGGATTAGTTGGAATGCTGTTCATAAACCCTCCAAAATTACTCTCTAATAACATTATAGAGAATAAACCAGGTGTGGTGTAAGATGAGCACTGTAACCAATCCTGTAAGTATCAAAGAGCAGGCGGTGTTAAAATTGCCCCCATAGTCTGGAGTCAGATCTGATTGGATAGGCTGGGTGAGATATGCAAAATGGACTTATCTCTTATGGCCACCTCTCGTTATTAGACATTACAGCAGTGAAGATATTCCTTATATTTTATATGTAAGCGAAATGTAAATATGAAAATTTAACATATCAGTCACAATTTTGTTATAGATATTGCATAGAGAAATACAAATCCAGCACATAATTGAAAAATTCAGAGGTCCACTGGTTCTCCAGGAAGTGTATGATCTGAAGCTGAGTGCTTTTCTACTGCTTTGCCTAAACAGGCACATCATTTGCACTTTCAGAACAATGAAATGGGTATAATACGAGTGTGAAACTCCCTGCACGTAAATAATCCTTTGTAGATTTCTCTTAAGGCCTAAATTATAATTCATATCCATGCCTGTCCATGGTATTTCACAGTGCTGCCAGTTGCAATGCTGCAGCTTTACCATCAGACTGGCATCGCAAAGCAAATGTACTCCAACAAGTCAAACTGACAACAATGCACTCCTGTACAAAACTGGAATTTTGATACAGCCATTTTCCAGAATGGAAGCAAATCTGAACTGTTTCCCGATTATTGTTTATCTATTACGCATCATAGTCATTAACAGATAACAACAAGATATGCAGTAACTGAAAAGAAAGCACTAGCATTTGCAGATGTATGTGAGAAATTTGCTGACTAGTGCAGTGATTGTAATGAGATCAGCCAGGTGGACCGCAAAGAATATGAGTTCCCTGATTGGGGCTGTTAACCAGGTACAATCAGGGCGCCCTGGCTGACAGATAAGAACAAGAGTGTCAGAGGTTCTGTTCATTCTGAGGGCTGGCCCTGAGGGACCTGGATCAGTGTCAAAGACTCTTCACGTGTAACTAAAGGGTGACTTGGTGACAGGATACTGGCCTCTGTGGAGTTATTTCAACGTTGACGAGAGAAAAGCACGTTCCTGAAGAAATTTGTTTGCGCAAATAATGCATTAATTTTTACAGGCTGATGACATTGGGGCAGAGAAAAGTAACGAGTAATTATCTAGATGACGTGCTAATAACAGGGAAGACCAATAAGGAGCACTTAGAGAACTTGGACATAGTCCTTAAATGGTTCTCCCAAGCAGGCATATGCCTTAGAAGGGAAAAAAATGTGTTCCAGCCACCCTAAGTGACCTACTAAAGCTACAGAATCGACAAGACCAGGTTACACCCATTGGAAGATAAAGCAAGGACAATCAAAGGTGGCCCATCTCCCACATCTGTAATGGAGTTTAGGTCTTTCCTTGAGCTGGTGAGTTATTACAGAAAGTCCATACATAACCTGGCCTTGATTCTGGACCTTTGCGTCAACTCTTAAAAAAGGGTCAGCCTTGGAAATGGTCATGTAGCCAAGCCATAGTTTTCAGGAAAGTGAAGAAACAGCTGTCCTCCTTTAAGGATTGGCGTGCTATGATCCTAAGCAAGATCTGGTATTCACAATGTGATACCTCCCCTTACAGTCCAAAGATGTGCAGGTTAGGTGGATTGGCTGTGCTGATATTGTTTTTAGTGTTCAGGGGTGTGTAGGCGAGGTGGATTAGCCAGGGTTGATGTGGGGTTATGGTGGGCGGCTAGGTCTCGATGCGATGCTCATGGTAGGGCCGGTGCAGACTCTACAGGCTGAATGAACTCCTTCTGCAGTACAGGGATTCTCTTTTTCTATATCCACAACATTACAGAATCAAACAGAAATATATTGTCATGTGTGCGTCTCCATGAAAAATACAGTGAAAAATGTTATAAGTTGCCGCACCACGGTGCCTGTATTAATGACAGAAGTCATGTATAATAACTAAAAAAAGTATAATTAAGACAAACTTCATCACAGTTCAGTTAATGGCTCCTGGGCTCAGGGAAAGATGATTATGGAATGATGGAATACCTTGAAGATGTAGCCAGCACGGGACTGCCATTCCAAGACGAGAACGCCGGGCTGCTGGAATACTGGGCCAGAAGACTCCAGCAAAGATAGATAAAGACTGCTATGCTGAGCCAAGACTACCATACTGGACTACTAGAAGCCACTTCGTTGCTGGGCCAGGAGAAGCCTCCTGTTCCCCATCCGACACTCCTCCAGATGCTGCTGCTGATCCGCGGTCCATTCCTTTTGCTGATGCTTCCGCTCCTTCAGGCGCCTCCTAGCTGCTGACCTGGAGCCTCAGCCCAGCCTGCGAGTCAGCCCAGGACCTGCTTCTTGCTCAACGAGAGACCCCGGGGCTAGGATGGAGTTGTGTCTGGCTCGTCCTGGCATTGCTGCTGCTGTTGCTGGAGACCTCCTCTTTCACCTGCCACTCTCCAGGCTTTAAAGAGACAGTTCACAGAAGATTCACTGGGATGAACTCTGGTATGGAGGGATTGTCTTATGGGCAAAGGCTAAACAGGTTGAGACTCTACTCAAGGTAATTTAGATGAATGAAAGGTGATTTCATTGAAACAGAGAGAATTCTTAAGGGTCCTGGCAGGGTAAATGCTGAATGTTTCCCCTCAGGGGACAGTCTATATTTTTTCTGAATAAAGGGGTACCAATTTAAGACTGAGATAAGGAGGAATGTCTTCTCTCAAAGGATTGTGAATCTTTGGAACTCCTTGCACAGGGGGCTGGGGCAGCAAAGTGCTCGTGTATATTTAAGGCTGATATAGATAGATTTTTGATCAGGTAATGTCTCTTATCAATTTTTATAGATGCACCATAGATTTTGGACACATGCCAGCTTAGTATGGCAACTGCTCTTCCTAAGACCACAAGAAGTAGGAGAGAGCTGGGAATGTAGACTAGTCCATCACGAAAACCAGCCTTCCTTCCATTGACTCCGTTTACACTTCCTGCTACCTAGGGGGAGCAGCCAACATAATCAACGTTATACTCTCTTCCAACCTCTTCCATTAGGCAGAGGATACAAAAGTTCGAAAACACGTACCAACAAATTCAAGAAAAGCTTCTTCCTCGCTGCTATTAGACTTATGAACAGACCTGTCATGTATTCGAGTTGATCTTTCTCTGCACCTTCTCTGTAGCTGTAACACCATATTCTGCATTCTATTCTATTACCCTGATGTACTTATGTAAAGTATGATTTTTCTGGTTAGCATGCAAAACAATACTTTTCACTGTATCTTTGTACACGTGACAGTAATAAATCAAATGAAATCAAAGATCAGTGGAGGTCTGGAAAAACAGTTGAAAAATCGCCACACCTGATATCTTGCATTGTCCACAGGAACAGGGCACAATACAAATAAACAGAAGAGTTTTGATTGCAATTGAGTAACAGAGTGATAGCAATCAGAGGCCAGTGAGGATGCAATCAGAAGAAATGAAAGAAAACACTGAATCAGATGATTATAAACCACCCACTAGTTTGAATTCTGTTCAAAAGTGTCCAGACCACCAAAAGCAGAATGCGAATATCTTATTTCTTAGAAATGAGAAGCAAATTAGCAGTAGACTGATAAAGGCTCACAATGCATATTGGCAGAAGAGAAAGTGAGAATCTCCAAAAAAATACAAGAAAGCAGAAAGAAGAGCAAAACAAGGCTACATTTCCTACAAAGCTTCAAAACAAAGAAAATATTTTGAATGACTAAAATGCTGTGAACATTGGATTTCCAGGAATGTCAGAAAAACTGAACTCTGAATAGAGACTTGAGAGCGGAGTCAGTGTTGGACAGACGAGGGTGGACATTTATTATAATGCAGTGTGTCAGATTAAGTTACAGAAAGGATTAACTGTTATAATCTGTGATATCCTACAAGGAAGCAACATACACTTGAATGAGCAATCTAAGAATGTTCTCATAACTGTTAATGATTGTTGGTCAGCTCTGCTTCCTTAAAGCAGAATAACTGATAGTGTAGCTTTTAATAGCAATAAATGGCATGTCACCCTTCTGTTTAGAAGCTCAGCACAAATGATTTTTCATAACTAGTAAATGATTACCTGCATATTAAAAAAAAATTGCTGTAAGACTTTCCCCTGAAAGTCCAGCCAAAGGCAATAAACGACCATGCAAAGAAAACGATTATTGAACATATGTCCTGATATGTGAGGTGTTGGGTAGGGTAGAACATGAATCAGATATTATAAAATATATTGCATAAACCTACTGTACATGGTTTGCACTGAGTACAGAACTAGAGACTGCAGCTATGAAAGGAAACCACAAATGAGGTACATTGCTCACCACAGAGAGCAATCAAAATATGACACACATTTCCAATAAAAGTAAAATCACAGCTGCTTAAAAGTGCACGTCATGTGTCAAATAAGAGCCTGAAGCAATGAAATTGAAGACGGTATACAGATAAGTACACATTATAATAATTAAATTCTTTCAGGGAGATAGTAGTTCTTGTGGCTCTGGAACTGTCATTTGTGAAGAGTAATCAGCTGCGGCTAAATGGAAAAATGGTGGAATACCTTTGAGGGGTCAGGGGAAAATTTTGTCAAACTTGCCTTTAAGAATTTTAGTTGATGGCACTAGGTAGTATGACTTGTAGTCTGTGTAAAGATGGGGTCTTAATGACTTGAATATAACATTTTCTTCCTTGTTTTCTTAAATCCTGACAATTAATGTGACAAAGAGGGCTGATACATTAATCTGTGGTGTTACAGAGTCATGGCCTGTCCTTTATTTTGTTCAATTCACTAGACAGTTATATAAACATACAATGGCATCTCAGGAGAAGATTTCAACAAACATTTAACTTCCTTGGACTGCAGCTATTATTCTTATGTTGTTTTCAAGCTGAATAAAATACTTAGAAAGAAACCTCTAGCGCAGGGCAGTAGCATGAAGTATTAATCTATATTTTAAACTGTGATCCTGAATATCATGCAATAAAAAAATGCATATTAGTTCAGAACAGCAAATTTAACTCAACCATCTAAAAATAGCATTTATTGAATGAACCAAATTACTGAATGTGTTGAATATATTAATTGTATTTCCCCATATTTGTCCCTTTCTTCTAGGCTTGTTGTGCTGAATATATTTCAGGACCGCAAATCTTTGTCATAGTACAGTGCTCAATGCATACTGAGAAGCACTGACAGGACTTTGGGGTAGAACTGAACAATGTTTAAATGTTTTTAGAAAAAAACATGAGCACTTTATCACCTTCTCCAAAATGTCTCAAAGTGTATTGCAGATATGTATTCTTCTGAGATGCTGACACTTATGTAGCATTCATAGTGTGCATAGTAATATCTACAAATTACATAAATTGCATGCTACTCTGTTTTTGGGACAATGATTTGGGAAAGAAAGATAGTCCAAGACATTGGACTGTATACCCTTCTGTAAATGGCATCATAACATTCTTAACATTGAACCACCGGAATAGCAAGAAGGCATTAGCTTTAACAAAGCTTGAAAGGACAACACCTGTGAAAGTGCAGCACCTCATCCATTCTGCAGGAGAATATAAATGCTCAAGTACTGGAATATGCAGCCTTCTTTGCAGACTGCTTTACAGACAGTTAAGTACTTTTTAGGTGCGTTGAAGCAGAACACATGCCAGTCAATTTGAATACAGTAAACTCCCACAAACGGCACTGCCTTGAAGACCAGATAATCTGCTTTGTGATGCTTTTTCAAGAAAACAGAAAGGGAATTGAGGCACCACCCACCTGATGTTACTTCACAGTTTGGTCTACAAGTTATTGATGTAGCCGTCACTTCTGCAGTGGAAAGGATGGGCTTCAATTTGGGCTCAATTTCCTGTGCTACATTGGAACTGGATTTCACCATTTTCTCTTCAACAGTGGCAGGAGGCTCTGTCACAGATCTGCTTAAAACACCAAACATCTTGGTGCATACGTTCATCAGTCTTCTCCAGGATGCTTCCCCCATGGACGTCTTTATCTAAATCTTCTATAGCAGAACTCAATTAGGATCTTGTCCTCTGGCGGTCTGGGACATGATTCATCCCTTTCCTATGTGGCTGGCTGCAACTCACTTACTCTCAGAAACTCACCACATGCAAGTCCCAATTCTACATTAGCCTTTTAACTTTGTAAAGCCTTTGATACAAGGTCAGCATTTTAGGTGATGGCTGCGAGTGTCAGAAATGGTTCTTCATCATAAATGGGATGGTGTTTCTCTCTCTTCCTCCTGGGATACTGTGTCTACCCTGGTGGAAATTCAGTTGTTTGTTAGCTCGCCAAGCCGGTTTTTCCATGGAGTGCAGATGTTTTGTTACCATTCTAAGCAACATCATCAGTGCGACCTCGAATCAAAGCATTGGTGGTCTGCTCCGTTCCAAACTTATATGATCCTCTGGTGTGGTGGATCTTGTCACTTCCAGTTCTGTCTTTTTTTGGAAGCCTCTGTATACGGGGTTGATAACAAACTGTGTTTGTTAATGGAGTCCCGTGTTGAGAACCAGGCTTCCAGAAATTCTCTTGCATGTCTGTTGTTCACTTGTCAGTATAGTCACTTTGTCCCAGTAGAACTGATGGCCTCCATTGTCTGTATGTATCAAGACAAGTGAATATTGGTCATAACAAGGTGTAGAGCTGGATGAACACAGCAGGCCAAGCAGCATCAGAGGAGCAGGAAAGCTGATGTTTTAGGTCCAGAAGGGTCCTGACCCGAAACGTCAGCTTTCCTGCTCCTCTGATGCTGCTTGGCCTGCTGTGTTCATCCAGCTCTACACCTTATTATCTCAGGTTCGCCAGCAATCGGCAGTTCCCACTATCTCTGAATATTGGTCATGTCTTCTTACTGCTAGCTGGTATTTGTGCATCCTGGTCGTCAGTTTCTTCCTCGTTTGTCCAATGTGATGTTCATTGCATTAACTGATGGAAATTATTTGGGAATTGAAAGCATAAAAGCAGAAGGAGAAAGTTAGGTTGACATTGTAGGTTGAGGAGGAAAACAGTAGTTTCATGATCACAACGTCTGCAGCCTCCACGTCATGTCAGATCTCAGGATGGATGTGAGGATAGAGATGGGAAGGTACTGACACCAATAACTATATTTGCTCCTCTCAGTAATGCTGGTTGCCACCAGTTGTGTTGCAACTAGCCCTGTGCCCTTTGATTCAGAGTAACATCTCCTCTGTCAGCCTGAGAGGATGGATTCATAATAGCATTCCCCCAGGCACCATCTCTCTACTGCTCCATCTTATGGGCAATCATGTCTTGGAAGATAAAGCACAGAATGACAATCATTGCATGGAACTGAGTTTGGGTATGTTGCTTATCATGGAATAGCTAGGGACAGTGGGAGGTTGACAGCAATACAAAGTAGACTATGCGAATATTAGAAGTGATGCTGCTGAGTGAGTGATGTATTGGTCAACATGATAAGCTGGTAGTATGACAGATAAGTACATTCACTGCCCTTGAGCAGACATGTGAAGTCATTAAACATTTGCATTCTAGTTGTCAGATCCGCAAGGCTTGACTTAAGGCTTTTCACAGAATCCCGACAGTGTGGAAACAGGCCCTTCGGCCCAACAAGTCAACACCGAACATCAGAGCATCACACCCAGACCCATCCCCCTAATCTACACATTCCTGAACACTATGGGCAATTTAGCATGGCTAATCCACCCTAACCTGCACATCTTTGGACTGTGGGAGGAAACCAGAGCACCCAGAGGAAACTTATGCAGACATAGGGAGAATGAGCAAACTCCACACAGACAGTTGGCCAAGGCTGGAATCGAACCCAGGTCCCTGGCGCTGTGAGGCAGCAGTGCTAACCACTGAGCCACCGCGCTGCCCATACATTTTACCTTGCTTGCCATTCTCCTACTGCCTTTGGGGCTCTTCTGGCCTCTCCATGGAAACCTGGTGTCTCTCCTTGAATTCATGTCCAATGCCAGTGTATTCAGTGTGGCATCCATGAATCTTGAAGCCCTCTCCCTGACCCAGTGTTCGGTTCCCTCAATTTGTCATTATGAGTTACTTTCAGCCTTTTGTTGCTCAGTGCAGCTGTCTCTTAAGAGGGTCAGAATGACTTTAAGAGCTGAAGTCTAGTGAGAACTTGTACTAGCCTCACATAACATTAAGCTCCAGTTGTTACTACAGCTGGCCAGTAGCGTGGATCATGCTGGGCTGTGAGTAGCAATTATTTAAATGAAGGGGGAGCACAAAATTTGACTGTTGTCTATTTCTATCAGAACCAGCATGGGTAAGTCATGAATTGTGATCTCTGCTGTTGAAAACTGGGACAAACCAATCTTTAGTCAATAAGGGCCTGCATGCATATTCTAATCTTCTGTGTTCAGCATCCAGCAGTCAATTTAACGATGTGTATTACAATTTCATGCTATTGCTTCCTGCTAGTTTTTTTTAAATTCAGCTTTCTTTGCTGATGAATCCTTTGTTTACTTACTACATTGCCTCTCATTTGCACTTTTACAGCAAGACAAAAAGTGCAAGTGTGCTCAATGCTATGTTTCTCTTGTCTTGCTCTTCGTGTTGCCAATCACCAACAGATGTTCTTGTTTCTCTCCACAGTTGATTACGCAAGGAATTTAATTATTTCTTAACAATCATTTGTAAAAGTTCTTCTCATGTTCCAAATTCCTCAAAATATTCTTATTAGTTGACTATTGTTCATCTCTTCCTCATTGTACATTTCAGAAGCTATGGTTTTCTCGATGGTGGGAGCAACTTGTTGCAATTTCAAGCTTGAGGTGTCAAAATGACATTCTCACTAGGCAGTGGCAGGATGCCTTCTAACAAGGATTATTGCTTGTTAACAGCATCGCTAGCAAAGAATCATGCCTCTTTATATGCATATTCTTATTCTACTGCCTGCTGCCAGCAACTGGATGTCAGTTTCCAACATGAAAGTAAAAGCGTAAGCTTTCTGATACTTTAGCTCATTGCTTGCCCCTCCTGGCTGCCATTTTCGACACTTGGTAACAACAGGACATGTTCAATGGGTACTGACTGCACACACTCTATGTGTACGAAGCTTGGCACTTGACAAATTCCAGCCTGTTAGAACCTCGTGGCACCTCTCTGATCCACTTGCAGGACACTTTTGCACTTCAAATCAGCATTTTGGGATACAATTCAGTGATATACTGCTGCAAGGATGCTCTGAGTCATGGACTGGACTAGGCTGCATTTCAAGGCTGCTTGCTCAGTTTCTGAGTGCACGCTCGCTTACCACCTTCCAGGATACCCATGTTTATATGACAAAGTTTATATGACAAAGACACTGCATTTACGGTATGTAGATAGATACACGTCAAAGACTAAGTAGAGTTGTCTTCAATAAAGTCATGGAGATACCCATCAGTCAAGTGTTCCCAGCACAATAAATCAAGGGCAATCTCTGATACCACAGCAGAAGCTGGGCTAGGTTGGGTGTCCAGTCGATGTGCTCTCAGTCAGGGGGGGGCGGGGTTCCATGCCTCTGCAGCCTGGGTAGTGGATCACAGTCAGCCTTGTGGCTCCTTAGCACCCAGTCTGAAGATTAGCGTTAACGTGGTTGGGGAGATGTACATGAATCAATCAGGATTACGGGCATTTCTTGTTTGGAGTTGTCCAGTTGGGTCGCTCAAGGAGGTGGGCCAGTCAGTCTATAAGGTGTGTCCAACAAAGGCAAGGGATAGGAGGGCTGGGGTAAACAGATATCCATGCTTTAGGAAGAAGATTGGGGAATCTAATCGTAGGAATTGGATGCTACAGGCTGGGATGCAGGGGAGAATGACAATTGTGAAAGGGGGCAACTGTACATGTCAGGGAGGGTATGGTAAACATTGATGAGAAAATGTCATGTGAGTGGGGGGAATCTGTCCACAGTAAGGATCACCTTGACTTCCAGGGATCTTACATGGTCACCTCATATGCCAGGGGCTGGGAGGAAGGATGTGCAGGTGTAGGTTCATTTACACATATCGAGGTGGAAGGCCCTTCTACCCTTTGGGGTATCCTGAGAGGAGATTTCTGAGGAGCTGTATGTAATTCATCCTCCAGCTGAGTGCCCACTGGTACTGTCCTGTCTCCTTGTGAGGAAGGGGCACGTGGTATAAGGTCAAGTGCCCCATAACCGGTAGCCCCCACCACCCCACATCCTGTTGCCATTGCTGATGAGGACTAATGACTAGAATGATAGAGTGTAGGCCCGTGCATATAGCTAACAAATCCTGAGACTGCTCGATGTGGCAGCCATTGTCTTAAATTTGAAGGCAGCCAGAAAATTGTATGTTTGAGGCAGCTGGCACTCCCAGATGACAGCTGCAATCCTGCAGCCTCTGGACTGTGAAGGCTATTGCTTCCCACATACCTGCCTCGTGCTCCTGTGTCTCCTAGTGCATGTCCATGACATCCCTGACTTCGGACACCACAGGATCCTGTTCCTGTCTGAGGCTCACCAGGTGCCTACACTCTGGCAGTTATCCAAGTGCCAGCAGCGTGGGAAGTTTCTTCCTTAGCCAGGTATAGAAACTTGGTGGTGATGTGCTCAGCAGATTCGGTGCCTGACTGATTTAGCAAAGTACCCAGACAGTTGCAAACATCTAAGCTGGTGGGGGTACCAGGATACAGTAAGGCCAGTGTTTCCTCTGAAGCTTTGGAATTCTTTCGGTGTACAGAAGCATTTCTTGTGGGCCTGCCCTCTTGATTGGCAAGACAGTGGAAATCGGACTTGACCCTCTACAAGACGCAAAACAGAGAAGATGACACGGCTGTGGATTGGAAGTGGCGCACAATCACACTGACAGCAGGGTTACAGTGAGAGTTGCAGTGGAGTGAAGAGTGGGACTTAATCAGTTGATGGGACACGGATGTTTTGGCATTGCTACAGGAGCAGTCCTGGTTTTCTCCTGTTAGGGGCAGGCTTCATTTCTCATGGAGGGTAAGGAACCTAATGTCAGGCATCGCACGACCACCGAGCCAGGCAATTTTTGCTCTATTAAGAGCTGTTTTTTCTTGGAATGAGAGAAAGGGAGGGATTAAGTGAGATAAAACGGCTGATGCAGCTATTAGTGCTGGTGCAGGTGGGGGAAAAGTAGTGATGTGTCCTGAGTGAGTGAGTGAGCAGGCAGCGCAGAGGGTATATAAGGTTAGTAATCTGGGATACTGGGGTGGTGAGAGTGAATGAGGGAAGCTGTTGTATGCAACACTGGGAGTCATAAAGCAAGAGTCTTATTGGGAGATGGCATGGGTGTCAGGTACCAGACAGGAGGGTGTGGCACTTACCGTGGTGGGGTCAAGACAGTCATTGACGTTCTTCCTGCATACCTGGCATCCATTCAGATTGCACAGATGGCACTGACCCAGATGTTGGCCACAGCCCAGAATGGCAGGGTCTGGTATAGTGTTCTCTGCCAGTCCTCCAGAAGACAATGGCCTTTACTCGACCATGTCCAAGGATCTCTAAGTTCCTGTCAGAGAATCACAGTGCCAATTTCCCCTGGTCTGACATCCTTCTGAATTAGTCTGGTTCTAAGCAGGGCAGCTTCAAAATGCTTCCACTGTTTCCAGGTACACAACAGCTTTTCAAATATGGCATGGGTGCAAGGGATTCCAATCTATCCTAGGATAATCGGTGAGTGGAAGTTCTTCTGGGTAGGGTGAGCAGTAGAATCAGGAGCCGAGGTATGTCATGGGGTGGAGTAGGTAGTTAATGAGGTGAGCTTGATACAATGCCCTGAGAAATCTCAACGGGCCTCGTGGAGAAAAGCCCTCTTGAAACTCCGTGAAATTTGCACAGCCAAAATACAGTAAGATCCAGCCCCACATTTATGTTGTCTTTACCTTTTACTGTTTTGTCTATGCTCCAGCTTCCCCATCCACATAGAATACTGGCTAGATGTAGCTTTTAATCTCATTTGGTTTTCAATGGAGGTATTTTTATTTCTGAAGAGCTCTGACATTTTTGTGAATGTTTGTTTTGGAAGTGTTATGTGATCCTTGATGTCTTAACCACTTTCCCTATCAGATGCTAAGTAAATGATTTGACGTGTTTTATTTCTTATGATTCTGCTATTGCTTTAAGTGTAATCCTTTTCTTTGATATTGTAATGCACACAGTTTTGCAACAACTTAATTATTATCAATACTTGTTACCGTTTGCTACAACTGTGCCTAGGATTGCTTGTAGACCTTCCTCATTATTTGCCATAACTAGTATATCATCCAAGGATCTTGGATGTTGTTAAGTTGGTTATTACAGAAAATTAAGACTCATGGGACTCATGCTCCAGAACTAGCCATGCCTCTGGATAAACTGTTCCAGTACAGCTACAACACTGGCATCTACCCGGTAATGCAGAAAATTGTACAGGTATGTCTTGTCCACAAAAAACAGGACAATCTTTTGTAACATCAGTCTATTCTAGATCATCATTAAATTGATGGAAGGGATTGTTGACAGTGCTACCAAGTGTCACTTATTCAGCAATAACCTGCTAACAGATGTTCAGCTTGGGTTCCACCAGGGCTATTTATCCCATGATCTCATGAAGTTGTGGTCCAAACATGAACAAAAAGAGCTGAAATCAATAGATAAAGTGAGGATGACTGACTTTGATATCAAGGTAGAACTTGACTGCTTGAGGCATTAAGGAGCCCTAGCAAAACTGAAGAAATTGGGAATCGGGGTTAAAACTCTCCACCGGTTGAAGTTATATTTAACCAAAAAAAAAGCTGTGGTTGTTTGAAGTCAATCATCTCAGTCACAGATCACCTCTGCAAACACGTCCACATAAGTATGTCAAGAGTGTTGTCCTAAGCCCAATCATGTGTAACTGCTTCATCAATGATCTTCCTGCTACTATAAAGCCAAAGGTGGAGATGTCCACTGATCATAGATCATAGAATCCCTACAGTGTTGAAACAGACCCTTCGGCCCAACCAGTCCACACCAGCCCTCAGAGCATCCCACCCAAACCCATACCCCTAATCGACACATCCCTGAACATTACTGGCAACTTAGCATGGCCAATCCACCTAGCCTGCACATCTTTGGACTGTGGGAGGAAACCCGAGCACCCGGAGGAAACCCATGCAGACATAGGGAGAACGTGCAAACTCCACACAGACAGTCGCCTGAGGGTGGAATCAAACCCAGGTCTCTGGCGCTGTGAAGCAGCAGTGCTAACCACTGAGCCACCGTGCTGCCCCCTGATGGTTGCACAATGTTCAGCAACATTAACAACTTCTCAAGCAGTACATGTCCATTCGATAGGACTTGGACAATATCCAGGCTTTGCCTGAAAAGTGGCAAGTGACATTTGCAGCATACAAATGCAAGGCAACGACCATCTCTAACAAGAGAAAATCTGACCAGAGTCAACACAGTGTCGAGGTGGAGGAACACAGCAGGTCTGGCATCAGAGGAACAGGAAAATCGACGTTTCGGGTTGAGAACTTTCATCAGAACTTTGCCTCCCTAATAGCATTGGAGTATACGTATGGCACTTCAAGGTAGCTCAACACATTAAGGATAATTAGGAATGGCCAATATTAAAAATAATTAGTGTGTATTGAAGCTTGTTTAATGGACATAAAACAGGAAATAGGAATAAAAATGTAA
Source organism: Rhincodon typus (assembly GCF_021869965.1). Lineage (NCBI taxonomy): Eukaryota > Metazoa > Chordata > Chondrichthyes > Orectolobiformes > Rhincodontidae > Rhincodon > Rhincodon typus. The sequence continues at coordinate 41,285,115 of NC_063358.1, read as the reverse complement.
AAAGTAAGGTATAAAATAAGGTAGTAAAGAAAGCTTTAAGGATGCAAAGCAGCTACAAACCAATACAAATAGGTTAAGTAAGTGGTCAAGAACATGGCAGGTGGAATATAACTTGGTGAAATGTGAACTTATCTACTTTGTTGGTCCTCATATCATCCATGCCAACACACGCATTCACCCATTCCGAATGGCCCCTCATAATCACCATGTTAAACTTATGACCTTTTTCACCTATGTTAATTTAATGCCAATTCATGGCAACCTACTGAGACACGCTTTGCCCTAACACCCTCCAGCCATCTCACCAAATATCCACCAGTGGCAGATCTCAGAAATTTAATTCAGATTAAATAAATGTAACAAAATGAATATTTTGAGGAGGGAACAAGGAATGTTGATGAGGGTACTGTATTTAATGTGGTTCATATGGATTTTAGCAAGGCTTTAAGTCTGCCATGACTGACTGGTCAAGAAAGTAAGAGCCTACGGGATCCAAAGCAACGTGGCACATTGATTCCAAAATTGGCTGAGATGCAGAAAGCCAGGGTCATGATAGAGGGATGTTTCTGTAACAGAAAATCTGTTTCCAGTGGGGTTCCATTGGGCTTGGTGTTGCGTCCCTTAGCGTCTACATTAATGACTTGGACTTAAATATAGGGGGTATGGCATGATCAAGATGTTTGTGGATGACTTGAAAATTTATGAAACAGTAAATAGTGAGGAGGATAGCTGTAAACTGCAGGAGGATGCCAACAGATTGAGCAGCTGGGAAGAAAAAGTGACAAATGGAATTGAACCTGGGAAAGTATGACGTAATGCATTTGTGGAGGGCTAAAAAGCAAGGGATTACACTATGATTAGTAGGGCTCTGGAAAGTACTGTAGATCAGACAGCCCTTGGTATGCACATCTGCAAATTCATGTAGGTAGCAGGGTATAAAAACAAAGTTGCTGGAAAAGCTGAGCAGGTCTGGCAGCATCTGTAGAGGAGAAAACAGAGCTTTCTGAGGTAGGGTCACTGGACCCGAAATGTTAACTCTGATTTCTCCTCCACAGATGCTGCCAGACCTGCTGAGCTTTTCCAGCAACTTTGTTTTTGTTCCTGATTTACAGCATCCGCAGTTCTTTTGGTTTTTATTTAGGTAGCAGGGTAGATAGATAAGTGGTTAAGAAGGCTTATGGAATACTTGATTTTCTTAGATGAACCACAGAATATAAGAGCATAGAGATTATGCTGGAACTGTAAAAAACACTGGTTTAGAACATAACTGAGGTGTACATGCAGTTCTGGACTCTACATTTTTGTAAGGTTATGACTGCACTGGAAGGATGCAGATGGACCAGAATGCTGCCTGGGGCCAGAGGGTCTGAGGTGTGAGCAAATGTTGGAAGGCCAGGGTTGTTTTTCTTGGAATAGAAAGGTTGAGAGGGGATAAAACACAAACTGCTGGATAAGCTCAGCAGGACTGGCAGCAGCTGTGGAGAAAGAAAAACAGAATTAATATTCTAAGTCCAGAAAGACTCTTCTTCAGAACTTTCCCAAATGCTGTCAGATCTGCTGAGTTTCTACAGGACTTTCTGTTTATATTTCAGATTTCCAGCATCCACAGTATTTTGCTTTTCTTTGAAGGTTGAGAGGGGACATGATAAAGTAGTGTAAGATAATGAGGGGAATATATTGGATGGATAGAAAAATGTTTTCTTCCATCAGTGAAGGGCTCATAACGGGGGCATAGATTTAACATAACCAGTCGAGGCTAAGAGGGGATTTGAGGGAAATTTTTCACTGAGAGAACTTATTACTTGAAATGATGGCTGAATCAAATGCTGCTGTAACATTTAAGATATTTAGATAACTTTTGCATTACCATAGTCTCTAAGGCTACGGGCCAAGAGCTGGAAAATGGGATTAGTGTAGTCAGATCGTTGTTGACCAGTGCAGTCACAATGGGCTGAATGGCCTTGTTCTGTGCTGTAAATGTCTATAGTCTGTGAGTCACATCTACCCTGTCAAAAGACATCAAAATTCTAAAGCTCTCTATTAGGTAACCCCTCAGGCCTTTATATCCAGGAGATATATCTTCTACACTATCCTTGTCTATTCTGTTACCTTTGCAATGAATTCAATAAGGTTGAAATTCAAAACTTATTCTTTTGATCCATTTCACGAACAGTGTGTTGTACATTATCTGTACACTGTAGGACTAAAATCACAGTTAGCTTGAGATATAACTGCTAATAAGCTATGTAAACTCAACAGAGGTTCATAACATTGAGCTGTGCCCGCTGCTTCATGAGACATTTTGAAATCTCTGATTGACAATGAGCTGTGAGACTCGATCCGATCATACATGATACTCAGTTTGAGTTCCTTATTCTGTACAGTTTCAGAATAACTCAGGATATTATTGCCAAGAGAGTAGAAACAAGTTACTTCACTAATTGTGGATAATATATGATGATTCGTACCTCAAAATCAAGATCGGAGTACCTCACTCTTTTCCTCTGTAAAAATAACAAACAGATGAAATTAGTTAACAAATAAGTTTTTGGGAAGGAATTTATTGAATTTATTAATGCAATTCCCCTCCCACTTTTTTTAGCTTTCCTTGCACAATACATCAAATCCACAGCAACAGAAGGGCAACCCCTGATGCCTGGGATGTGGATAAATGCAACTTGTGGAAGCACTTCATCACGTGCCCCTGATTGACTGTGCAGCCAATTGTCTCATGTTGGCACATTAATATGCACCACCAGATTTTAACATGTTGGCAGATGACTTGATGGCAGTTCTACATGTCGTTTTTGTTCTCCTTGTCACACAACTTCTTCATGAAAGGGCCACCCTCACGTGTGTATTTCCTTGAATGTTGAATATTAAGGAATGGTTTAATAAGAATGTTTAAGTTGGTTAAAGGATTGATAAGACAAAGAAATCAGAACAAGGGGGCGTACCCATAAAATGAGTTCCATGCCCTTCATAAGTGGTGTCAGGAAACAACCCATTCAATTCTGGTCTCCCTGCTTTAGGAAAAATGTTGTTAAACTTTAAAGGGTTTAGAAAAGATTTACAATGTTGTTGCTGGGACTGGAGGGCTTCAGGTATAGGGAGAGGCTGAATAGATTGGGGTTTTTTTCACTGGAGTGCCAGAGGTTGAGGGGTGACCTTATACAGGTTTATAAAATCATGACAGCCACGGATTAGGTGAATAGCCAAGGTTTCTTCCCAGGGTAGGGGAGTCCAAAACTAGAGGGCATAGGTTTAAGATGAGAGGGGCAAGATTTAAAAGGGACCTAAGGGGCAACGTTTTCACGCAGAGGGCGGTGTGTGTATGGAACGAGCTGCCACAAGAGGTGGTGGAGGTGGGTACCATTAAAACATTTAAAAGGCATCTGGGTGGGTACATAAGTAGGAAGGGTTTAGAGGGATATGAGCCAAATGCTAGCAAATAGGACTAGATCAGTTTAGGATAGCTGGTCAACAAGAACAAGTTGGACTGAAGGATCTGTTTCTGTGCTGTATTACTGTATGACCATAAATCTGAACTTGCTCCTGCAAAAACTATTGAGGTCTGAATCAGCTAAACATTTCAAATCTGAGTGTCATACTGTACACAGGTACAATAGGTTGAAACCTTCTGTGCTAGGTTATCCCAGAAGCTTAATATTTTTGTAAGGGAACGTTAATAAAGGTTACAAAATCAAGGCAGGCAGACTGGAATTAAAATACAGAGCAGCTATAGAATGGCTGAGACAACAAGGTGCAGGGCTGGATGAACACAGCAGGCCAAGCAGCATCATAGGAGCAGAGAGGCTGACGTTTCGGGCCTAGACCCTTCATCAGAAAAGGGGGCGGGGAAGGGGGTTTTGAAATAAATAGGGAGAGAGTGGGAGGCGGATAGAAGAGGGATAGAGGAGAGGATAGGTGGAGAGGAAACAAACAGGTCGAGGAGGCGGGGATGGAGCCAGGAAAGGTGAGTGTAGGTAGGGAGTTAGGAAGGGGATAGGTCAGTCCAGGGAGGACGGACAGGTCAAGGGGGCGGGATGAGGTTGGTCGGTAGGAGATGGAGGTGCGGCTTGAGGTGGGAGGAGGGGATAGGTGGGAGGAAGAACAGGTTAGGGAGGCAGGGATGAGCTGGACTGGTTTTGGGATGCGGTGGGGGGAGGGGAGATTTTGAGATATTATCACGGTTGGGGCCAAATTGGGAAGGCTTGAATGTGGATTGTAGTCCATTGGGGATGATCTGGTTCCGTAGGCAGGTGCTAAGGAAGGTGATGTGGCTGTAGTACCTGGTTTGCTTCAGGACGTGGTCGAGCAGTTTCAGGGCCGAAGCGTTTACGAGAGAGTTGCAGTGGGAGAGAGATCCCTTGAGGTTTGTCCGGAGGGAGGAGGGTAACTTCTTCAGGTTAGGCATCCTTAGAAGAGGCTTCGCAGTGGGGTTAAAATTGAATCAGAGATAGTAGGAACTGCAGATGCTGGAGAATCCGAGACAACAAGGTGCAGGGCTGGATGAACACAGCAGGCCAAGCAGCATCATAGGAGCAGAGAGGCTGATGTTTCGGGCCTAGACCCTTCATCAGAAAAGGGGGAGGGGAAGGGGGTTTTGAAATAAATAGGGAGAGAGTGGGAGGCGGATAGAAGAGGGATAGAGGGATAGAATGGCTGAACTTGTTTATGGGTTCAGTCCAGGTCTCAAGTTCCAGGATCAAATGACGGAGGATGATACTTAAATTTACCAGAATTATAGTCTTTTACAATCTCATGTGAACTTGAATCAAAGCTTGTAAAAGCCCATTGGCTCAAGAACCATTGTAGCACTCCGTCATAAAAACACATAAGCCCTTGAGATCATGGTGGCACAGAGGCTAGCACTGCTGCCTCACAGCTTCAGGAACCCAGGTTCTATTCAAGCCTCAGGTGAGTGCTTGTGTGAAGTTTGCACCTTCTTCCCATGTCTGTGTGTTTGCTCTGGTTTCCTCCCACAGTCCAAAGATGAACAGGTTAGGCAGTTTGGCTATGCTAAATTGCCTACAGTGTCCAGGGATATGTAGGCTAGGTAGGTTAACCATGGGAAATGTAGAGTTATGGGGAGGGTGTTGGGGGGGAATTCTGGGTGGGATGCTCTTCGGATAGTTGGTGTGGACTCAATGGGCCAAATGGCCTCTTTCCACATGGCAGGGATTCTACGAATATGTAGATGGATGTGTGATTTACAGGCTCAAGCCAAGAGCACATCAGACTGAGCCAATAACAGTGCAAATAAGAACAGAGTGAAAGTAAGGACTTCTAAACTAGCAATTCACTGGAAGTGGAAACTAGATGCAGAGGAGGAAAGAAACAGCTTATAATAAACACTTCAAATTACAGTATAGAAAGGGATAATGACATTTCCTTTCTGAAAACTGTGAATTTCCAGCATGAAGACTTAAACAATCACTGTTCAGGTACAGTTACTGACTTTGTATTGAAGTTCAAAATCTCACACTTAAAATGGACAAGGAAAACTTCATTCATTCACAGGATGAGGGTGTCACTGGGCCAGTTAGCATTTATTGCCCATCCCTAATTGCTCAGAGGGCATTTCAGAGTCAACCACATTATTGTGGGTCTGGAGTCATGTGTAGGCCAAACCAGGTATGGATGGCAGTTTCCTTCCCAAAGGACACTAGTGAACTAGATGGGATTTTTCCCCAACAATTGGCAAGGGAATTACAGGCATCATCAGACTCTTAATTTCAGATATTTATTGAATTCAAATTTCACCATCTGCTGTAGCAGGATCCAAACCTGGGTCCCCAGAACATTACCTGGGTCTCTGGATTAACAGTCCAGTGATAATACCATTAGGCCATTGCCTCCCCTGATGGGGAACATGGAATACGTCACACATCAAGTGGAGACCAGTTTCCTAAGAGGAGGTGGATGAAAACTAGGGAACAGGTGATGAAGGAGGAATAAAGGGCGAACTATCTAGTGGAAATGCTGGAAGTAAAGGTTTAAACAACAACAGCAGAACAACCACTCCTAAACAGAATTAATGCTCCAGTTTCATGTGGGAAAAATCAGTACTTCAGATGAGCTATTAAATGTTTAGCAATGTCATGAGAGACAAGTTATAATTCAACACCAGAAATGTTGCAACTCTTCAAACAGCAGGTAGAATTGAAGAAGCGTTTCTAACCCATTGAACAATGCAACCCCAAAAATATTATAGCTTAAATTACATTCTTTTGGTTTCCTCTCCTGCATGTGCTCTCTCACTTTCAGCTTGTGACTGCTTTCGATCGTCTTTGCATTTCTCTTTGATTTCTTGTAGCTGTACCTTTTCTGTCAATTTCCTCTACAAAGGCCAAGCTCCTGGAAACACTGCTGACTGCATTATTGATCAAAGTATTAAACAGGTTAACCACAAGAATTGGGCATCATCTGGACAGGTTGGGGGTTAGTGGTGGGGATCTGTGCTAATCTCACCATGTTCCTTCCTATTAATAGAATCTGTCCATATATTCAATCTCTTCTTAAATGTTCGCTATATTCCAGACATTCTCCATCCTAACCACATAGTGTTCTGTCTTTACCTCTTGTATTTTCAGGGACAAACTGAAAACAGAAAACTGAAGAGTAATGACAGGAAAGGGAGGCACACAGAAATTGAGGCAGTGGTGAATGCAGTAAGTAAAAAGCTAGGAAAGAATGAATAACAGCCATGACAGAGGACAGTAAAATATTGGTAATTTAATCTCCATTAAAGACATCCATCATTTCCTCATACTTCTTCCTGTGATTTCTATGATATTCTTACTATACCTAATCATTGGTGCTTACAAAGCCTTACTATGACAGAACTGTAGCCCTCCGGAACTTCCATTTTTTTTATGATTACTTTTTCCACTACTGCCTGTGAGCCAACCCACTAATTTTCGAGAGCAAAGGTAAGTGACAGACTCAGGGAAAAACAGTAAACAACTATCTGTTTACTTCCTCCCTGCTGATTGGTGATGGGACAGTGTTCCAAGCAGACCATGAGTTCCACGATTATGAAACCACTTTCCACGTGTATTGCTATGTGTGCTGAAAGTTTATGTGGCAGTGACAGATATCACAAGAAAGCCTGATAACAGACATTAACTCAAATAAATTTTCCCAGTCTGGATCATTGAATAGTGAGCAAAGCTGCCAACTGTGACTAATTTTGTTCCCACTTCACATCACTAACACTGAGACTAATTGCAGAATCCTCAGTGATATCAAGATCAGCTACTTACGTATGTATCAGGAATTAAATTTGAGCTATCACTGATCTGCATAAATTGACATTACATGACAACATCCATGTCCCTGGATAGCTTCTTAGTTACGTGGAGAGATCAATTGTCTAGAATGTTCTCTAATAAGAGCAACTTGCATTTACATAGCGTCTTTACAGGAGTGTAATCTGAAAAAAAATGACACCTTGGAAAGGTGACAAAATGGTGGGTCAAAGAAAGATACTTTAAGTTGTGACATACAGGGAGAAAGCTGGAGAAACAAAGTGGTTTAAAAAGAGAACGCCAGAGTTTAGGATCTAGATAGGGGCTGTTGTCCATTGTGAAGCAAAAAATGTAGGGTCTAATAGAGACAAAAGTTAAAGCAGAGTTTAGATTTATAGGGCTGTGGAGCTGGTGGTGAAGAAGTACTGAAGGTTGAGATGATCGAGGAATTTTAATGAGGAACTGAACACTACTGTTAGAAGCCTGTTCTGGCCTTCTCTATAGTATAGTGGTCAGCAACCGTCCCTGTCATGTGGGAGACTAGGGTTCAATTCCTTGCTGTTCTGAGGAAGGGTCACTGGGCCCAAAATATTAACTCTGTTTTTTCCTTCACAGATGCTACCAGACCTGCTGAGCTTTTCCAGCAACTTTGCTTTTGTCCCTGATTTACAGCATCTGCAGAGCTTTTGGTTTATACTGCTGTTAGCAGGAGTTGAACACTACTATTAGAACTGTAGTAGTTCAAGGATAATGTCCATTTAAACCTTCTTACAGCAACTACAAATGAGTAACACATATGGTCTTATCATTGTTGCCCAAATCTCAAGAGCAAAAAGAAAAGGCCAAGGTGTGTGTGAACTGTTGAGGTTGAGAATGGGAATGACAGCATTTTGGAGAAGGCTATTTAAAGTTTTGGCAAAGATCTGTAGCTTGGGTTGTGGATGAGGCTGTTGACTTGCTCACCAAGCTGGCTTGTCTTTGTTCAGGCATTTTGTCACCATGCTAGGTGACATCATCAGTGGAGCCCTCTGATGAAGTGATGTTATTCTGCTCCACTTGGAATTTAAACTGTCTGATCCGTTATGGTGAGTACTGTCATTTCCGGTTTTGATCTGTATGGGTTTATATATGGGGTCCAATTCTATATGTTCATTGATTGAAGTATGGGTGGAGAACAATGCCTCTAGGAATTCCTGTGCGTGTCTATGTTTGTCTTGGGCTACTATGGTTACTTTATTATTCTTCAATGCAGCAAGATGCAAATTCAGTTTTGAAGTAACACAAAACAGTGATTCAACAGTATTGCAGAAAATGGAAAAGAGGTGGGTGTATAGTGGCTGCCCATTCGCTATCACCCATTTTCAATAAATTTAGAATTTTAACCCGTGCAGCAGAAAGGCTGATTTTTAGAAAGAAAATAAATCTCATCACCTTCTTTACCTTTTGATATAAATTTTTTTGCATGGCTAAATTTAATGAGCCTGACAAGAACAAGAAAATCAACTCAGAGTGCCAAATTCAATTCTTCCAATGGCTTTACTCTCAGTTTCAATGAATTATATACAAAATAATTCTTTGGATAATGAGCCAGTTAACAGATTATTCTAAAAGGTTTACTCAATCATCTTCTACTCAAACTCACTGGAACCACAGTCTCTTGGGAAGTTATTCAAATATCACAGGTGCACTGATTTAGAATTTTCATCCAACCACTTGATTACAGTCTTCATGTGAAATCCCAGGGAAGGTGTCATGTGTTTGGTAGGACAGTAATGAAGGGTGGCCAACCTGAACTTCAGAATATCAAAGCTAGGGAATGTTCTCCAGCTGTAGAGAGACAGAATAGAGTCTAACTGGACTCCCACAGAATTTTCTTTTTCCATAGAATCCCTACAGTGTGGAAGCAGGTCATTTGGCTACACCAACCCTCCAAAGAGCATCCCACCCAGATCCACTCCCCTAACCTACCCTACCCTACCTACCTCTGTAACTCTATATATTCCTATGGCTAGCCTACCTAGCCTGCACGTTCCTAGACACTGTGGGGCAATTTAGCATGGCCAATCCATCTAATTTGCACATCTTTGGACAGTGGGAGGAAACACACACAGACACAGGGAGAACATTCAAATTCCATACAGACAGCTGCCTGAGGCTGGAATCAAACCTGAGTTTCTAACACTGTGAGGCAGCAGTGCTAACCCTGAGCCACCATGTCACCCCCTAGAAGGCACTCCTCCATAGAACCACAGCAAAGTTATGGCACAGAAACAGGCTATTTAGCCATTGCTCCAGCACCAATGGAGAAAAAGAAGAAAATGAACTAGTTATTCATTTTATTACTATTTTCATGCATCTGGTCCACAGCCTTGAATATTACAGCTCTTTGGGTGCACATTCAGGTACCTTTTAAATGAGTTGAAGATTTCTGCTTTAACCATTAATCTAGGTGGTAAATTCCAGACACTCACCACTCTCTGGGTGAAAAGTCCCCTCTAATCCTTCTACCAATCATCTTAAATCAATGTCACCTGGTAACTGATCTTTCAAATATAGGAAATGGGTCTTTCCTATCTAGACAACTCAATCTTTTGTACCCTCCATTATGTCAATGCTCAGCCTTCTCAGTTCTAAGTAAAACAAGCCTAGCATATCTAAGTTTCCTCCATAGCTGCAACGTTCAAGCCCTAACAACATTCTTAAAAATCTCTTCTGTACTGTCTCCAGAGCAATTATGTCCTTTCTACCATTGTGACCAGAACTGTACTCAAAATTCTACCTGCAGCTAAATCACATTTTATACAGTTCCAACACTGCAATCCTGTTTTTGTATTCTAAACCTGGTCCAATAAAGCAAAGCATTTAATATGCTTTCTTTACAACCATAACCAAATGTTTTGCCACCTTAAGGTACCTGTGGACATGCACTCTTTGGTCTCTCATCTCCTCTCCCGCTCTCAATATTCTTCTATTTAATGTGTACTCCCTAGCTTTGTCTGCCTTCTCTAAATGTATTACCTCACATTCCTCCAGACTGCATTTGCCACTTTAACACCCATTCAAACAAGCCATTTTATCATTCTGGAGTTGAGAGCTATCATTTTCACTATCAACTACATGGCCAATCTTTGTATCATCTGCACATTTTCCAATCATGCCTCCCACATTTAAGTCCAAATCATTAATATATGCAAATATAAAGAACATCAATAATGATCCTTGTGGAAAGCTCCTGTCAAAACACTTTCCTTTGCAAAAATTTCCATCAACTGATAACCTTTGTTTCCTGCAGTGGATCTGACTTGCCATATTCTTTTGTATCCCTTTTCACTCTTCTGACCAGTCTGCCAAGTGAGGCCTTGGGAAATCCCTGACCGAAGTCCATGTTGACAATATCTACAGCATTCTCCTAACTTCACCAATGGCGCTACAGTACCCAACTCATACTTTAAACAATCAACATTCTGCGTCTGTCTCAAAAAGTCACTCCAAAATTAACTCAACCTGGAGTCTAAAGCAGAGCCATCTAAATCAAGTTATAAGTTACTCAAAATTGGGGAAAATCCAAAGTTCAAAGGCAGGAAAATTGTCAAGAAAGGTGGGGAAAATTTCCTGCCTTGAGTTATGGAGCACAAACAATTGAGGTAGAGTCTCAGTCATCCTGAATCACCAGTAACTGATGAACTGGGACTATTACAGGTAAACTTAAAAACTATATCAACAGTAACGTAGCCTCAAGATGAGCACTGCATCCCAGTCTCTGAACATTTAAGCTTAACTTTCCAGCTAAGATTGTCCTTCTGATAAGTACAAATCACATCATAAAATATGGAAACTACTTTGTGTTTTATATAAGTTAGGAGATGCGCAGAAGTAATGGAATTCTGGTAAAAGAATGAGACTGAATATTAAGGACTAAGGGTCATGCACTCAAATTAATTGGACTGATTTATGTGATTCTGCATTAGATCTCATAGTTGAAAAAGCACAAGCGAGAAATCGCATTTATTTAACTCCCGTAATGTAGAAAACACCCTGAGGCACTTCAAGGAAGTGTCACGATACACAAAGAAAAGTTGGGATAGATGACCAATGTACATTCTGATATACGTTTTAAGAAGAAGCTTAAAAGAGAAAACAGATATAGAAAGATGGAGAGGTTTTCAGAGGGGATTCCAGAGTTCCATGGCTAACCCATGATCTGTGGACCTGGTCCCTATAATAGAGGAGCGGTTGGGGTGTACAAAGCGTTCTATAGCTCACCTGCTCTCAGACCAACTGAAAGCCTTAACTGATCAATTATTGCCCATTTATGGCCCTTAATCTGCCTTTGCTGTCATAATCCCCTGGACATTGGAGGCGGGTGAGAGCAGAAAGGCTTTTTCTTTCAAGAAATTTGGTGAAAAGGCTGGAAGGAGAGGGGTGTATTATTTGGGGGGTACCTTGTGGGGTAATGTCCATTGCTATGTCCCCCATTTCGAGCTTCTTACCAGCCCTTCAAAGTATGTACCTCAAACTACTCCCTGGAAATGCCCAATTCCTACCCATCCCAAAATCTCAGGACTTATCTGGGTCTGGTGTTCATCCCAGTCTCTGTGGGCTGACTTGCAGTCCCAGCTATGACCATGAATGAGTTCTGGTGCTGTGGAACAGTTAGAGCTGTTGACAAATCAGGTGGCTGGCTGCACTTGAGGGCAAGCCTTCCTTCCGCAACAGTGAAGACTGATCCTCACCTTACTTAGGCTGTCCAGAATGTTTGATTGCTGGAAAGCGAACTTATTCAAAGATTAGCTTGAACTGAATTTTCTTCCAGGGAAACAACAGCATAAACGTGTAAAATCTAGCCCATGTCTACAAATTGGACTTGCTATTAGGCTAGAATTTAACGTATGTGGAGATCACAGAAGGTTTTAGGACTGGAGCACAACACAGAGATAGGATGGCTGAGGGAACTGAATGAACAAGAATGAGAATTTTTAAATGGAGATATTGCAAGTTAGGAGCCAAAATTAAGGAAAAAACCCGAAGATGGGAGTTGAGAAAAAAATTGCAAACACAATGGAGTTTAGATAGGCTTCTCACAGTCTGAAAATGCAAAGTTAAGGCAACAAGTTAGGAGTCATTAAATGAAAACTCCATAGGAAAGATAGTACGACTTTTCTAAGGAGTTGCTGTAAATGACTGAGGGGCAAGGAACATAAGCAAATTTCATTCTGAGATTTTATACAGGCCGTAGGCAGGAGGTTACCTGGTTCCTCAGCAAAAGAGTTTCCTAAAGGTTTTGTCACACTCATTAATGACAGGCAACTGCCTGAATTAATGGAGAAATGTCATTAAGTACAGCAAGGTGGAACAGTGGTTGGCACTGCTGCCTCACAGTGCCAGGTACCTGTGTTAAATTCCATCCTTGAGTGACCGTCTGTGTGGAGTTTACACATTCTCCCCGTGTCTGCGTGGGTCTCCACTGGGTGCTCCTTTTTCCTCCCACAATCCAGAGATGTGCAGGTTAGGTGGATTGGCCGTGCTAAATTGCCCCAGACTTTTAAAAAAAATATTAATGGGATGAGGGCATCACTAGCTAGGCCAGCATTTATTGTCCATCCCTAATTGCCCAGAGGGCAGTTAAGAGTCAACTACATTGTTGTGGATCTGGAGTCATACGTAGGCCAGATCAGGTAACGACGCAGGTTCCCTCCCTAAAGGGCATTAGTGAATTGGATGGGTTTTTCCAGCAATCAACAACAGATTCATAGTCATCGTTAGATTCTTAGTTCCAGATTTTTTAAATATAAAATTCAAATTCCACCATCTGCCATGGCAGGATACAAACCTGGGTCCTCAGAACATTGCCTTCTCTCTGGATTAATCCAGCAATAATACCACTAGGCTGTTGCTTTCCCCGAATGTCCAGGGATGTGTGGCTAGGTGGATTAGCCATGTTAAATGCAGGGTCACATAGATAGGGTGGGGGATGGTGTGTGAATCTGGGTATTTGCTTTTCGTACAGTGGGTGCAGACTGGATGGACCAAATGGCCTCTATCTGCAACTATAGAGATTCCATGATACCAGATGAACTCGACCTCAAACTCCTGCAGTGCTATTTGTGGGAATTTGAAGGCGTTGGCAAATACCATTCTTTTATTCCAATTTAATGTGAAAATCACAAAAGAATTATGTTTTGTGCATAGCTGATACCATGTAGGGCTCAGCTAAGTCTAAATGTGATCATTGTCTCACTGTCAATGTGAGATGGACATGATGCCTTTAGCAATGCCTCCTTCCTCTGTAATATTCTGACAGCAAATATGGCCAGCTCAATATCATTACTTTAACTTACTTCTAAGGAACCCGTGGAGTTTGTTGCACTTGGTTTGCTGCGTGGCATGGTTCTGCTCCTGTCAGCAAGTTCAGATGCTAGAATGTGCCTCACTGAAGGGTGCTGTTTGATGGGTACATTCCGTGGATGATTAAGCGTACCATAAGGTTGATTTAAGTTAATATTGATATGATCAAGTGATGCAAAGTTAGGATAAACCTCTGACTCGACTGGTTGGTTTCCACCAATATTGTGCCTGTTGTCATCCACATTGATGTTTAATTTGTTGTCCTCTTTGATGAAAGGCTTTAAGCTGACTGTGCGCCTTGGGAGTACCATGTAGTCACCTTCTAGTGGCTGCTCCTGTGCCCGCCTCCACTTCACATCCACTGGTTTCAATGTATTCTCTGTGCACAGATACAGTGTTCCCCTCAACTCATTGTTGGTTTCTTTTTTGGCTGGTTGCTCATTAAGTTCATTCATACCAGACATCATGTTGTGCAACTGGTGCATGGGAGGCAACTGAACCAAGACATTTCCTGGTGGAATATTTCCCGGAAGGGTTGTGAAGTTCATCCCCTCACTGTTTGTATGCAGCTTCTCATCTTCCTCATCATCCAATGAAATACGAGACAGTGTTCCAGTAATAGTTGCAGGATTACAAGTATTAACCTCCTTGAAGAGCACTAGGGATACAGAAACAATGAAAGACATGTAAGTTACTAAAAACTGCTTTAGATCTTTTTCAGTCTGTTACATTTTTAAGCTTTTTAAAAAAATTATCTAAAACTGGATTTAGCTGACGAGATATGTACATTTACTCAGTTCAAGGGTTGACTGTGCTTTACGGTATCCTCACCTGGGAGCAGAAGAGGTTAAGACCCTCTCCGTAGAGGCTTGGGCACATAATCCAGGCTGACACTTCAGTGAGATAGGGAGGAGGGACTGATGAAATGTTATATTGTAGCCTGCCTCTACCCTCTCAGGCCTATGAAAACAGTGGAAGAGATAATCCCAGTGTCTTGGTCAATATGGATCCCTCAAACAACATCTCCGAAATCAGATTATTGGATAATTATCACATTGCTGCTTGTAGGATATGTGTAAACATCATGCTGCGTTTCCTCCATTACACAAGTAATTAATTGGCTGTAAGACACTTTGAGACAACCTGAAATCATGAATGGTTCTAAATATATCAAGGTCTTTCACTCTTGTGCTGTATTGCTGGATTGCCTGTACATTCCAGTACTAGCAGTGGCTGAAGCATGATGCAAGCTTTTTATGTATGGACGCAGATCTTCCAACCTACAGATGGTCAGAGACTGGATGTCCCCTACAGATGGCCACTCAGAAGTCCTGATGCAGTGACTATGTGGCAATTGCCAGGAGAACTCCTAACCCTGATCCCACACTACATTGACTCCCTGACTACTCGCTGCGACTCGCTCTGACCCAACTTGAAAAACCCCAATATGCAACTGTACCTTCCTGATATGTGACTACAACCCCCGACCTCAATTCTCTGACACTTGACTGCCCCCAACGACACAATACTGTCCTGACCCCAGACCCTGAACCATCTACTACAGAAATGTTCTGAAGAAGGGTCACTGGACTCAGAATTTTAATAGTGCTTTCTCTCCACAGATGCTGCCAGACCTGCTGAGTTTTTCCAGCAATTTCCCATTTTATTACAACAGACATGTCATTCTGAACACAGCACAGGGAAAGGAGTCAGCAGGTTTGAAGAGAATGCGGAAAGCAGGGAGTGGCTTCATTCTGAACACAGCACACAGACAGAAGGCAGCAGGTTTTAAGAGAGATTGGAGAGCAGGGAAAGGCTGAGTTGGGAAAAGATAATCCAAAAGTGCTGTCACAGGAGATCTGTAAATGTATTGGTTAGTGAGAAGCTCCTGTTAGGGGATCAGTATAAATAGCCTGAAACTAAAAAAAAATTATGAAGAAGTAGCAACTCTTTGGTTTTATGTAAGGTATACTAGCAAAAAGGAGGTAAAATTAAATCAAGTCAAGGTGAAATAAATTAAAACCAAAGGAAGATAAAGTTTATAACATAAATGAAGTACGGTTAAATTAATAGTAAGTTTGTTTAGTCAGTTTATATTATTCTAAAAGTACCAAATAGTTTTCAGAGTTACAGGATGACAAATCAGCAGGGACAAGTGGAATATACATCCTGTTGTACGTGTGAAATCATGGATATGCCACGTGCCCCAGGCAAGCAGATCTGCAGGAAGTGTTACTGACCCGCACAAGCTTGAGCTCCTGGTTTTGGGACTTGAGCAGCAGTTGGTATCTTGGTTGTGCATCTGCAAGGCAGAGGACTCCATGGGTAACACACATAGGGAGGTGCTCACATTATAGGTTGGGAAGGTACAGGCAGAGATGGAATGGGTAACTAATAGAATAAGAAAAATGGGCAAATTGTGCAGGAGTCCTGAGGATTTCCTTTTTGCCAATTGGTATTCCATTTTAGAAAATAGTGAAGGTGATGGTTCCTGAAGGGACCACAGAAACAAATCTATGACACTGAAGGTGTGCAGCTTAACTGGGAGGGGATGGCACAACAGAAAAAAATGGATCAGATATTCATTTCGGTCCAGGAAACGTAGGCATCGGATGATGTGTTGCCTCCTCTGTGCCAGGGTCAAGGATGTCATGGAGTGGTTGCAGGACATCCTTCTAGGGAGGAGGATCAGTCAGAAGTCATGGTTCACATTTGTACCAATGACATAGTAGGAAGAGTGATAAGGTCATGAATGCAGATTTCAGGGAGTTAAGAAAGAAATTAAAAGCAGGACCTCAAGAACAGTAATTTCAAGATCAGAACAGTTCTGACGAAGATAACAAGGTGTAGAGCTGGATGAACACAGCAGGCCAAGCAGCATCAGAGGAGCAGGAAAGCTGACGTTTCGGGCCTAGACCCTTCTAGGCAAAAAGCCCCAGCACGCGATCGCAGTCAACAGGCCGAGAAGCGATTTCTGAAGAAGGGTCTAGGCCCGAAACATCAGCCTTCCTGCTCCTCTGATGCTGCTTGGCCTGCTGTGTTCATCCAGCTCTACACCTTGTTATCACAGATTCTCCAGCATCTGCAGTTCCTACTAGTTCTGTCGAAGGGTCACTGGACTCAAAACATTAACTGACTTTTGTTATGGGGTAGATGAGAAAATTGTGAGTAGTTGAGACATCAAAGAATTGAAAGTTTTGGTGAGGGAAGGGTGTTCTGTGGGTTGTGAGTATTTGATAGATTTAGAGTACTTAGAATTGATGTGGAGTTTGTGGCATTATGTGGGCATTAACTGTCCATTGTAGGACCTCAACTGGTGGCAGGGTTGGGACTTCTGATTTTCCTGATGAATAGTATTAATCAGAATGAGAGTAGGACAACATATGAATGATTAACGGTGAGAACAGGATTCACCATTAACGACACGCTAAAGCACTCACCCGACTGGCAGGCCAGGTCCACGTCCTTTTCAAAATCTGTCTATAAAAAGGAAGCAAGAAACAAGGAAAAAAAACAATAAATTAGAAACAGAAGTTTTCTGCTGAATGAAATTAGATTGTTTTGAAGCATTCATTTAAAATTTCTAAATAGTAAAAGGGGACACCGAGGTCCTGAATGAAAAGCTAGTAGCAAACTGTCCACTCATATTTGAGAGATTTGAAACTGTAAGTCCCTATCTCTGGCTACGAAATTCATGAACCACCCTCTGATTGTGGAACACAGCCCACCCAGCTTTGTGTTACGCTACTGGTGCTCTGACCCACTGGGCGATAGGTGCATATAATTTCTATTTTGTGTAGTGTGTATAAATTCTAATATGTCAAATGTGGAATAAGAGTTTTCTAGATGAAAGCAGTAGCATATTTGTGACATAATTTAGCATCAATTCCAGTATCTAATCTAAGGATGCCAATTTAGTAGGTGGGTACTATAGCCTGATATATTTCTTTTCATTCATTTTAAGGAAGCAGATGTTGCTTTTCTTGGCATTTATTGCCAAACTCTATTTGTCTTGATAAGGTGAACCTTCTTGAAATAAGTGAAGTACAGTGAAGGTATTCCCACAGCACTGCAAGGTTGGAGATTCCAGAATTCCTTGTGATCATATCATTCTTTATAGTGGCTACAACTGATTGGCTGTGAGGTCACGACTGATGGTAGTTCAGAGTCAATCACATACATTAGGGACTAGAATCGCTCTCTATAGGTCACAGCAGGTATTCACATTAATGGACTATGTGAACTTTTACAACAGTCTTTCTGACAGCTTCATACTCATCTTGATTGCTATAACAGTCTTGATATCCTGCCTGCCTCCATGCATATGACCTGGGAGACACTGTAGTGTAAAAAAGTGAACTGTGTGATTCCTACTCCAACTGGTGGCTCAGGCAGCAATTTAAGATGTCTGTGGATATTGGGATGTCCTAGTTACCTGCTGTGTCAACGTCACAGACAAAATTTGAACTTGCAAAGTGCAACGGGAAGTCTTGTTCAAAACTGACTGCTGTTCTGTGGGTTTTCCAGGGGTCAGGACACTCAACAGTGAAAGGAAAGTAAGAGTTGCTGGCTCTGGAAGCTAAGTACCTGTCTTAGCACTCTTCTATCCAGGAGCAACAGAAGAGCTGTAATCTGACTTCTAGTAAGCCTTTGACTTTCCCAAACCTGATATTCAGCTTTGCCAATCCCCCAGCCTCAATTATCACCCAGCTCCTTGACAGTCCTGGTCACAAGCTTTGTCTCTCCTAATCTGTGATCACCAACTGCTCCATCACTTCATTCCCAACTACTGACTCTTCCCAAAAACCTTGTTTGGACTGTTTGAATGCCTCATTTTGTAGTTGATGTTATCTATTTTCTGTTGGCCAGGCAGTTCAATTGGCCAGTAGGAAGGTAGCAGACAGAGCTGCAAGAGTAAATTCCTTTTTCTCTTTGACTGTACAGATAGGAGTAGCAGAAATTGACCTCCATGCACTGCAAGGCAAGTTTATTAGGCCTTAACCAGGCTGGTATCTCCCTTTCCCTCTTGTGGTACATCCTCAGAATATCTTACTGTTTTACTGGCAGCGTCCTGATGTTTAAGTTTCTACGTTGGAATGTGAGCTAGCTGCCGAATCCTGATTGTTTTAAGTTAAAGTCGCATTATACCATCAGTGTCAGTCATTTTTGGTGTTTACCCACAGATGCATTCCTCACTTCAGGTTAAAATCCTCTTGTGCACTGTGAAGCTAACAGGTTATTTCCCTCTCAGCAACAGTAAATGATATGAATGTGAATATGAATATACTTGGTCAAAAGCATTCTGTAATTTGTTCCTGATTTAAAGGACCGATACAGAAACCATTCTAGTATAAACTTCAACTCTAATACTTATCTCACACATTGCCTGACCTTAAAAGCTGAAATTGCTGGACATATCTCAAAGCAGTCAAAGTGAAGATAGAGATTACTCAATTTCTTCTGAAGCTAAAGCACATTGAAGAATATGACAGAGGAAAGCCTGTGATGAAAAATCTATTCTGTTCCATTACTACAGTAATCCAAAATTAATCCTGATCTGTCCTCGTAATCCAGTATCTTTCTCTGCTTTAAATATTTATGTAAGTTTCCTTTAAGAAACAAAATTGCTCTGCTGTATGTGAATTGATCCTTCACTCACCATAATCTGGACTTGACCATTTTTGTAAGAATCAGGTGAGTTTTCATTCTCTTCAGTTTTGCAGCTTCCTGTCCGACATTTTACAACATCCTGAATCTGCAAATAATTTCAGAAAGCAGATCTGGAAAAATGTCGACATAAACCAGTGATAAAAACAAAGTGTAATTCTAAGAACCAGCAATGCAGGTGCTGATCCTATGTTTCTCGTTGCTCTTCTCTGGCTTTCTGTGGCCTTGTTTTTGTTTTGTTACCTTGTTAATTTTCCCAGCGTTGGCTGTGTTCTATTCTACCCACTTTAAATTGCAATAAGATTGTCCTCCTGAGGAGGGATGCTTATACAAATGCAAATTGCTTGTGAATGTCTTAACATTTATTTCTCAAAGTGGATGTGTCCCTTGCTTTCTCAAAGCCTGCCTCTGTTGATCTCATTTTGAGTCCATTGTTTACATTTGCCCATTTGTCCATTTTGCAATATCTGACCTTCGAATTTGAGAGGACACTAGTCCCTGCAATGATCATTGCTGTTTCTTTCATTATGCCTCCTGCACTTTGGTTGAAGCTGCCAGGCAACTTGTAGCTGTACCTCCGTTAATGCTACTCTGAAGTATGTGCTCCAGACTGTGAGCATTAATTGGTTATCTTTGCTAAAGTTCATACAGGTTTGATAAGAAATTGAATTGGACCATTCACATTTATAATGTGGTTGCTACAGCAGATCTAAAACCAGGAATTCTCCAGACAGTAACTCATCTCTTGTCTCTCCAAAGCCTGTCTACCATCTACAAGACGCAAGCACAGATTCAGCTGAAATAGTATTCAATTGCCTGGATAAGCATTTCTCCAGCAACAATCAAGAAAGTCAGCACTACCCAGAACAAAAGTCTGTTTGATCAACAACCCATTTGCCAAAATAAATGTTCACTCTCTCCACCGCTGGGATACAGAATCAGCCGAGTACACCATCTACAAGATGGTGCAATAACTCACCAAGGGTTCTTCAACAATACCATCCAAACCCCCAACCTGGAAGATCATGGGTAGCAAGCTTCCCTCCAAGTCACACATTACGCTGACCGAGAACTTTATCACTATTCATTTACTATCATTAGGTCAAAATCATGAAGCTTCTTAAAGTACTGAAGGTATCTACATGATATGACAGCAGTGGTTCAGCACGCATTACCATTTACTCAAGGGCAATAAGGGATGAACAATAAATGCAAGCTTTGTTAGTGATGCTCACATCCCATAAATGAATTCTTAAAAATGTCACCAGATTGAATAATTCTGTACTGGTCCAGCAACCTCCTCACAGCAATGTTGTCTTCTTAGGCAAACAGAACTCAAGATTATTCCAATTCTCCCCAATGTAATCCAACATGGCTAAGACAGCTGTTGCAAAGTAGGGTAGAGTAATTGTGTATAGACTGACAGTTACTAAGAGATCGGCCCTCTCAGCTTTTAGAGAAAGCATCATCTAAATAAAGGTAACACGGCACTCTTAGTTAGGAATTGGACAAAGGACGCATTCCTGACAGACGATCAACGGTGGAGACACAGAACATTCCGGAAGACATAACCTGGCTGTAATTTTGAGAGACGAAGTTCTAATTTTTATTATTTTGGTTCATACAAGTGGGACATATATTTATTGGTACAGCATACCATTGGAATTTTGTTTTATTTGGGAATCGTTAGTGCTTAGAGGGAAATTGTTCAGTTTGTTAGTAGTTCACTTAATTTGTTCGCATTAGAGCTAGATAAATAAATTGTTACTTGTTGATTATAGAGTAAGCGTCATGAGTTTATTTCATTTAACCACTCCTTTACAATATATTGGGAATGAGAGGCAGGTTATACTGGCTTTCACACTTCTTTTAACAGAGTATAGGGCGAGGCGAGCTTTGGGGCTTCGGTTTTAGTTATCGGAGGGGAGTTGACCTCTGCTTTATAAATTATTGGTGGCTCATCTGGTATCCGGACAGCTCGGATCTAGGATTTGGACAGGTTGGTACAGAGCGGATCCGGAATTTCAACAGTTTGTACAGATTTGAACGGATCTGAACAGATTTGGACGGATGTGGACAGATTTAGGGAATGAAAGGTCCCAGCAGATTTAAACAGATTTGGGGATTAATGTCCTAGATCTATAAATAAAACTTAAATGAGAAGAAGAATATCTGTTTAAGTTCAGTTGCTTGTTGTTGGTTAAATTGAAAACAGGGAAATGGCTCTTAACATTGCAAAAGAGGTTCTGAGGGTCGAAAATGCTTCCCAAATTTGCCAAAAAAGTGTAGAAAGACAGAAAAAGGAGAAACTTTTAGAATTAGCAGACAGGCTAGAATTGGGTTAAATTAGGTATATGAAGAAAGCTGAAATTGTAAAGGAGTTAGTCAAGCTTTTAGGTATACCAGAAAAACAGTTAAGTACAGTGGAGTTAGAAAAATTTAAATTGCAAATTAGACAAGTGGAGTTAGAAGAGAAAGAAAAGTAAAGAAGAGCCAGGGCAGAAGAAAAAGAGAGAGAACAAAGGGAGAAAGAGAGAGAGTTTGAACTTTGGAAGTTGCAAGTTAGACAGGATAGCCAAATTAAAATGACGGAGATGAAGGCAGAAGGTAGGCTTAGTGAGGAGGAGGGTGATGATGAGCAGACCCATCGTAGCCAAAGACCTGGTAGGGATATATACAAATACGTCAAAACATTACCAAAATTCATTGAAAAAGATGTAGAAGCCTTTTTCATTTCCTTTGAGAAATTGGCTAAACAGATGAACTGGTCAGAGTCTGTTAACGGTAATGTCAGGTGATGTTAATTCAGGTCAAGTTGGTAGGCAGGGCTAGTGGGGTGTTTGTAGTGCTGTCAAAAGAGATGTCAAGAGAATATGAAGGAGTAAAACAGGCTACATTGACTGCCTGTATATAAACAACAGTTCAGAAATATAAGAAAGGAGCCAGGTCAGACTTATATCGAGTTTGAAAGAATTAAACAGAGCAACTTCGATAGATGGGTGAGAGCATTAAAGATAGAAGAGATATATGAAGGTCTTAAAAAGATTATTCTGCTGGACAAGTTTAAAAACTCATTTCCAGAAGTGATAAAAATTCATGTTGAGGAACAGAGAGTTAAAACAGTGAGAAGAGCTGCAGAGATGGCAGATGAATACGCATTAGTGCATAAATCGAAAGCGAGCTTCTGACAGCAATTTCATTCTGTGAGGGATTGAAATTGGGAAAAAGGGAGATCCTTCAATGAAAAACAAAAAGTAGATCACACTAGGAACAGTTTACCACATGTGGAAAAAGAAGCCCAGGAAGGTGGATAATAGGTGTTTTCACTGTAATAAGGGGAGACACACCAAGTCACAGCGCTGGTTTAAGAGAGGCACTAGAAAAAAAGATGTGGTGCAAGAGAGGCTAAACCAGTGGGATTAGTTGGGGTAGTGAAGGAAATCCCAAGAGAAGTCAAGGAGTTGCAGGACAGTGCATAGCCTAGTCACGGTTGAATAATAATGTATGCCTGATCCCTTCAAAGACTTCCATTAACCCCTCTGACTACACCTGTGGGAAGTGCACCCAGCTGCAGCTCCTGGAAGACTGTGTTAGGGAACTGGATCTGTAGCTGGGCGCACTCAGGATCATCGAGATGCTGAGTGCATCATCGATAAGAATTCTGGTGAGGTGTTCATACCTAAGGTGCTGACACAGAGTACCTGGTGACCACCAGGAAAGGCAAAGGGAGTAGGCAGAGAGTGCAGGAATCCCTGTGGCCATTCCCCTCGAAAACAAGTATACCATTTTGGATACTGTTGGGGGGAGATAACCGTTCAGGGGAAAGCAGCAGTAGCCCAGTCAGTGGCACTACGACTGGCTCTTGGGCACAGCAGGAAAGAATAAAGGTAAATAGGACCTTAGTGATAGCAGACTCGATAGTTAGGGGGACAAACAGGAGATTCTGTGGTCACAAACAGGAATCCAGGATGGAGTGTTGCTTCCCAGGTGCCACGGTCCAGGATGTCTTGGAGCAGCTGTAGAATGTTCTCAAGAGGAGGGTAAGCAGCCAGAAGTTATTGTGCACGTTGGCACAAATGACATAGGTAGAAATAGGGATGAGCTAGGAAAAAACATTAAAAACCAGGACCTTGACGGTAGTAATTTCCAGGTTACTTCCAGTGCCATGTGTTAATGAGAGTAGGAAGAGCAGGATATGATAGATGAATGCATGGCTAAAGAATTGGTGCAGGGGGCAGAAATTCAGATTCCTAGATCATTGGGATCTTTTCAGGGGCAGAGGTGACTTGTTCAAGAGGGATGGGTTGCACCTGACCTGGAGGGGGACCAATATCCTGACAGGCAGATTTAAACTCCCTTGGAATTTTGAGGGGATGGGAATCCTCAACATCAGGGCAGCAAGTGTGAGGCTGGAAGGAGATACTTAGACTTAGACTCCCTACAGTGTAGAAACATGGCCTTTAGCCCAACAAGTCCAAACCAACTCTCAGAGCATCCCACCCAGACCCATACCGCTACAACCCATCTATTTTACACATCCCTGAACATTATGGGCAATTTAGCATGGCCAATCCACCTAGCCTGCACATCTTTGGACAGTGGGAGGAAACCCACACAGAGAGAATGTACAAACTCAACACAGACATTCACCCAAGATTGGAATTGAACCTGGAACCCTAGCGCTGCGAGGCAAGGGTGCTAACCACTGAGCCACCATGCCAGTACAATACAGTAATCAGAACAGACAGGTCAGGCTGGAACAGAACAGGGAGCAAGGAATGTCTGTTGGATTAAGTTGTACCTATTTCAATGCAAGGTGGCTGACAGGTAAGGCCGCTGAACTCAGGGTATGGATAGGTACCTGGGACTGGGATTTTATAGCCATTACAGAAACATGGCTAAGGGAGGGAAAGGACTGGCAGCTTAATGTGACAGGGTACAGGTGCATTAGGTGGGACAGAGGTAGAGGAAAGGGGAGAGGGGGTGTTGCATTTTTGATTAAGGGGAGTATCACAGCAGTAGTCACAGATGAAATAACTGAGGGATAATCCAGTGAGGCGTTGTGGGTGGAGCTAAGAAATAAGAAGGGGATGGTGACCTTATTGGAGTTGTACCATAGGCCCTCAAATAGTCAACGGGAATTAGAGGAACAAGTATATAGGGAGACTGGGGAGACTTGCAGGAGCAATAGGGTTGTCAAAGTGAAAGACTTTAATTTTCCTAACATTGACTGGGACTGCCACAGTACGAAGGGCTTAAATGGGGTGGAATTTGTTAAATGTGTTCAGGAAAGTTTCTTCAAGCAATATATAGAGGGTCCTACTCGGGAAGCGGCAAAATCTGACCTACTCTTATGAAATAGGGCAGGACAGCTGACTAAGCTGAAGGGTAAGGGGTGCACTTTGGGACCAGTGATCATAGTTCTATTAATTTTAACATAGTTATGGAGAAGGACAAAACTGGTCCACAGGTTCAAGTTCTAAACCGGGGCAAGGTGAATTTTGATGGAATTAGACAGAAGCTTGCAGGGGTTCATTGGAGTAGTTTGTTTGCAGGCAAAGGGACCTCTGGCAAGAGGACCTAGCAGGGTGACAAAACATTTGCAATCAAACACACCAGCTTGGTGAGCAAGTCTACAACCTCATCCACAACCCAAGCTACAAATCTTCTCAAAAACTTCAAGATCTATGTGTTCCTGTGAGGGTAAACGGCAAGATCGGCAGGAGTACGGAACCCTAGATGACAAGAGATATTGAGGCTTTGACCAGAAAAAAGGAGGCATGGCTTTTTTTTTCTTTATTCATTCACAGGATGACGGCATTGCTGGCTAGGCAGCATTTATTGCCCATCCTCAATTGCCCAGAGGGCAGATCAGAGTCAACCACATTGCTGAGGGTCTGGAGTCACATGTAGGCCAGACCAGGTAAGGATGCCAGTTTCCTTCCCTAAAGTGCATTAGTGAACGAGATTTGTTTTTCCGACAATCAACAATGGATTCACAGTCACCAGTAGATTCTTAATTCCAGACTTTTATTGAAATCAAATTCCAACATCTGCCGTGGCGTGATTCCAACCCAGGTTCTCTTAGTCTCTGAATTAACAGTCTATCGATAATACCACGAAGCCATTATCTCCCCAGTACAGGCAGCTGGGATCAAGGGAATCCCTGGAGGTAAACAGGGGATATAGGAGTTTACTGAAGAAGGAAATCAGGAGGGCAAAAAGGGGGCACGAGATAGCTTTGGCTGAGAAGATTAGGGTGAATCAAAAGAGATTCTTTAAGTATATTAAAGAAAAAAGAGAACAGGACCCTTAATGACCAAAGTGGATAAGTATGTGTGGAACTGCAGGAGATGGGCGAGGTCTTGAATGAATATATCTCCTCTGTGTTTGTTGTGGAGAAAGGCATGAAGACTTGGGAACTTGGGGAAGTTGGTGGCGATATCTGATGGGACAATCCATATCATGGTAGAGGAAATGTTGGAAGTATTAGAATGTATGAAGGTGGATAAATCTCCTGGTCCTGACCAGATATATCTAAGAACCCCGCAAGTGGCTCGAGAAGAAATTACGTGGGCCCTGGTTGACATATTTGCATCATCATTAGCCAGTCTGGTCCCGGAAGACTGGAGGGTAGTGAATGTTGCGTCCTTGTTTAAGAAGGGCTGCAAAGAAAAAACCTGGGAATTATACACTAGTAAGCCTAACATCTGTGGTAGGTAAGTTACTTGAGAAGATTCTGAGGGGTAAGCTATATGTGCATTTGTGAAAACAGGGTTTGATGACGAGTAGTCAGCATGGCTTCGTGCGTGAGAGATCATGCCTCACAAATTTGTTAGAGTTCTTTGATGAAGTGACCAGGAAGGTTGACGAAGGCACAGCGGTAGATATAGTCTATATGGATTTCAGTAAGGCCTTTAATAAGGTTCCAGGTGGTAGGCTCCTCTGGAATGTTAGATTGCATGGAATCCAGGGAGATGACACTAAAATAGGTGGTATCATGGACAGTGAGGAAAGTTATCAGAAATTGCAACAGGATCTTAATCAGCTGGGGAAATGGGCCGAGAAATGGCAAATGGAATTTAATATAGATAAGTGTGAGGTGTTGTATTTTGGAAACTTAAATTAATGTAGGAGTTTCATGGTGAATGGTAGGGCCTTAAGGAGTGTAGTGGACAGATGGACCTTGGAATTCAGATGCACGGTTCTCTGAAAGGGAAGTCACAGGTAGACAGGGCAGTGAAGAAGGCTTTTGGCACACTGGCCTTCACCAGTCAGGGCACTGAGTACACAAGTTGGGAAGTTATGTTGCAGTTGTACAGAACATTGATGAGGCTGCACTTGGAATATTGCATTCAGTTTTGGTCAGGCTGTTATTAAGCTGGAAAGAGTGCAAAAGAAATTAACAAGGATCTTGTCAGGACTCAAGGGACTCAGTTATAGTGTGAGGTTGGACAAGCCAGGGCTTCTTCCCTTTAGAGTGTATGAGACTGAAGGGGGATCTAATAGAAGCGTATAAGATCATGAGAGGCATGGATAAGGTGAATGCACTCAACCTTTTTTCCCAGGGTTGGGCAATTGAGGACTAGAGGGCATCAGTTTACGATAAGAGGGGAAAGAATAGATGGGAACTTGAGGGGCAACTCTTTTACACAAAGGGTGGCACGCATATGGAATGAGCTGCCAGCGGAAGTGGTTGAGGCAGATACATTAACAACATTTAAAAGGCACTTGGACGAATAAATGGATAGGAAAGGTTTAGAAGGATATGGGTCAAGTGTAGGGAAATGGGGTTAGCGTGAATGGACATTTTGGTTGGCATGGATCAGTTTGGGCTGAAGGGCTTGTCTCCATGCTGTAGGACTCTATGACTCTGTGACTTTACCTCTGTGGGTAAGGTTTACTCAGGTAAAACAGGCAGAATAGGTAAAGAAGTTAAAATATTGAGAGATACAGCAGCTGGTCAGTCTCTAATAGTAAGAGATAAAAACATTTGCACTCCTTCTGAAATGTTGGCTGAGAGAGTGATAATCTGTGGAATAAATGGAAAGAGAATTAGTGTACCCCTGTGTAAGATAAGGCTAGAAAGTCCAATCAAGGCTGAGGAAGTGATAGTGTGAGTGCTTGAAAGAGTAGCAATTTCAGAAATGAAGTTTGTTCTAGGAAATGATACAGCTAGATCGAAGGTGGGAGTGATGCCCATTGTAGTGGAGAAGCCAAAAGAAAGCCATTGGAATACTCTGAAGACACAGCTAGGACAAGACTGCTGTTCTGGGACATGACAACCAAGCCGGGACAGGATGCCAGGCAGCTGGAATACTGGGCCGGAAGACTCTGCCAAAGAAAACAGAAAAGATTGCCATGCTGGGTCAAGAATGCCACACCAGGCTGCCGGAAACCACCTTGTCGTTGGGCCAGAAGCAGCCTCTTGTTCCACATCTGACACTCCTCCAGACGCTGCTGCCAATCCGCTGTCCATCCCTTTCGCCAATGCTTCCACTCCTTCAGGTGCCTGGGCCTAGCTAGGGACCTGGAGCTTTGGCTCAGCCTGCGAGTCAGCCCAGGACCTGCTCCTCACTTGATGGGAGACCTCGAGCTATGGTGGAACCATCTCTGGCTCATCCTGGCATTGCTGCCACTGCTACTGGAGGCCTCTCCTTTACATGGCATTCTCCAGGCTTTACAGAAAAGAAAATAAAGAGAAATAGCAAAAGTGTAAAGAAGAAAAAAAATGGAAGAAAACTGGCAGGAGTGGATGAGCCCCAGGCTCAGCTCCCCTACTCTGCCACCATGCTAAAAATTTATTTAAGGAAAGGGATCATTTCACTGGAGAGAGTTCAGAGAAGGTTCACTAGGATGATCCCTGGTTTGCAGGGATTGTCTTATGAACAAAGGCTAAATAGTGTGGACTCTACTCAAGGGAGTTTAGAAGAATGAGAGGTGATCTCATTGAAACACAGAGGATTCTTAAGAATCTTGACAGGGAAATGCTGAAAGGATGAGTCTATATATTTTCTGAATAAAGGAAACCAATTTAAGACTGAGATGAGGAGTCCTTGGACCTCGTGGTCACGGGCAGCTGTGGGGACAGAGTCCTTGTGTATATTTAAGGCCGACATAGATAGATTCTTGTTCAGTAGAGGAAATCAAGCGTTACAGGAAAAACACGGGAAAGTGGACGTGATGGATATCGCAACAGTAATGATTCTATAGAATGGTGGAGGAGGCTTGAGGGGCTGAATGGCCTACTCCTGTTCCTATTTTTTATGACGTTATGCTAGCACACCTGAGAAATACTGTGCAGTTGCGATCTCTTTTCCATAGGACATATTTTCCTTGAAGGCAGAGCAAAAAGCTTAGCTTGATTGATTTCTAGAGATGAGGGTATTGTCCGAGAAGGGGAGATTGAGTAGAATAGGCATACATTCATCATGCTTTAGGAGGATCACAGATTGTCTAATTGAAATGCATTAAAGATTTCAAGGGCATGACAGTATAGATGTTGAGAAAATGTGGCTGCAGAATGTGGAACTAGGGGTCATTAATGCAGGACAAGGGATCGATTCCTTTAGGGCTGAGACATTGAAAGAAATTACTTAGCTCTCAGGATTACAAATCTTCAGAACTGCCTGCTCAGAGGATAATGGATGTTCACTTATTGACAATGTTCATGAAAAGGATAAATACAAATTAGGCACCAAGAAATTCAACGGATGTGGGAGGTCAGAAGGGAAAATGGAACTGGGAAACATCAGCTATACACCACTTACCCAATCCAAACCACTGGACCATCTCATATTGTTCTACCCATCTCTCGCATTTAAACTTTTGTTCCGTATCGCCCAGTCATGTAGCACACCAAACAGTTCTCTGGGATATCTTCATGTTTCCTCCTTTGTTGACTGCAACCTCCATTTCAATGATCATGCTCTCATTTTTCTCAGTCTCTGGTTTCTAATCTTAATCTCTCTGTCCAAATAAACCATTCTAGTCATATTCATGACTGTCCACTCATCTCATGTGTCTATATTCATTGTGTCAATCAGAGAAAAGGCCATTTATCCTTGATCATTTCCTTATATCCTTTCTCGCTGACATCCCGCTTTCTCACTTGACTTCCTTCAGTCTACACCCTGGGAAGAAAAAAAACTCTTCCCCCAAGTCATTTGCAACGCACTGTCAAATTCACAACTGTCTAGCTTTTGGTCCTGCATTCACCATTTTCCCAGCTATACCCTTACCTTCACCTTTGCTGCTTCAATCCTAATAAAACCATTACATGATTAATATTCCTCACCTGTGCATGCACAATGGTACAGATCTCACCTCCACCATTTAAAGTTCCAGGTATGAAGACTTGAAAGCTTATGGTGATCAACTTCTTTAGCCATCCACTGCCAAATCATGCTGAACAATCAAAAGCACTGTCAAGTCCTAGTCTCTGAGAAAACTACTCATTATCCCAGAATCATGCTGGAATTAAAAGATAACCCTGGATATCTCTTCTCCAAATCAAACCATCTCTTACTCCCTTATCCCCTGCATTCTTTATCCTCAGATCTGTACTTTGAGGAGATTGTGAATATCTGTGTTACTAAGATTGTGGCCAGCCATTCAGCTGCCCTGATGCACCAAAGCAAACTGACTCTTCAGTATTCCTTGATCTGAATTCACTGCTTTCTCTAGTATCTGTTCTATATTCTATCATACTCTATCTGAGCTCATCCTGATCATGAATCTCACCCCTTGTTCCCTCATGAAGACTTGATCATTCCAAAGATTTCCTGGCCAACATCTCCCACCTACCACTCAACATAAACTTGAACTCATCTAAAAGTGCAGTTTGTATCTTTGCTCACACAATTCCTGTTCATTCTTCATCCTTGTGCTTGCTAAACTAAGTTCGGTCCTCAACCGACAATGCCTCAGTTTTGAAATTCTCATCTTTGTTTGCACATTGTCAAAGGTTTCACCCATTGCTATCCTTGTAGTCTTGACCATCTGTAAAACTCTCTAGAGATCTCTGTGCTCTTCTAATTCTGATATCTTGTGCATTTCGAGATGCCATCATTCCAGCATTGGTGGCTGTGCATTCAGCTGTGAAGCCTGCCACACTAGAATTTCATCCCTAAACTTTGCAACCTCTCTCTCCTTCTAAGACATTTTTTAAAGCCTATCTCTCTGATCAAGTTGTCAATCATCAGTCCTAATATTTCGTTGTGTGGTTAGATGGCTAATTTTGGGGCATTTTACTATGTTAAAGCACTAATTTGATACGATTTGCCTTTGTTGGTGCTAGTTCTTGCATGTCTTGTTGCTGCACAGCTTTATCCATCTTTTTGTTGGTTAGGGCCTCTCTAGGCAACATCATGATGACCCAAGGCATTGCATAAGGATGTTGGAGGAAACAGATCTACATCACTACACTGTGGGCAAAAGTTAACTGTGGGGTGCCGTTTGCAAATTATGCGCCACTTCTGCTGTCTTGTTCTTTCCCATTTTTCACCAGTTCTAACTGAAAAAACCAAATGTCAATGGCATGCAAGGAAAACACTTGTTATTCTGTGGAGGACAATCTTTTCATTGGTGAAACCCACCACAGGTGACAAGTCAGGAGCTTTGTGGCCCTGGCGGAACACAAACTGGGCATCAGTGAGCAGACTGTTGCTAAGTAGATGCTGCTTGATAGCACAGAAAGGGAGAAGGACACAAGCTCAAACTGATGTTAATTGAATTTAAGATGGATGTCAGGAGGCTCTTCACAGGTGAGTGATTGACTCATGAATCCCTGGGTAAGGTAGTGGAGATGTAAGTTGTTGAATTCTTTAAGAAAGTGTTAGTGTTAGCTGCTGCAACGGAAATCTTTGGACTTTTCCTTCATGATTAAGCTGGTAAGCAACACAACCATTCTCTGCATATCCATCTTGTGATGGATGGGACTTTTAGGATGATATGAATTTGACATCTGTATATACTGAGTTGGCAAAAAGGATTGTTGTAAAAGTATGAATGTCACAATAGATTTGACTTCAATTCATCATCACTGTCACTCCCACTGGCATCAGGCTAGAAGACTCACTTACATTTATTGAGTTATAAAATTTAAATCAGCTTTAAGGGCTGAAAGAAAAGTTAAACTTTTCCATTTATTTAAAAGCCCACTACTTATACCATTTTTGCAAAATACTATCCACATCTTTGCAGATAGTTCACTCAGTCTAAAATAAGCTCTGAGGAGATACAGCTTAGACTTGGCTGTTTCCTAATTTTCAAAGTTTCCCAGAGGGCAATGACTAAAAGCTGAGATCAGAGACTTTCAGGAGGGGTTGGGGTTGGTGGTGGGTTCCGTGAAGCCTGCAACAACAGAAAGTGAGGTGACTGAATATGGTCGGAGTCAGAATTTTGATTTTCTCACATCAAGTTGAGTTGCCAAGATTTAGTCAGTATCATATTCATGGCATGTCGAGCTTCATGCTGGTTTGTGGTGTGTCCCAAGTTGGACTACATGTGCGTGCCAGAGATAGTTAAATGTGTAAAACGGTTTATAATTACATCACACTTTTCAAATTAAAATCAGTTGCACGAGACAATCCTGTGGCACCTGGTTCACACTCATTTAAAGATGGAATGCATCAGTCAACTTTGTGCAATTATATCTGAGATCAGTGGTTTGTTTTGATGAACTCTGTGGCAGGTGGAGAGCAGGAGAATAGCTATTGCACAGAGTCTTAGGACAACAAGAGCAAGTCAGGGAATGGGGAAGACTGTTCTGTGGAGTGGGGCCAGAGGCTTTGAGGAGTGGAAGAGGGAATGTCCTACTGTTTTGGATGTGCTGTGGGGGTGGTAGTTGGAACATTATGAGGATGACAGGAGGAGGGTGGAGTGATATGGGTTCTATCACAGACTCCATAATGGCCATATTTTGCAATCTCTACAGGAACTATGCCAGAATTAGAGTCCCAAGTGGGAGAAGCCCAGTGTGTGGTGGTTGTAGACAATGGAAAGAGTGGAAAGTTCACTGCTGACCAGCTCTGTGGTTGAAATCCACAAACACATGTTCTTATAACACCATCTGCCCTGTTTACACAGTTCAATTCTGCTATATCTGTTCATCTCATATAATCAATATCATTGCAACTCTGGGAGTAGGAGGGGAAAATGTGATAAAGGAGGACCTTTGCCAGCCAACAATCGTGGTTACAGTCCCAAAAGCAGGTAGCACCAGAGGAGGAGCCTCTTCAGGATACAGCCCTCCAGGGAAAATATCATAAGGGACGGACACCACAGCTTGGCAGCAAAATTGATGCTATGATAAACAGCTTCCTTTTTTTGTCTAAGAGATTCTTTCATAGCCCTTTGACATTCAATGGCATTACCATCAATGATTCACTACTGTCCTTTACGTAAGGAAATCTGCCATCCTCACCTAGTCTGGCCTACATGTGACTCCAGACCCATAGCAACATTGTCGACTCTCAACTGCCCTCTGAAATGGCCGAGCAAGCCATTCAATTCAAATGAAACTGGACGTCACCAGACATTGACCTAGGCACTGGAAAAGACAATGGCAGAAACAGCTCTGTGGATCTTGCAAAGTTCTCTTCATTAACATCTGGAGACTAGTGCCAAAATTGGGAGAGCTGTCTCACAGACTAGTCAACTAACAGCCTGACATAGTCATACCAACGGAATCATATCTCACAGACAAAGTCCCAGACACCAGCAGCACAAACCCTGGATGTGTCCTGTCCCACCGATAGGGCAGACACAGCAGAGGTGGTGGCACAGTGTTAGACAATAGGGAGGGAGTTGCCCTGGGAGTCCTCAGGACTCCAGACCCTCTGGTTTCAGGTTAAACATGGACAAGGAAACCTCCTGCTGATTACCACGTACCATCATCCCTGGCTGATAAATTGATACTTCTTCATGTTGAACAACACTTGGAGGAAACAGTGAGAATGGCAAGGGCACAAAATGTACTCGTTAAGGGATTTCAATGTCCACCACCAACAGCGCCTCAGCAGCTGTACTACTTACTGACCTGGTCGGGCCCTAAAGGACACGGCTGCTAGACTGGGTCTGCAGCAGATGGTGAGGGAACCAACAAGAGGGAAAAACATAATTAATCTCATCCTTACCAATCTGTTGGCTGCAGATCTGTGACCATCGCACAGTCCTTGTGGAGACTAAGTCCTACCTTCACATTGAGAATAACCACCATTGTGTTGTGTGGCATTATCACTGTGCTAACTGGGACAGACTTTGAACAGATCTAGCAACTCAAGACTGGGCATCCATAAGGCACTATGGGCTATCAGCAGCAGTAGACTTGTACTCCAGCATAATCTGAAACCTTACGACTCAGCATGTCCCCCACTCAACAATTACCATCAAGCCAGGGGATCAACCCAGGTTCAGTGGAGGGTAAAGGAGGGCATGCTAGAAGCAGCACCAGGCATACCTAAAAATGAGGTGTCAACCTGGTGAAGCTACCAAAACAGGACTACTTGCATGCCAAACAACATAAGCAGCAAGTTTCTTTTATGGTCTATACAATATACACTCTATCCTGTTTCTCCTTCTCTTCTCTTGAATGTGGAACACATGGTTGAGGGCTTCACTAAAGTGATCCACAGAGGGTATCGGTGATGGGTTTATTAACCTGAGTCTTCACTTCCCACTGTTCTGTTTAGTTACTGAGAACTACATTATACTGACTTTTTAAAGTTGCTCTGTGACCATCTCCAGTAAAATTTGGTTCTGTTTTTCAGCAGCTCATGTTATTTTTTATCTCAAAAACGAACATGCAATGCGCATGCACATCTCTAGCATGACTTGTGTCGGATGCCATCTTGGTGAGTTCTGATTTGACACCAGTGCTGCTACTTCTGACTTTGCTGCTTCAGCTGAAGTTTCTCTCAAACTTCCATAACTGAGCAAGCATTCAACAGCAAGATGGGCCAACTAACCAGTGATATTGTAAATGATCACTAAATATGTTAGTTTTTGATTGATTTCTATTATGTCTAGCTGCGTTTGTAGAGATACTGTGAGTTTTCCACTGATGCAGCGAGCAAAGTCAATCTGGGGTGGTGAAGGCTTTGATTCTGACTTCATAGATTCTTGTTGGATCACTTGCTCCAAGTTTCCTCTTTGGCCAGTAGCATTAAAGGACAGCCTTATGTACCTGGGACCTTGGGAAGCATTTCTCTTCTTTCAACCTGAGGAAGAGCTGCTCATTGAAATCTGGTATCTCTCACAAATCTTCAGTCTTCAAGTAGGGTGAATATTGTACTACTGGTGACAGGGAAGGCAACTGTGGCTATGCAAACTTTATAGGTTGGAGCTGATAATATCTCTAACATCTTCCAGGGCACTGGTAAAAGTAAAGTTGCCATAGTCCTGTAGGGCTGTTCTCATTATGGAGAGAGGACTGGTGGTGCTGCTTTAACCTGAGGATCACCATGCCTCAGGCGAGGTAGAGAAGGAGGGTCCTTCATGGTGACCGCTAATGTGGGAATTATAGTCCTACAGTCATAGAGATGTACAGCACAGAAACAGACCCTTTGGTCCAACTCGTCCATGCCGACCAGATATCCTAAATTAATCTGATCCCAGTTGCTAGCATTTGGCCCACATCCCTCTAAACCCCTCCCATTCGTATACCCATCCAGATGCCTTTTAAATGTTGTAATTGTATCAGCCTCCACCACTTTCTCTGGCAGTTCATTCCATACACGCACACCACCCTCTGTGTGAAAACTTTCCCCTTAGGTCCCTTTTAAATCTTTCCCCTCTCACCTTAAACCTATGCCCTCTAGTTTTGGGCTCCCCCAACCCAGGGAAAAGACCTTGGCTATTCACACTATCCATGTCCCTCATGATTTTATAAACCTCTACAAGGTCACCCCTCAGCCTCCGATGGTCCAGGGAAAATAGTCCCAACCTATTCATTCTCTTCCTAAAGCTCAAACCCTCCAACCCTGGAAACATCCTTGTAAATCTTTTCTGAACCATTTCAACTTTCACAATATCATTCGTATAGCAGGGAGACCAGAATTGAACACAGTATTCCAAAATGGCCTAACCAATGTCCTGTAAAACAGCAACTTGACGTCCCAATTCCTATACTCAATGCACTAACCAATAAAGGCAAGCGTACCAAACACCTTTTTCACTCCCCTGTCTATCTGCGACTCCACTTTCAAGGAACTATGAATCTGCACTCCAAGGTGTCTTTGTTTAGCAACACTCCCCAGGACCTTTGCCATTGCCATTAAGTGTACAAGTCCTGGCTTGATTTGCCTTTCCAAAATGTAGCACCTCACATTTATCTAAACTAAACTCCATCTGCCACTCCTCAGCCCACTGGCCCAGAATTGAATCTGTTCTGTTGCCATCACTCTGCATTATAAATCAATCACCCAGCCAACTAAGCAAAGCCCACAGCACTATGTGTTACTACACAAATGAGGTGCCTGGTGTTCTTTATACCAGGAGAAGTGAGTACATTATCTACTTTCTGATCAGATAGGTGCAGGTGAAGTGTGCAGGACGGCAGAATTTCTCATTATCATTCGCTGCACAGTCGTACTGCTGCATCTAAATGCAAAGATGTACCACAGCTGCAAAGATTCTACACCAGTGCTTCCTAAACTGTGTCTCACTCTAACCCATATTGAGTTTTGAAAATTGGTCAGCCTCCCAATGAGAGCTGAGAGTGTGATCCCGTTAGAATGGGAGCATGGCTGTTGTAACTTGGTCCGAGCTCCACTGCAGGCATTATATCCTCAGATCTCATAACCCCAACATTTTAGATTATAATTCATATCAGGATTTATTTTTAGCCCAGCAACAGTGAAGGAACAGCGATATATTTCCAGGTCAGGATGTTGTGTGACTTGGAGTGAAACTTGCAGGTAGTGATGTTCACATGTTCACTTGCTGTGGGTTTGAAAGTGCTGCTTAAGGAACTTTGATTAGTGATTTTGATTTATGCAAATGCTAAGGCCATTCTGCAATGGTGGAGAAAGTGAATGTTTCACTTGGTGAATAGGGTACTGATCCAGCCGGGCTGCCATAACCTTGTCATGGGCAGCAGGCTGGACAGTTGACAGACAGTAGCAAGAGCACAGTTGTTGTGCCAGTGGTGAAACAAATAATGCCGTGCTCAAAGCAGAAACTTGCAATCCTTTTTTCATCCATTCATGGGATATGAGTGCCACTGGTTGGGCCAGCATTTATTACTCATCCCTCATTGATTGGGCAGTTAAGAGTCAACCACATTGCTGTGGGTTCTAGAGTCACATGTAGGCCAGATCAATAAGGACAGAAGTTTCGTTCCCTAAAGGACATTAGTGAACCAGAGGGGTTTTTTCGACAATGGTTTCATGGTCATCATTCGAATCTTAATTCCAGAATTTTATTGAATTCAAATTACTCCATCTGCTATGTGGAAGGATTCAAGCCCAGGTCCACAGAATGTTACCTGCACATCTAGATTAATAGTCTGGTGATAATACCTCTAGGTCATTGCCTCCTCTCGTCAAGTCATTGCACTTCCCTCTGGGCAACACCTCAGCAATCCTGATAATCTGTCACTGCTATAAAGTTATGCTTGGTCCTTTTGAGCATGGACATTCATAGCTATACGAAAACAGTTGCAGCCTATACAGAAACAAACACTGATGTCAAACTCTCAGCCTGAATCTCCACTACAGACAGATTTTGGCTAGCTGCTGTTTGCATGACACTGAAAGCTAAAATATCAGGTGGTGCATCATGTTTGGATCTGCAAGTTTTCTCATGGATTTGGGCACCACTCCTGAGCTAGCTCCTGGTTCAGAGTACAAATCTGCAGACAAGTTAGTATTGGACTCCTTCATGCTCTTTGACAGGAACAGAAGATTTTCTAGAAGGCTTATCAATTTACCACATCTCTCTGAATGGATGTCATCAGCCCTTTTCTGTGTGCTATCTCATTAAAGTCTTCATTTGAGTCCCCTGCAACAGGCTACGTATGTGGGGTGTCGGCAGCTATGACACCCTTTCCTTCTACCTTGGCTGCTAGTCACTCATACCTTGAGATTCAGCACATGCAGTCTTGTCTCTTTCTAATACCACTGCCAAATTTTATGTGTGCCTCTTTATGTGACCATTGTATGTGAATGTGTGTATTTTCTTACTCTTGAAGTGATTGACTCAATTGAAATTATCCAGTATCAAGCGTTAGTCTGTTTAGAATAAAAAAAAGGTTATTTTCTTTCTTACCATTTACCCTGGAGGTTAATGAAAATTTGTTCAACTTACCCACACTTTCACAGTAGCACATCAGCATCATTACAATTAAGATATTCAGGGGCCTTGACTACCTTGAGGTCTGGCCAAAGTAAATCATGTTCAAAGGAGTACTCCTTTGTTCTCTCTGGTAATAAGATAGTTTTTTAATATCCAAAAGATGACTGATGATCCTTGGAATCTTCACTTTCCACCTTTGAAAAATGTAGCTTTTAGAAAATGTATGTTTAAAGATTTATGATATTATCGTGTGGTGGCTGGTCAGACATCAATCTCTAAAGTGTGCATAATGCAAGTATTTGAAAGGCTGAGAGGATGAGATTGAGTGTTAGTGCTTTATCATCATCAGTTTCCTAAGACTTTGGCTGCTCCAACTGTGCCTCAGGAGGTGATATTTTTTAGATATCTAAATGGAGAAAACTCAAAGGCAGGGTTGCAGAGGGATAAGGTAGGAGAGAAAGCAAGAAGTGTATGTTTACACATAGTGCAGATTTGGAATCAGATACAATTGTGGGATGAGGGAGAAGTGGGGTGCAAAACTGTGGATTAAGTATGGACATAGAG
Organism: Rhincodon typus; assembly: GCF_021869965.1. Lineage (NCBI taxonomy): Eukaryota > Metazoa > Chordata > Chondrichthyes > Orectolobiformes > Rhincodontidae > Rhincodon > Rhincodon typus. The sequence continues at coordinate 41,246,989 of NC_063358.1, read as the reverse complement.
TCAGCTTCAACGTTTCAATCTTGCCACTTGCCATGTTCGCAGTCATGGCTGGTTCAATATTAGTCATTGCTATCCCCTCTATTGGAGCAAGGACACATGTGTGTGCCTACTGTTGCTATTTAGGTGTTGCTAGTTGCAGTTATGCAACATCTCATTCTGCAAAACACAGGGAACTCACTGGATGTAGTGTAATCTGTGTGGCTGCCAGAACTGAGCAGCTGATAATGTGTGTAAGCTGAGAATTATGGGGAGGGTCTTACAGCAGTGGGTGGGTGAGGTCAGGCTACGAATGAGAGTGTAAAAGTAAAGTTGCCATAGTCCTGCCAGACCATACTGCTGCTCTGTCATTAGAGAGAAATGACTGGTGGTGGTTTAACCTGAGGGTTAGCATGCCTCGGGTGAGGGGAGAGGTTGCGAAGGAGAGTCCTTCACGGTAACTTCAGCTGATTGGAACTGAACCCATGCTGTTAGCATCACTCTTCCTCAGAGACTAGTGTCCAGTCAAGCAACCCCCTGAATGGGAGGGAGAAATCATGCTTGATTGATAATTATCATAAGGGAGTTGGGGGCGGGGGGGTGCGGTGTGTGTGAGAATGTGTGTGATTAAACTGAGCAGTGTATGGAGTTGCTGGTTCACTTGTTAACAAATGACATTGGGAAATGCATTCACTGATCATGACCACTCATGTTAAACCTTGTCTTGCACTGACACATTGCCCTCAAGCTACACTGCTGACATTGGTTGTGACGGTTATCTGTTCCCACTGCCGCCACAGTGTCTATGTGAACCCGAGAGGGTGGAAAACATCCTACTCCGAGGCCTCCAATTTTGCATTATGGAACCTTGAAGCATGTTCGTTCTCCTTGTAGGTTAGTCTTCCCCGACCATTTGTAGTGCCTGTCCCTGTAGTGGAAGTAGGCTGGCTTCAGATGATGCAGTTGAACTTTCAGTGGTCCTAGCTTCACACATACTTTAGCCCATGCTGAACCATGCAGTCATTTGCCAACACATTTGGAACTTGTTTTGGTTTACTTTTTTGCTGATCAGTGTCCAGGTTACAATGAGAAAACTCCTGCAAGTACTCAGACAGTCATTCAAAGCAGAAAAACATATTTCAGCATCTGCTGTGTTGTTAAATGACCAGAAAAGAGGTTCTCTAATGACCTTTAACCTGCTCTCTTTTGAGCTTCTACACCTGATTACTGCCAACTGGCTCCTCTGTGCCAAGCATGCATAAAGATGCCAAATGAGGATGCAATAACTATGATGTTCCAATGTGGTTGAGTAGCATATTCATAAATATTGATCTCCGTCAGGTTTAAATGTTTGAAGTGGGTATTGGGTGTCACTTGCCCAATTCATGCATGATTCAGAAACTCTCTGACTCTGTGCTTAGGTACTCACATGAGACAAACAGTCCCAGCTGCCAATCCATATTCACCGTCTTTAAGTAGATGTGTCACAGCAACTTACTGACAGACAGCTTCAACATAGGTACTTTTCAAGGATGTTGCTTAAATTGTTACACTGAAGCACAGACACCCCTGATAAGAAGGGGGTTTGTCGCTCAGTGATGTTGATTTGACTGCACATACCTCTCGCCTCAGGAAGCAGTGGACTGTAATAATAACAAAGCCTTGAACGGAGTCAAAAACTGCAAACAGTATTTGAAACAAAATCGATCGCCTGTCAGTCATCGCCAGAACAGCTGACATCCAGGTCAGTGCCAGCAATGGGAGTACAACACACGAGCTCCACAGGGATGCCCTGGAGGAACAGAGAACAATGGCACTCTTAATTAAAACTGGTAAGTGTGATCAATTACATTCAGCATAGACAGTCACAAGCTCATAATTTAGAAGGGTCTTCTTTGAATTTGTGCCTCAATTTGTTTTTTGACATGTAATGCTTAGTTCTTAATTCTAACCACACATCAAACTGGATTTTCAAATGGGGATTCTCAGAGGCCAGGGCTCTGCAAGATGATTTAAGAGGCCCAGGTTGTTATATTTGTTGACTTCCTTGTTCATTATTTCTGTTGCAGTCTATGTTAATGAAGAATACTGTCTGCAAAAACATGATTTCCCATTGTGTAGCTGATGCAGTATTCAAGAAATTGGTATAGCTCCCAGGCCTACCTCAACAACATATCAATACCAGTAAGAATTCCTGAGGAAGCATGATTATTTCCAAGAGCTGCTTAAAGTGTTGTCAATGTTTGCAGTGTTCTTGTGGGGTGACAACATGAACTCAGGTCCCTGAATGTTGAACAATAGCAAAAGGTTCCTGAGAGTATGTCACAATTAACATGCAGTCCTGATAACTGTTGTTTTTGATACAGAGCTTGAGAGTGATTTCTAAATAACTGTTACAAATTAGTGCTGTATGTCTTGCAGGGATTGCACTTACCTATTGACTAAAACTGTCTAATAACACCTCCACAACAAAGCCCATCTCCACTCCTTCCTCAGGTCTTATGTTGTTGAAGCCCTTTGTTATCTCCAGACTTAACTGTTCTAACACTGCCACAGAAGGCTGTGGAGGCCAGGTCATTGAGTACATTTAAGACTAAGATAGATAGGTTCTTGATTATCAAGGGGATCAAGGGTTACAGGGAGAAAGCAGGAGAGGAACTTATCAGCCATGATTAAATGGCAGAGCAGACTCGATGGGCCAAATGGCCTAATTTCTGCTCTTATGTCTTATCGTTTATGGTCTAACACAATCCTAGATTCAATTCTATGCAAAGTTGAGGCTGTCCAAAACTCTGTTGATCTGGTCACAATTCATACCAAATACCATTATCTCTGTACTCATCAACCTGCACTGGTTCAAGGTTAGCCAACTGTGTGACTTTAAAATTCTCATTCTTGCTTTCAAATCCTTCCCTCTCCTGGTTCTTTCCTATCTCTGAAATCTTGTCCAGCTTCATAATCTAGATTTCTATATATCTCTAATTCTCATCTTCAGAAACCTTGTTTACAATTTACATAGATGATTTGGAGTTGGGGACTAAGTGTGGTGTGTCAAAATTTGCAGATGACACTAAGGTGAGTGGTAGAGCAAAGTGTGCAGAAGACACTGAAAGTCTGCAGAGGGATATAGATAGTCTAAGTGAGTGGGCAAAGGTCTGGCAGATGGAGTACAATGTTGATAAATGTCAGGTCATCCATTTTGGTAGGAATAACAGCAAAATGGACTATGTTTTAAATGATAAAAAATTGCAGCACGCTGCTGTGCAGAGGGACTTGGGTGTCCTTGTGCATGAATTGCTAAAAGTAGGATTGCAGGTGCAGCAGGTAATTAAAAAGGCGAATGGAATTTTGTCTGCCATTGTTAGTGGGATGGAGTTTAAAAACAGGGAGGCTATGCTGCAGCTGTACATGGTCCTGGTGAAGCCACACCTGGAATACTGTGTGCAGTTTTGGTCTCCTTACTTGAGAAGAGATATACTAGCACTGGAGGGGTGCAAAGGAGATTCACTCGGTTGATTCCAGAGTTGAGAGCGTTGGATTATCAGGACAGACTGAGTAGACTGGGATTATACTCATTGGAATTCAGAAGAATGAGGGGAGATCTTATAGAAACATATAAGATTAATAAGATTATTAAGATTAGATAAGGTGGAGGCAGGGAGGTTGTTTCCGCTAGCAGGTGAAACTCGGACTAGAGGGCATCGCCTCAAAATAAAGGGAAGCAGATGTAGGACTGAGGTCAGGAGGAACTTCTTCACCCAAAGGGTTGTGAATCTGTGGAATTCCCTGCCCAGTGAAGCGGTTGAAGCTACCTCGCTGAATGTTTTTAAGGCAAGGCTAGATAAATTTTTGAACAGTAAAGGAATTAAGGGTTATGGTGAGTGGGCAGGTAAGTGGAGCTGAGTCTCAAAAAGATCAGCCATGATCTTATTAAATGGCGGCACAGGCTCGAGGGGCCGGATGGCCTACTCCCGCTCCTAGTTCTTATGTTCTTATCTTAATTGCTCCAACACCAGATGCCGTATCTGCAACTTCATTGGTCCAAGGCTCTGTACTTCCCTCCCTAAACCTCTACACCGCTTTGTCTTAATTTCTTCCTTCAAGATACTTCTTAGCTCTTAACCATCTTTAGGTCATCTCCTCCGATATCTCCTTCTTGTGACTCAGTATTATATCTCACCATACAAATCCAGTGTTATTGGTTTCTGAAGCTTCATGAAGTCAAGACACGTGCTTTGCAAAGATCAGGTGTCTTAAAATCTCCACTTTAATAATGTACCTGCTACAAAGTGTTGAGGAAATCCTGCAGTAATTCTAACAGCTGTGCAATGGGCTCAGGTAAGTTGCCAATATGATAGGCTTCTCTGTGGTTTCTTCTGAAGGAGCTTCAAAAGTCTGTTTTGCTTTTAAACTTCTCCAATGCAGCAAATGCATCTTAATTTTTCTGTGATTCCGCTGCTACACAGCCTCAAATCTGCAGGAACAGTGTAAATGTGCCAAATTTCATGAATGAAGGTATAGCACAGACTATTGTGGACAGTGGGCCAACTTGGGCAAATGCATAATTGCGGTTAGTATCAGCTAGGTTCAACAGGTAGAACTCTGGGACTTTGATTCAAAATATGGTGGTTGCAAATCCCAAGACTGAGCTTATATGGATAATTAGGCTGGCTCCTCAGTGCAATATGATGAGTCTGTTGCATTATTGGAAGCACTGTCTTTCAAGTGAGATGTTGCCTGAGGTCTACATACACTGTTTCATGGCACTAAAGAGGAGGGAGTTATCCTGGCACTCCGGTCAACATCCCTTTCTTAGTATTATCAGAGTAAATTTAATTGATAATTTATCTTGTTTATTTTAATCTGATTTAGCTGTGTAAAATGGCTGGCATGATTACCATATAATAATGTTTGCAATTCAAAAGCAATCCACTGGCTGTGGAATGCATTGGAATACTATGAGGACACGATAAAGCGTTTTACAAGTTCTTTCTGTGCATGTGTTTCATTGGCATTTGCACTGTATAACATTGCATGCATAATGATACAGATAGCCTTTTCAGCAAAACTGCTTACACAGTTTATGTATGCACACATCATTGTTTGAAAATGATAGTTCTAAGAATTATGATAGAACTGCTAGAAATCAAAGCTTGAGGAGAAATTTGGAAGCATTGGTTTCTTAACAATAACTCTCTCACTCTCTCTCTCTATGTCCAAAGAGAAGAAATTCTATATGTGGGAAATAACAAAAAAAGAATCAGTTGTCCATTCCACATCTGAAGGACTTTACTTGTGTTACACAGCTCCTTCAGAGTGGCCTCCTTCTTGAAGGTTGGCATTACAAGCATTGAGGTCAGCCAGTGTCCAGACTACTTATGTAAGTGTCTCCCTTTTAGATTGTGTTTTCTCAAAAACAAAATGACCTACATTCCAGGGAGGACAAAGAAAATGCTAGAAAGACACTCTGAAACTTTCCTTGAAGTGCGGTAGCATTGACATTGATGATTTTGGAAGAGCATGCTACAAATAGTTTAAAACAGTGACAACTTATCCACTAAGCTGCATATGCTTATAGTCCAAACACCTTAACAATGAAGCAGAGAGGTGGCAGAGAAGGAAAGCAGAAGAAGCAAACTCTGCACTTCAGATACCACTACCTTGCCCCATGTGCCAGAATTATGGAGAATTGGTCTATTCGGTCACAAGAAGACGCACAGAAGAAATTCACGACCCTGAGGAGACTTGATTCGCCAATTGACAGATAACCGGTGACAAGTTCCTTTAGGTACAGGCCTTGACAGATATATTCCTGCCTGATTAGATGAAGGTTGTTGTCAGTTTAACAAATTAGATGTTCTTATAGGGGTTAAGCAATAATATGACCTCAGGAGCAGAGGAAACTGGATCAATGGTATACTTTGAAAATCAATCTTCGTAGAGGGACATTTGAATAGGAAGACATGATTGAATGAGTGATTGGCATGAGAGATCCACCAGCTCCCTCGAAATAAAATACATTTATTGGCAGTCAAGAAGGAACAATCACTTTCGACAGAGAAAAGTTGCCAGAAATTGAGTCATTCTGGCTCCAGTCTAAAACTTTGGTTAGTTCAAGAATACTGAAAACAGAAGAGGCTGACACCACTAATCTGCTTCATTAATCCTTTTGTACACTTGAGAGTTGCAAACTGTCTTATCTGCTACTAGTCCTATATCTTTTCTGTCTGTTTAAGCAGTGGCTTCATAATAAACTGCTTTAAAACATGATTTGTTACTTCAACCTCTTTTACATAATCTTTGACTCCTCGACCAAATCCTGCATGGTTATGTATGTGTGTGCATAATGCATATAACTGAACAATAAGATGATACATAGTGGGTCCCTGAAATGGCCAAAAATCTATACACACCGGTAGTGCAGATGAGTTGCATTTTACAGTTGTTCAAAGTCGGACCTCTGGGACTCCTTTATTATCACCAAGTCTCTGAATAAAACTTTGAGAAATGTACTCATTCTGATTTTGTTTGCCTGACAGATAAATAATTTTCTTTCTTTACAGAAACAACAACCCCTACCCCAGAGACTGGGAGCAGATCAGCAGAGCCAGGGCGCTGGGAGTGGGCATTGAGTTCTTGTTGCATGTTGCTGTAATTCAGGCAGCTAAAATTGCACAAACTATCTTTGATCCTTGTTCACTTGAGGCTATCCTAATTAACAAGCACCTGGTTTTCAGATTGACCTTATGGTAAATTAATTCCATCCAGATGCAACAATGATACAACGAGCTTAGGACTTCCCAAAGTTGGATACTAGCTGAAATCTTCAGGTCACAAACTTTGAGGCAGCAACAGGCAACATCCCAACCCTGTTCTGATAGGTCACCGTCCCTAATGTTCACCAAGGAATTGCACAACTTTCAAACCACACAATGGATTCACAATGGAAAAGAGTTTAGAAAACGGTGATTTACAGCACCATGGAGAATTTCCCTGACCTGCTATCGTAGCCAACTATCATTTTACCACATTGATCACAAGAGTTGTTTTGATTTCAAACTTACATCAACAAATTAACAATGTTGACACCACAGATACCAAGGGAGCCTTTCTTCACCTCCCACTGAATAGGAGTCACTAGTCGATATTGTAAGATAATGACTGGATTGTTGATAGAGGACAGTCCACACTCTTGTCAGTGAAAACTGATAACCTTCATTTTGTACATACAGATAGAGTAAGACAGAACATCTTTGGAACCTGACATACTCCAGCCCCAATTCCATATGCTTTGATGTTAGTGTGATTAGGCTCCTCCTGCACATGCTCAGAAACAATAATTAGAATAATGCTACAGGTAACCCTTTATTCCACCATTTTTCATTAGGCAGCAGCCAAATGCAGATTTGGGCCCTTGATAAGTAGTTTGTAGGTGCCAGAATCTCATAGAGCCAACATATGCAGACAAATCCAATGCTAAATGTAAATCCAATACTATCAGCTTGACATCAGGATGGAAATGCACCAGTTAAACAGCAATGTGATGGAGAGGTGTGAGGTAGGAGAATCAATACAGGAGAGCTTTTATATTTTAGATGTGATGGGTTGAGAAGCCTTCTTTTGTGACATTTGAATCTCTTCAAAAATTCATTGCTGCATGCTCTATCCTTATGGCAAGTGACCAACTGGGGAAAGCCACAGTTCTTACTCCTGAAGCTTTTGTCAAAGATTTATCACACAGCAGATCTGAATGTTGAAAACAGTCCAGAGGTGCTGTGCAGTTCCGAACTATAAAGGAACACTGTCACAAGTTCAACCTGCAAAGAGACTCTGCTAGCAGTGAATAAAGACAAGACTGAATTGCCATTGGCCCTGCTTAGCCTGGTCCTGCAAGAGTGTACTTGGGCTGCATTTGACATCCAGTAGACACCAAAGATACAGAAATAAATTAGTAAACAGAATGGATACATTTTCTATCTTCTAAAGATCACTTCAAAGTTATTTTTTAGGCATTTGAAAGCAGTAATGCCACATAAGGAACATTCAACTAAATTCCATGGTTTGGCCAAATATTCAAATCGGTGTGTAGAGTGCATAAAACTTCCTGCCTAGTCCTCCAATGACTTATTCATCTGCACAAAGACATGCTTGAAGTCTCAGAAATATCTATAATAGATACTCCAAATCAGTAGTTTTGGGATTCCAATGCATTGTTAATGAGGTCATTAATAGTAGGCAAACTTAACTCATATCATTTTTGGATAGGTTTTGTGTGATTCCCTATACCTTCACATTAATGTTGGAGTAGGTGCATGTTTCCTGAATAAAATTAACAATTTTGCGCTATATGTCTAGAGTTTCCAGTTTCTTCAATATGACTGAACATAGTACTATATTAAAAGTGTTGTGAAAATCCATGAAAGCAATGATCTCCTTCAGGTGCACAATCTTGAAAAAAGGCACAGGAGATGTTGCTGAAGGCTAAGGTTTCACACAGATGTATTTGTTACAGTTTCAGCAACTGTTCAGCCTCTGCACAACACAATGTTTAAACACTGCTGTCAGTAGCCTTCAAAGTTAGTAAATGTTATAATGAACCTCCTGCGGCCAGCACTGGGGACATTTTTGTTTTCAGCTGGTTTGCAGGTTGTGGTTATGTAATGAGATGCCAGTAGGGCCAACAAGCTCCTCCTCAGTGATTCACAGCAGCAATATGACAGGCATTTCTGAGTTGATTGGGTCAGCAGAACAGCTATCAGTTTGCCACTTGAGTCTCTCTGCACACTGCAGTGTTTTATAAGGCCTGAAATTGATAATGTGTTCAGATTAAATCATGCTTTACAATGAGTACTCATTGTGTCTTTATTTAAAACTATTGATTATGCCATTCTTAGTGATGAGGTGGTGAAGAGTGTAAAGATGATACTAGGGGAGCAAACTTATACAGCTACAACTCATGACAGCATTGTATCAACTATGAAACACATGCTAAGTTCAAACAAGGGGATATCTTTAATCCAACCAGTTCAGTGGAAAACTGATGGGATCAGACCAGAAACCTATTTTTGTACCTCTCCGGATTTTACTGCCCTTTGAATTTAAGAGGCACATAGTTTAAAGTCATCAAACGTCACAATCAAATCATACTCTAACATACCACTAGTATTCTAATGGAAAACTTTGTATATCTGAGCTAAGAAGGGTAGACTTAAGGTACCACAGTAAAAACAGAGCATGAAAAACTCAATGAGGAATCAGCTGTATCACAGGAAGGGCTTAGTGGCTCAGATACGAAGTTCAGATGCTAAGCAATGGAACAACTACATAATTTCCTGTCAAAAACTACTTTGCTCCATTCTTTAAAAACTACCTATTAATATCTGGGTTTCTGCTAAAAGCGAAGTACAATACTCAAATTAAGTGCAAGGCAATGACCTTATCTGTCATGACTGTGCCAGATATTCGGTAATAGAGTTAGCATGGCGCTGCTCTTTGATGCTGTGCAATATTTCTGGTGAGCAACACCAAGCTTACCACTCCTCATGTCTGTGATATATTGCAGCCAATGATCACAACGACTTGGAGGAACATAGCAGGCCAGGCAGCATCAGAGGAGCAAGAAAGTTGATGTTTCAGGTCAGGACCCTTCTTCCGTCTCTGACTCCAGCATCTGCAGTTCTTGCCATCTCTGATCACACTGACTTATCTTGGTGATGGAAGAGGTATCATGGCTGGCTGTGGAGATTCTTGTGGCTCAACATATTCCCAAGCTTTGCTTCTCCATACAGGCCAGCCACATTGAAGACTGTAAACTAAAGTCTGCAATGTCCTACTTTGAAATCTATTTCCTGAAAATTTAAATATGTAAAAGCATCAGTTCTGAAAATTATCTCAATGAGATCTCAGATGGCTTGTAATTTTCTGACCTGTAAAGCTGTCTTTCCTTAATTAATAATACACAACTTTGCAGCAATTTTAAAAGAAAATAGAAAATTGCATTTCTACACATTTCACAACCTTATGATATCCCAAAGTACTTAACTTTTAAAGTGTAGTCACTGTTGTAATATAGAACATATTGCACAAAAACTGGAACTTCTTTCAATTCACAGATAATTCAGAAGATTGAAATTGCTCCAGTTTCAAAGGCAAGCTAAGAGTGGTAGATGGATCATATTTAGACTGAATCACGAACAAACCGACAGGACTAAACTTTGTCAAAAACGTTTAGTAAAGCACAAATTGATGCCAACAGCAATTTCTAAGTGGTGAAATGACGCACTATTTCTTTGTGCATGTTGATGCAGGAATACTAAATATTAGGGTATATTCTTTTAAGATTCAGCTGAGGTTTATTTTGATAGAATACAACTTAGTTCACAAGATTGCTTCCTGGACTGAGAGGGTTTTCCTATCATGAGAGACTGAGAAAACTGGGTCTATACTCTCTGGAGTTTTGAAGAATAGGAGGTGATTGCATTGAAATATACAGGATTTGAAGGGCTTGACAAAATTGACACTGAAAGATTTTCCCACTTGCAGTGGAATCTAGAACATGGGACACAGCCTTAAAATAAGCTGAGACAAAGAATATCTTTCTGAGCTAAAGGGTTGAGAATCTTTGGAATTCTCTTCCACAGAAAGCTGTGACTGTTCCGTCGTTCAGTATATTTAAGACAGATAGATTTTTGTTCTCTCAGATAATCAAGAGAGATGGGGACTGGGTAGAAAGTGCAGTTGAGGTAGAATATCAGGCATGTCAGTACCGAATAGGAGAGCAGGCTTGAGGAGCCACATTTGACTCTATGTATCATGTTTTCATAAAGACACAGAGATCATTGGTTCAGATTTGCAGTGATTCCTGTTTTCCAAACCAGTGGTTAACCTACTGAACCACAAAGATTTCCTGAAGTTCAACTTATAATTGTTTTACTGGTAAAAATATAAACAGAAAATGGTGTGAAATATACATGTGCAACTTATCACCCACATTTTGCAGAGTACATAAAAACTGCAACAGAAAGCTCCACAGAACACATTTCATTGCAGCTGAAAACATACAATAATAAATCTTGTATTATTAATATACTTTCATATAGACCTATAGAATAAAGATCCAGTATCCCTTTGAAAAAGGACTGCACCAGTCTTTATATAAGATAAACTGAGAATTATGAAGTAATACACTTAATAAAAGCCTTAAGCAACCCATTTGCCTGCCTCTCCAAGCAAAATGTTATTACAGGTACCTTTTCAAGTCAGGTGTATTTGACTTCAAAATTAAAACAATCAAGAAAAGAAAACATGATCCAAGATTTTTTGAGATTTTTGTCCGAAGAGTTTTATAGTAGTGAAAGAGAAACAACTAATTGCATGAGATACAAAAATATGGCTAACATAATGCACAAGAGAAAGGGAGCAATATGATATTCAGGAAAGGAACAGTGATTAATTCATTACTGGGAAGAAGGAAAAGTAAACAATATATAAATTAGAGAAGGAATAAAGGAATGATTCAAAACTGGGAACAAGGCAATCCTTTTGATAAAAGCCCATCTCTGTACAATCATAAACAAACAGCTCCACTTCTGATCTTACGATGGAGGGAAGGACATTGATGAGCAGATGAAGATTGCTGGATGCTGCCCCTAATGAACTCCTGAAACATTATCTTAGGACTGAGATGATTGACCTATGACAACCACAATAATCTTCCCTTGCGTCAATTGCCAGTGACTTCGCTTTTACTAGGGATCTTTGATGTTGAACTCAGTCAATTTTTTTCCATATGTTCAACATGGACTGGTTGGACTGAAGGGTCTGTTTCCATGCTGTATGACTCTATGACTGAACAATGACCTTCCTTCTGGGGGGAGGGGTAGCACACAAACAGTCTGCCTCTCTCCCAGCACTGTCTGTAAACTACTGACCTGGGCTTTGGCTGAGAAGTAGCAAGAAACATTGATGTTACAGTATTGCCAAAGAAGGACAATCTGCAACAAGAAAGAATCTGACCAACTCTCCATTGACATTGACAAAGATAATCAACTTTGCTAGACAAAAGAAACTGGCCAATTCAAGTTAGAATTGGAGGTTACCATTCAGTGCGCATCATGGTCAGTGATGATAGATTCATTACCCAAAAGTTCAGGGAAATGATTTATTATGGGTTGATTTTCCACATCTTGGCTAAATGTAATTTTCATCAAATTTCATGGAGGGTTTCTCTCTATGAGGCCTATTGAGTTTCTATTTGGGATCATCCCAAACTCATCTGCCACACACCAAACAGCCCTTCTCCCAATTCTCCCACCCATTGTGGTCGGATTTACTCACTGCTGCTGGGATATCCCAGAATTACAGGAACCAGCACCGTCTTTTAGAAGGTTGTTGTGCTCTTGGTTAAGTGCTGGCAGTGTGGAGCTTCCCTGTACGATTCCTAATGTTTTCCCTGGAAATGAGGAAATTTGTGAAATGCACCTGGACGTCCTGGTAGGTCGGGATGAGGTCATAGGAAGGTTGCCCTCTTCCCACAGAATCAGCAGATGATGCCATGATATCAAACCATGAAAGACTGGTACATGGTTGCCAGCTGGATCAATGCACTCTCAACTCTTTGGGGAATGCGCAGCAATGCCGAAGGTCATGGACCTTCTCTATTCCACCGGGGTAAGTGCCACCATCTTGACTTTGCTACCTCATGCTCACTCTATTTCTGCTACTGCACACACCTCCCACCAAGGCTTATGCTGTACACTCTCACTATTGCCTGCAACATCATCCCTGCTCACTTTCACCCATCTGATTCACTCAGACCACTAAATGTGTATGTCCTCTGTCTCTCTTGCTCACTCCCTTGGGACACCTCACCACTTTTACCTCACCTGCACTAGTACCAACACTAATAGCCATGCAATTTACTTTCATCTCATTCAATCCCTCCCTTTGTCTAATTCCAGGAGAAAACAACCTACTGTAGGGCAAAAAAAGCCAAGACAAGTGTTGGGGGTGCCCAATATTTGGCTACTAATTCTCTGTGATCCTGATCATGACTACTCCGAGTGGCCGACTAACTGTCCCCACCTCCCTGGATGAAGCCCTTGACTGACTGCATGGAAACTCCCTGACAAGTGTCAGTTCCCCTGGATTTCACATGTGACTACTTCCCTTAGACCTTAAGACATGGCCATTTGGTTGATGCACATGTTGTGTGTCTGCAAAAGGCTGCTGATGCATGCTGTAATATCAAGATAGGATACTTCTGTACTTCCCACCACCTTGACTGATAACTGCTAACATCCATGATAAGCTGCCCAACTTTCTGTCAGTGTTGAACACTAAAGGCAAGATAGAAACACTGCGTACCTTTAAGCTCTGTCTGAGGAGCAAAGCGCAAAAAGAGAAGGCAAGGAAATCATAGAATCCCTACAGTCTGGAAACAGAATTCTGAGGAGAACACAAAGAACACAACTTCCACTATTTGGCAGAATTCTGACTTCTAGGTCACAAAGTTATGCCCTTTTCTTCTCCTCCCTCTGGTTGGCCCAGGGGAACTGTTAAACAGCTGTATTTTTTTTTAAGAATCCCTACAGTGTGGGAACAGGCCCTTTGGCCCAACCAGTCCACATCTCCCTCAGAGCATCCCACCCAGACCCATCACCCTATAGCCCACCTAATCGACACATCCCTGAACACTACTGGCAATTTAGCATGGCCAATCCACCTAACCTGCACATCTTTGGACTGTGGGAGGAAACCGAAGCACCCAGAGGAAACCCATGCAGACACAGGGAGAATGTGCAAACTCCACACCGACAGTCACCCAAGGGTGCTATCAAACCTGGGTACCTGGTGCTGTGAGGCAGCAGTGCTAACCACTGAGCCACGGTGCTGTAACCACTTAGGCAAATGTGAAGTGAGTGTGAGCTGAGACAGTGAGTGGGCAGTCCTGAGATACTCCCTGATCTAGTCCATGAGCTGGGTGCCTGATCCTGTGTACAGTATGTTCTTGCAGCAGCATTGCAATGAACTCCAAAGTGCAGCATTTAAGTCAAGAAAAAGGCCTCATTTGACATCTCATATGATTTTCCCAGGGAGGTATAGCCCTTGTCATTGAGGGCATGGGAAGTTTCCATTCTATGAAGCGCAGGAATAGAGAATTGGATGAATAATTAACACAGCCCTGTTTCCAGACAGCAGTAACATCATGGGTTTATTCCTTTTTCCTCTCCTTTCCAGAATATGCTGAGTCATGCTGATCTATGTGTTCTACAAGGATAGGCAATTATCTGGCTATTCAAACTTCTCTTCTTCATGTGAGCAAGTGGGTTTTGACAAGCTTTTTGACATTGGGTGGCATCACATGCAAATCTAATCTTGTCATCATTTGATGATCATGCATACATACTTCTTAATGGGAATCACTGAATAGTGATTAGGAACAGGAATGCTGATTGATTTAAATGAAGAACATTACTTCCTGCCAGTAGTCTAGTCAACAGCTCTTAAGTGAAAATCAAATCTGGTACCTTGTGACTTGTATGGCTGCAATGCTGTATTACAGTACACAACTAGGTTAACAGCCACTAATTTCAGCAGGAATCAACTATGGCTTAAGGATGAAATGGAGTAAATGTGATGAAGCAGGAATATTTTTCTGACTTCCTTGGACAAATTGTACATTTGAAGAAGACTGGGAGGAGACATTACTTAAAAAAATGCACATATAGACGCTTAGGGAAAGAAGAGGAGATGGGATTAGGACTAACTGAATGACTCTTTTTTTTTTAAGTTTTCAAATAACTTACACAGGCACAATGGGCTGTAAGGCTTCCACTAACCTTTAAAAGTCTAAACTGTATACCATCACTTTTAAATGTACAACATTTAACTTTATTTTTAAAATTTTATTTAGGCTGAGAAGAAAGGGATACTTTCTCTTTCAAAGTTACCCATGATGCAAGAGTTAGGATCAATTGGATGAGACTAACATGGCGTTACTGGTGATGGTGGCAGATAATGCTGTAGTTGAAACAACTCCACACTTGGAACATTTGAGCACCAAACTGCTACGGGCTTCATTTGCCTGACTTGAAACAAATGCAAAGCAAAAATGAGGACAAATAAAGACTCCAAGTTTAAATGCAGCGAAAAACAAACAGTTGAGAAAAGCAGCACAGATGTAATTATCTTGCAATATTAGAATGCAAGAAATTGGGAGTACAATGATTAATTAATTAACAATTGAAGTGAAGACATTTTCTTTTGCGAGATGGAATATTTTGTAGCTTTTTCTTGAGTATATGTTGGTAAATTTAATAACTCCAATCCCTTGAACCTGTATTGCCTGAGCCCTAACTATGACCCACATTGCTTTCAATTGCAATTCTGTATTTCTCTTCTTTGTGTACTCAGTCTCACGGATGCAAGGTACACCCAACTATTGTTTTTATCCATCACTGTTAAGGGTTCACACTGAGTGAGATTCATTTTGAGAAGTTCCCTGCTTCAATTGATTGATAAGTCAACAGGCATGATACAGAAGTTCTTCTAAGTGTAGAACAGATAATTAATTGTCCAAAAATCATTTGGCATAGCACCAACCAATATTGTGGTAAGTTACACAGCAACTCTACTCTGTCCTACTATTGTAGACTTCTCCCTGCAGTCCCAAAGGGCATTGTCCCAAATTTACCCATAATGGACCCATATTCCCAAAATATTAAAATGCACTTGACCTTAGAAAGTGTGAAGGATCAGAGCGAAGCTGAAAATCATATCCTGTCATAATTCTGATGCAATAAGAGGAAACCTGGGGGACCTCAGTGACAGCACTGTGATCAACTGTGGATTACAGCACAAATGATTTTTCTATCATACCATCCATTTAGCCCTTTAATCAGTTGATAAGTGAAGACAAAATGGGGGACACTTGTCTCTCAGTCTGTGAGATGTCTTTACGAACTTTGCAGTCCTACTACAGGAATGGGGGAAGGATTATTTTCTGTTACATTCTTTCATAGATTGATGTTTGCTCTATCACCAGTTTGTGAAGGGTAATCAGATGAACAGTTATTCTAGTGTCAGAGTAGCTGCCCACATTGGCATAATATGGCGTAAGAGAATCAGTAAATGTTTATATATTCCTCAGTTCATGAGGAATTACAGAACCTGTAGAATACACAGAAAAATCAAAGGAATTGTAAGGGTAAATTTTTAAAAATGATTGTACTAAATATTGTTTACTCAAGTGAGGACAAGAAATCCCCATCCTAAAACAGCATATATACATAATTCAGAAGTAAAACAGCAAGTTTAGTAATTGCTAATTTCACTCATTCAATTAATGAGGGATGCGTAAAGTAGTTATAATTGAATTTTCATTCGCCTCATCAGTGAAATGACCCAGGCTCTCATTCTTCATCTCTGCATACCTGTTTATGTGAAATAATTTAGTTGAAGTAAAATAATGTTTCTTATTAAGTTGGATGTTCTTTTAAATTTGTATGACAAGAATATATGTGCGAATTTGGATACGCGCACCACCGCAGTATTTTCTGCTCATTGAAATTAACCATGCTGGAATCCCATGAATTAGCACATTCCAATTTCAGAAACACCCAAGAGTTACAGTGCATAGTGAAGATCACTTAGCACATCATGTCTGCACTGGCTCTCCAAATCAGCACCATGACCTAGTGCCAGTCTCCTGCCTTTTCCCCCATACCCTTGAATATTAATTCTATTTAAATAATCATCCAGTGCCCTCATGAATGCCTTAACTGAACCTGCCTCTATCACTCTTCCAGAGAGTGCATCCAAGACTCAAACCACTCGTTGGGTGAAACTGTTTTTCTCACATCATATTTGTTTCTTGTGCAAATCACTTTAAGTCTATTCTGTCACAATTTTGACACTTTTACAAACAGAATTTGTTTCTCTTGATCTTTTATATCCAGGCCCATCATGATTTTGAAAACTTCTACAGATCTCCTCTTAAACATCTTCTCTCCAACGAGAACAGTCCCAATCTATCTTCATAACTGAAGATTCTCATCTCTAGAATCCCCATTCTTGTAAATCTCTTTTTTACTCTCTCCAATATGTTCACATTCAGGGGAGACCAGAATTGTACATAATACTCTGAGGTCCAACAAGTGTCTTCTACAAGTTCAGTAACACTTCCTTGCTCTTGCACTGTAATATATACCCCTGTTAATAATACCCATGAGACTGCATACTTCATTAAATTGCTCTCTCTGCTTGCCTTATCACGTGCAATGATCTGTGCACATATACACCTGGGTCCCTCTGCCCTTGCACCCCGGCTTTATAACTGTACCTTTTACTTTATATTGGCTGTCATGTTCTTCTGTACAAAATGCATCACCTCAGACCTCACTGCACTGACCTTCTTCTGCCATCAACCATCCACATTCCACCAATTTTTGAAATTCTCAAGACTTCGGCCAGTCTCAGCTGAGCTTTTTGATGTATTACAGCTGCCTCTCTATTTAATACAGAGGGCTCCAACCTAGCAGGTCACTCTGAAATGCATCACATTCCTTCTTTTCTAATCCCCACTGATGTGCCACATTTCCCATGGGCTGTACATCTTTTATCTGCAATATTCCTTTTCAACTAAATTCTGTTGATATTTGAAAGAGATACATGGCAATCACTTACACTTTGTTTGTGACTGTTATTTCATATGTACTACCATACTATTAGTCACAGAATTATCTTGGTAATCATTCTACTTTAACTGGATTTACTGGGCTCCCTGATGTTTCAACTCTTAATTCAGTATTTAGGCTAAGTTGGCCTTAGTAATTAGAATGATCCCTAGTTTGATCCCTGCAGGGATTTGAGTTATAGCCCTACATTAGGCTTCAGTGATCTCTAGGACTGTAAAGATAAATCATCAGTCAAGGCTGTTGTTTCTCAAAACCATTCAGTTAGTTTTAATGGAGGTGCATGTTTATGACAAGAGTGCGATTTAAAAACATTTAGTATCTCTGTTTAGACAGAACAATGTTCACTTGAGTGATCCATGAGAATGTGTCTAGAACTCAGCCCACCATATCTCAGTGGCAAAAGCATCATCATGATATAATTGGTGAAGATCAGGTGCACACATTCAAAAAAACAAGAGGGTAACTTCTGTCTATAATTGTGCTTTTTATATGGCAGAGAGGTTAGTTTATTTTGATACTTCAGACTATATTCAGAAATCACAACTTGTCTAAGATGTTAATAGTCATTAGCTTTATGGGTATTACTTTATCAGGACAATCAGTAACTACATATTTCTCATCAATAGTTCATCCAATAAAAAGCCTGAGCAGCATCCTATGGCACAGCTTAATGTTCAACTTTTAATTAGAAATCCATAATTTATTCTTTAAAAAAGTCACAGAAGATCCTACCCACAATTACATGGTTATTTATACATTCAATCATCTGACAAGGGGACAGTCAATTATTTAATAGAGCTCTCTGTTTGAAAAATGCAATTGTTTTTGCTGTAAGAGCAAGTCTGAATTGTGAATATTGCAATGCAAGGTACACTTTGTATTCAATTAATCACTGCAACTGTTAATAATAATTGAACTAAATACTGGCTGCCAAAAACAAAGAACATCTATAAGACCCTTGCACCTAAATTATCTACATCCCTGATATCCATTCTAAATTTGTTTTCCTTGATTCACTTGGAAAGTAAAGTGAAAGGATTTTTAAATTCATTTTACACTTGATTTTTTTCCTAAGCTCAAACAAATATGATTCTAATCTATATTATGATATTAGCGTTGTTATCAAGTAGTTTGTAGTGACAGTGACCAAATTTAATAGCATTCTGAAGAAGATTCTTAACAGGCTCAGACATTAACTCTGTTTCTCTCTCTCCACAGATGCTGCCATACCTGTTGTATTTCTTCAACATTCTCTGTGTTTGTTTTGTATTTCCAGCATCTACAGATTTTTGTTTTTATTAATATGATTCTGATGACAGAGACGTTCTAATTCAGCATGTAGTCTCAGTAGCTTTTACAATATCTCAGACCAAGGAGTTCCTACTCTTTTAGATTAGAATACAGTGACTTTGGAGCACTGGAGACCCATAATGGATTAGATCCTAGTTTTCACATGCCATAACATGGTCAAAGCTCACTTATTAGAGAGTCAGTGGCATAGTGGTAATGCCACTGGACCAGTAATCTAGAGGCCCAAACTAATACTGTGAGGGTATTGGTTCAAATTTACCACAGCAGCTAGTGAAATTTGAATTCATTTAATACAATGTAGAATTGAGTAGTTAGTCTATAATTATCAATATCATGTCGTTAGCAGCAATTATTGTAAAAACCCATCTGATTCACCGATGTTCTTTAGGAATTGAAGTCTTCCATCATTAGCCAGTCTGGTCTACATGTGACTCGAGATACATAACAGTGTGGTTGACTTTTAACTGCCCTCTGGAATGAACTAAAAAGTGGCTCAATTCAAGAACAATTGTGGATGGGCAACACACATTGGCATAGACCATCTAACGCACATCCTATGAAAGAATAATTCTTTTTAAAAATGGAAGCCCAAGGATAAAATATTGGCAACGTAAGATCCTACTTGAAAAGCAGTCGATATATATTAGACAACAGATTAGTGATTCGATGCTAACAGTGTGGCAAAATGACTAAAGCATTAAGATGAAGTTTCCCCTGTAACCCTTGCACCCCCTGCTCACTCCCAAACATCCTGTTTGGCTGACATGCCTTGCAGCCATTTAAAGGCAGTGAAGGGAGGGCAGTGGGCGCCAGGGTAGACAGGGCAAGGTGGAAGGGAAATGCAAGCATACTTGGAATAAGGCCTCGAATGGACAGTGGAGTTTTGACAAAAAGGTACCAAACCCCGTCCAGTCTTCAGGGAGCCATCGGCCTTCCTGCTGCAGGTAATATTCCAGATGCAGTGGACGAAAACTCTTAAGTGATCGTTAGTTGGGCATTTAAAGGCCTGAAGTGGACCACAAATGAATGGATCGACACGACCCCTACCAATGACATGATGTGCAAACTATGAACCTACCACTCCTCCACCTGCAGACTGGCAGGATCTGTAAAAATCTGGCCATCCTTTCTGAATGAAATGGGACATAAAACACTGAATATTTTATGGCACAGAAAGTAGATTTTGGCCCACTTACCTAGCTGACAAATAATAATCTACCCTTAATGCAACAGCGAAATGTTATAAATATCATCTTCATAAAACTTCAAAGCCACTTGCATAGTGACTAGCAATGGCTGTCTACCCTGCTCTGAAGTTGTAGCTGTGATGGCAGAATGTGGCATTTTTACATAAGGATATCCTCAATGAAGCAGAAATGTCTGTTTCTTGTTGAGTTTCAGGTATGAAAAACATTCCCTGAACACTCTGGTGAGATGTGACTGACTTCTCAGAGAGTTTTTCATATTCCTCCTCCTTCTACTTCCAACAGATTGTCCTTTTCTCTGTGTAACATGTGCTCATTTTCTCTGTCACACTGTAGGTCATGCACTCTTAGTGGGTACAAGCACTATGTACAGGATCCTTGAAGTCAGCACAAAGTCTTTTAGCACTTGCCACACTAATCCCTGTGGACTTCAGCAACTTTAAATTGTACAAACCAATGACTTTGACAAATTCAGCAGTGGTGAGCCGTATTCAATCAACAATCAAATTGAAAGTAGTTGACAGTTCCTTTCAAAAACAGGGTAGTGGGAATCTACTTGCTGCTGAATTGGTGTTCAGCTGGTGTTTAGTACATTTAAGGCAATGTGTCAGTTGCAGTGGTGAGCTCCAGCTGGTAGCACTGGCATGAAAGGAGCATTGGGCCTGACTGACACAACAATATGCCTACTGCATATACCCAGTGCATGCTCCCTGTGCTAACAACAGACTAACAACCTATTCAGAAAGACATCTGTCCTGGCCCAAACCATTCAAGAACCAAAATGCTATCTGTAATGCCAAATAATGGGCAACACAATATCAAATGTTGAGATCTTGCTCTAGCCTCCAGAGATCTGAGGTGATGAGGGTTCTTTATGTGCTAAGATTTATGGTACAAATATTTGCTGGGACAAGAATCCCTCTGATCATTATTAAGGAGAAGTAACCTAAAACTACACTTAACCAGATCAGTCAAAAGGGTAATAGAAAACAGTCTTGCAGACAATTGTGTAAGTAATGTGAAAGGTTTTTCTGTTATTTGAAGAGGTACAGAGCTGTCAAAGACTGAAATGAACTGATGAAGGATGCTTGAGAAGAGGTTATGGCAAGTTTACGGGTATGGTGGAAATATAAATGAGTTTTTGCATCAATATTCACACTTGAAGACAATGCTCAACTATTA
Source organism: Rhincodon typus (assembly GCF_021869965.1). Taxonomy (NCBI): domain Eukaryota; kingdom Metazoa; phylum Chordata; class Chondrichthyes; order Orectolobiformes; family Rhincodontidae; genus Rhincodon; species Rhincodon typus. The sequence goes on along the minus strand of NC_063358.1, from coordinate 41,225,619 downwards.
ACAATTAATGATGATGTTGAGAATAAAACTGGTAATATTACCATAGTTCAGTTATATTTTTCAATAGAATTAACAATTTGAAAATTGGTATAACAACTGGGTCATTTCCTGTAAACTGGAATTAATTTAATGCAGTCAGTGTCTTTGGAAAAGAAGACAAGGCAGATTCAAGTGACTGTAGGCCTGTTATTTTGATCATCTGAAGGAAAATGCTTGAGGAAATCACTTGGAATGCACACAGTGTTGGTGCAGGTAGAAGAACATATTACGGACATCCAACATAGCTTCAAAAAAAAGATAATGACATTCAACCCATCATTGAATTCGTCATCACCAACATCATGAAGGCGATAGGGAGGGTCACTTAACTGGACTAATCAAGTAAAACCTGGGGCAAACGAACAGGCCAGAAATTGGGTATTCTGTGAAGAGTGACACACCTCCTGACTCCACTAAGCCTTTCCACTATCTCCAAAACACCAGTCAGGAGCTGTTGCATATTCCCCCCTTCTGAATGATCACAGCTGCAAAACTCTCAAAATATTCAACACTACGGACAAAGCAGACTGCTGATTACTATCCTATTCACTCCTTCCGTCAGCGGCAGCACTGTGTACCATCTGCAAGATGCATTGCAGCAAACCACCTAAGTTTGGAAATACATTGTCTTGTTGCTAGGTCAAAATCTTGAAATTCCCTTCCTAATAGCACTGTGGGTGTTATACCATACCAGCTGCAGCAATTCAAGAAAGCGGTTTACCTCTTCTAAAGTACCATTAGGGATGGACAAAAAAAATGCTATTCTCGCCACTGATGATTATAACCCATGAATGTTTCTTTATGTTGAGATTTTTGAAAGGATATAGTGCAGAGCTGTTGGATTAGTCTAACTCAGCAGGAGCTCCCTCCATAAAACTGAACTTAAACTGTCTAGAGGTCATGGTTTATCCCTGGACTTCCTTTCAGGCAAGAAAACATTTCTACTGGCATCATTTCAAAAGTTTCTAAAAAGTTTACTAATAGTGAATATATATTCCTGCTATTTTATTTTGTTGCTAAAGTATCACTGCCAGGTGCCTTCTGCATGAATAATCTACCTGGGAAGTAGAGTTTTCCTGATACTTCCAGTCTCCATAACATGTTCTAGGTCATTAACATGCATTATTTTAGAGGAGATCGTATTACACTTTGTCAGTACTCTGCATGGCAGTCTGTATCTTGTCTTGCTGACAACATTTATCTGCATTACTCTCTGCTGGGTGAAAGTGAGTGGTAACTTCCAGTAAGTTGTTTACCTTGAAATTGTGGCACAATTTTTCTACCATAGTTTCAAATGGGAATTCAGTCAAGATTGTCATTCCTGAAAATGCAGGCCTCCTGAAACAAGTGAACTTTACAAATGAGAGATAGTAGGAACTGCAGATGCTGGAGAATCCGAGACAACAAGGTGCAGAGCTGGATGAACACAGCAGGCCAAGCAGCATCATAGGAGCAGAAAGGC
>NC_063358.1:41177495-41219118 GCF_021869965.1 Rhincodon typus | reverse complement strand
GCCTTTCTGCTCCTATGATGCTGCTTGGCCTGCTGTGTTCATCCAGCCCTGCACCTTGTTGTCTTGAACTTTACAAATGTCAGGCCATTATGAGTTATTCTGGAGGACAGTAATAAAAATCTCTCCTAAAATGAATCAGGTGTTGCAACTGAATACTGAGGAATTTTCAATCAGTGGAATTAGGAATTAGAAAACATTTCAGATAGCAAAAGGATAAACTGACCAATGAACTGGACATATCGAATATGATATCCAATTAATCGCAGGCTAAATGAAGCAGCAAAAAGTCAATACCTACCCAGCTCTCTGCTTTTTGGACTTATCTGAAATTCCATCTCGGGACATGAGTTTGTTGAATACTATGATCCCAATGAGCATGTTTACCTTGTGCAAGAAACAGAGAATTAGCAAGGACTCAAATAATTGTGTAATCAGTTTTCATCAAGCAGCAGTCCTCATATCTATTTAATAGCGAAAGCTACATTTTCTCTGAGAAACAAAACATGTACATGATTATAATTTTTAAGAAAAGTCCTGGTTTGGACTGTTCATCGATTAGAGGAATGTCTTAGTATGTGTCTGAGAATTCTCAGAGTGTAAACCAATGTGGGAATTAAAGTTAAGCTTGATAAGTGGCCGTTTGATCGTTTGGTGTTGATATGAAATTGATGGTTAATTGATCAACTATTTTGAATTGAATTGACAAGACCAGAATACTAGTTCACAGGTCAATTCAAGTATCGGCCACTTTTAAAAGATCCTAACAAAAGTATAAAGATTTCCTTTGGTTGCTTTACACAGAAACATTCTCGTAACTGCTAGTAGATTTTCTCTTGTCAGTCATTCGCAATTTTGTAACCTATTTTTCTTGAACATGTAAATTTTGTTTTGGAAATTTGGAGCACAGAAAATATTTTGGTATTTGTTTAAAATTAGTTAGAAATTGCATGCAGAGCAATATATAATCATTGGTGTATAAGTGAATACACTATAAACGAATCCAGAAAAGCTAACAGCCAACAAAGACAAGGAGATGGAATTGCAAACTGAATAACTTCCTATGGCATCCAAAATATGGTAGGCATAAATGTAAGTTTCTCGATCTGATTCTTATGACTTCCTGAAGGCATCAAGGTAAAGTTTAGCATTTGTCCAGATCATACAGTTAATGTTACATGTTGCATTAAAAAGTAAAATTTACCAATACAATTATTGCTGCTGGTCCAACAAATGCATAAAGGAGGCCTCCTTCCAAAGACAACCAACAGCTGTGAGTGGACAAAAAAACAGAGTCATTTTCAGAGAGACATACTTGTCATTGGGAAATAAATACATGGTGTTTTGTTAAACTACAAAGAGTTATGGCAGATAGAACAGAATAGAATATCCTTTCTTGTCACTTGTACTACAATACAGAAGTATAGGAGTACAGTGAAAAGTTTTTAATATGGCTGCCTTTTAATGGCACCGTCTTAGGTACAAGTACCTAAGTACAAATCTTACGGAGTAAAAAAAATGGTCTTACACAAAGAGGATTAAAGGGAAGCATATGCATTACTGACAGAGGTAGTTACAACACAACGAAAAGGCTTTAAATTACAGTCTGATAACAGCAGCTCAGCATCTGGCGCCAGGCCCAAGTCCAGCAATTGTCCCACATCGCTCTATCCTCCAGTCCGCTCCTCACCGGCACTCAGCAGCAACCAGGTAAGTCACACTCTACCGGGATTTGTACCTTGGTACCTCCATCACTCGGGACTTGGCCCACCGGTGCTCTGGGGACTCGGCCTCTCCGTTGCTCCGGGGACTTGGCCCATCCGTCGTTGCCTCGGACTGTCTGCTCCCGCTTGTGCCGCCAGATCGTGCTCACTGCTTGTGAGATGCTCTGGGGCTGCTTCCCCATGTGCTTTTACAGGACTTGACTCAAACTTTCCTTTTTTTTTCCTCTCCATTAGAGGGTATGTTTCCTATTCTGTCCATCAGCTCTACTCCAATCCCCTTGAAATAAAGGCTAACATGCAATTTACCTACCTAATCTCTTGCTGTAATATTAGGATAATTTTCCTGTGTTCCTGATAAAAGAACCCCCTAATCTCTCTAAACATCAACATTTATACATTTAAAAATATTCTGTTTTTCTATTCTTACTATTAAAGGTATTGATCTTGCACTTCTTCAATTGTCAACTTGTTGCTTACTTACATATGTATATATATATTGTTCTTAATCTATCTATATCTCTTTACAGTTCTTTGGATCCTAGATTTTCATCATCACTCTCAGTCTTTTTTTCATTAATATGGAAGTGGTATCTTAAGATTAGAAATAGCTGATGCTCCTCCATCTACCCTAGCATTGAGATAACAAGATGTAGAGCTGGATGAACACAGCAGGCCAAGCAGCATCAGAGGAGCAGGAAAGCTGACGTTTCGGCCTAGACCCTTCTTCAGAAAAGACACCTTGTTATCTCAGATTCTCCAGCATCTGCCGTTCCTACTATCTCTGAAACAATTTTAACACCCTAGCATTGATCCCAGTTACACTCCAATAGTTGCATCCTGCCAACTTAGAAATGCTTAATTATGCCTCAACTCTCTGTTTATATCCATTAACCAATCTTCTATCCAGTTAATATATCACTTCCATCTCTGTGCTCCTTTATTTTGTGTATTAATCTTTTATATGGTACTTATCCAATACCATTTGCAAATCGCATTTACAGATGCCCATTTATCCACCCTACAGGTAACATTTGCAAGAAATTCTAATCAATTTATGAAACATGATTTCCCTTTTGTAAAATCATATTGATCCTGTCTGATTATACAATGACTTTCTAAGTGCATTGTTAACACTTGCTTAACAATATTATAGAATCCCTACAGTGTGGAAACAGGCCATTCAGCCCAACAAGTCCACACCATCCCTCCGAAGAGCATCCCACCCAGACTCATTCCCCTACCCCTGATTTCCCATGTCTAACCCACCTAACCTAAACATCCCTGGGCACTATGGGCAATTTAGCATGGCCAATCCACCTACCCTGCACATCTTTGGACTGTGGGAGGAAACCGGAGCACCTGGAGGAAACCCACGCAGACACGGGGAGAATGTGCAAACTCCACACAGACAGTTGCCCGAGACTGGAATTGAACCCGGGTCCCATGGCACTGTGAGGCAGCAGTGCTAACCAATGAGCCACCATGCCACCAACAGCATTTTATTGCAGCATTTTATCAAAACTCGTTGTCAGGCTCTGAAAATTCTGTCCACTATGTTTGTTCTGAGGGAAGGTCATTGATCTGGAACTTTAACTGTTTTTCTCCTTCCACAGATGCTGCCTGTTCTGATCAGTTTTTGTTAGGATTTTCTGTATTTGTTTAAGAATTCCAGCATCTGCAGGATTTTGCTTTTGCATTCCCTAACTCTGCAGATATCTCTTTTAGATCATTAGGCTACAGGGATTTATCAGTTTTTAGTTTCTTTTCTTTCCCAAATACATTTTCTCTTCTGATGTTAATTATCTTAAGTTGTTCACTGAAATTTGTGTCTACTGTTCTGAAAAGAGACACAAAAAATTGTTGTTCAAAGTCTGTTTCTTCATTCCTCACGATAAATTATCTTGTATCAAAGGGATTAATGTTGATTTAGCTATTTTCATTTTTATAAATCTGCAATAACTCTTACAATCTGTTTTTACATTCCTGGTTACTTTATTTGCATATTATCTTGACCACTTTTGAGCAACGTTTTGGTTACACTTTGCTTCTAAAACTCTCACAAACCTCAAGTTTATGCCTGTACTTTGCAACATTATATGGCTTAATCTAATTATTATCTCTCATTTCTCTAGTAAGCCACAGATAAAACTTTCTCATTGAGTTTTTAATTATTTAATTGAACATTTTTTAATTGCTTCTTAAAATGCTCCTACTGTTTATTTGCCACAATATCCTTTTGTCTATTTTCCAATCAACACTGGTCAGCTGACCTTGATGCTTACATAATTGGCTTAAGTTTTTGATTCATGTGTGCAATAGGACTATACTGCTCTCAAACTTCAATCTTAAATTATATCACACTTAGTTTTCCTGGAGGATATTTTACTACAAGATTAAGCACTCATCATTGTGTAATACTAGATCTAAAGTAGGTAGTTCCACAACATATTCTCTCAAGAAATGTCATGAAAGCATTTTATAAACTCATCTTTGAGAGTGCCTTGCCAATTTGATTTGTCCAGTCTGAATAAATCATAAAGGCAGCCACAAATATCACGTTGCGATTTTTGCAAAAATTATTCACAGGATGTGGGAGGGTCACTGACTGGGCCAGCATTTATTGCTGAATCCTCATGAACAGCCCTTGACCAAGCAGTGGTGAGCTATTTCTTGAACTGCTGCAGTCATTGGAATGCAGGTATATCCACAGTGCTGTATGGGAGTTCCAGGATTTTGTCTCAGTGACAATGAAAGAACAGCAATAAAGTGCCAAGTCAGGATGGTGTATGGTTTGAAGGGTAACTGGTGATGGTCCTATGCATTTGCTGCCCTAATTTTTAAGGTGGTAGAGGTTGCAGATTTGGAAATTGCTGTCGAAGAAGCCTGAATGTGCTGCTACAGTGCATCTTGCAGATGGTCCACATTGCTGCCTCTGCGCATTGTTGGTGAAGGAGTGAATAGTGAATGTGCTGGATGTCATGTCAATCAAGCAGCCTGTTTAGTTCTGGATGGCATCCATTTTAATGAACCAATGCAGTCCTTGGGGTGTAGGGGCACCCATAGCATTGTTAGGAAAAGAATTTAAGGGTTTTGACTCAGCAACAATGAAATAATGGCGTTATAGTTCTAAGTCAGGATGTGGAGTGGCTTGGAGGAGAACTTATTGTTGGCATTGTTCCCATGTATTTGCTGCCCTTATTGTGCAAGGTGTTAGAGGTCAACAGTTTGGAAAGAGCTGTCAGAAGAGCCTTAATGAAATAATACGTGCATCATGCAGATAGTGCAAACTGCTGCTGCTGTACATCAGCAGTGATGGGAGTAAAGACTGAAGTTGATGGGTGAGGTGCCAATCATGCCAATCAAATGGACTGCTTTGTCCTGGATGGTTCCAAACCTCTTGAATGTGTTGGAGCTGCACTCTTCCAGGCAAGTCGACAGTATCCCATCATGCTCCTGATGCTCCTGACTTGAGCTTTGTAGGTGGAGAATTGGGGAAAAGGAGGTGAGTTAGTCACTGCATATTTCCGAGCCTCTGACCTGCTCTTTTAGCCACAGTATTTATACTGCTGTTCCAGTTCAGTTTCTGGACAACGGTAACACTCAGATAAGGTGGAGATGTCTACGATAGTAATGCCATTAAAAGATTCACTCTTGTTGGAGACGGCCAAGGCTTAGCACGTGTGATGTGAATGTTATTTGTTACTTATTATCCCAAGTATGGATGTTATAAGGTATTGTTACATTTGGTCATGGACTGTTTTCGTATCTGAGGTGTCAAAAGGTGCTGAATATTATGCTGTCATCAGCAAACATCCCCACTTCAGGCCTCACGATGAAGGGAAGATTATTGATGAAGCAGCTGAAGATGATATGGCCAAGAATGCTACCCTAAGGAACTCGGGCAGATATGTCCTTGAGGTGATTTGTGGACTAGCACTTTAAGTCAGTAGCTGCCCTGCCAATTGCCTTGGAAATGGCAGAGAAGGGAAACTGGCACCCCACTTCATGGGCAGGGTCCTGGAGGTCTGGCTGGCCAGGATGTTGCAGATGTGGAATGTTGTCTTTCCTCTGGAGCAGCAGAGAAGGTCATTAACCAGACTATGCCAGCCTGGTCTGAGGTTTGTCTCCAAGTCAGTACAATCTTAGCTGTCCACAAAAATGCATTGTGGATGATCACCACCTTCTCCACTCTGCCAACATAATTATTTTCTCTCCAGTACCACCCACTCACTCTATCTCTGCTACTGAACCCACCTTCCACCAAAGTCGCAAGTATGCCCTTGACATATTGGGCTGGCAACCCCCACCCTAAGGGAATCTTGCTCGACGAAGTACCCTGAAAATAATGACAATCTTCCTGTCTTTGTGCGTGTTATAAATAGCAAGGCAAGGCAGCAGTACTGTGAGCCTGGTATCTCTGGCTAAGGAGCACGTGCAAAATGGCAAGTCCAAGAAGGGGATGCTGTGAGCCTCCAGATCGGCTCAAATTAAGTGAGTGCTATGACAGCAAGCAAACAGGCTGGAGATGCAGTCTGGTCCACTGTCTGAACTAGGTGCACGTCCCTGAGCTTACAGCTTCCTTGCTGCAGAATTAAAATGATAAGTGCTGAAGTGCAGCATTGAAGTATAGAAGTGCCTGTAAGTGAACCAGATATGCGCCATGATGGTTCTTATAGGCTGGCACACGTTGAATGCAAATGCCCATGGATGTGGTGTGCATGCAGTGGTCTGTCCTGAACATGTTGGTGCCTGTGTCCAACATGGGTTTTTATTGAGGCAAGTGGTGAGTGGAGCATGCCAGATATCCTCGCTGACTCCTACATGAAGAATTCTCAGCTCTTGGTTTGCTTGTGATGGCTGTAGGATAGGAAGCTTCATTTTAATAAGATGAGATGTGCTGTTCATAAAGTCATTAATAAGCAAGTTGCAACTACCTACTCAGTGTCTTGCCCTGACGCCTGGAAATTAGTTAAAAGATACAGTGAGTTGCTCTAAAAATGAGATAGGCTTCACTAGACTTCTCATGCAATTCTGTCAGATTCCCCACTGTCGACCACATTGTTCAGACCTGAGTGGAACAATCCCTCTTCCATACCTACACTGGCCCTAAACCCCACCTCTTCCTCCGTTACATTGATGACTGTATCGGCGCTGCCTCGTGCTCCCACGAGGAGCTCGAACAGTTCATCCACTTCACCAACACCTTCCACCCCAACCTTAAGTTCACCTGGACCATCTCTAACACCTCTCTCCCCTTCCTGGACCTCTCTGTCTCCATCTCGGGCAACCACCTAGAAACCGATATCCATTTCAAGCCCACCGACTCCCACGGCTACCGAGAATACACCTCCTCCCACCCACCTTCCTACAAAAATGCCATCCCCTATTCCCAATTCCTTCGCCTCCGCTGCATCTACTCCCAGGAAGAGGCATTCCACTCCCGTACATCTCAGATGTCCTTGTTTTTCAAGGACCGTAACTCCCCCCCCTCAGTGGTTGAGAACGCCCTCAACCGTGTCTCCTGCATTTCCCGCAACTCATCCCTCACACCCCGTCCCTGCAATAAGAACCAAAACAGAATCCCCCTCGTCCTCACGTACCACCCCACCAACCTCCGGATCCAACGCATCATCCTCCGACACTTCCGCCATCTGCAATCCGACCCCACCACCAAAGACATTTTTCCCTCCCCACCCTTATCTGCTTTCCGGAGGGACCACTCTCTCTTGACTCCCTTGTCCGCTCCACACTCCCCTCCAGCCCCCCCACACCCGGCACTTTTCCCTGCAACCGCGGGAAGTGCTACACCTGCCCCCACACCTCCTCCCTCATCCCCATCCCGGGCCCCAAGAAGACTTTCCACATCAAGCAGATGTTCACCTGCACATCTGCTAATCTGGTATACTGCATCCGCTATACCCGTTGTGGCCTCCTCTACATCGGGGAAACCAAGCGGAGGCTTGAGGACCGCTTTGCAGAACACCTACGCTCGGTTCGCAATAAACAACTGCACCTCCCAGTCGTGAACCATTTCAACTCCTCCTCCCATTCCTCAGACGACATGTCCATCCTGGGTCTCCTGCAGTGCCACAACGATGCCACCCGAAGGTTGCAGGAACAGCAACTCATATTCCGCTTGGGAACCCTGCAGCCCAATGGTATCAATGTGGATTTCACAAGCTTCTAAATCTCCCCTCCCCCTACCGCATCCCAAAACCAGTCCAGCTCGTCCCTGCCTCCCTAACCTGTTCTTCCTCCCACCTATCCCCTCCTCCCACCTCAAGCCGCACCCCCATTTCCTACCTACTAACCTCATCCCACCCCCTTGACCTGTCCGCCTCCCTGGACTGACCTATCCCCTCCCTAACTCCCCACCTACACTCACCTTTACTGGCTCCATCCCCGCCTCTTTGACCTGTCTGTCTCCTCTCCACCTATCTTCTCCTCTACCCATCTTCTATCCGCCTCCCCCTCTCTCCCTATTTATTTCAGAACCCCCTTCCCCTCCCCCATTTCTGATGAAGGGTCTAGGCCCGAAACGTCAGCCTTCCTGCTCCTATGATGCTGCTTGGCCTGCTGTGTTCATCCAGCTCTACACCTTGTTATCTCAGATTCTCCAGCAGTTCCTATTGTCTAAGATTCCTCTATGTCAGGTTTCTGCTTGACCAGTCTGTTACTAATAAGGATTAATAATTTAAAGTTTGACAGTTATTTTTGTTGCTGTTGTTTCTGGTACCCAGGTCAATGCCAGACAAGGGAGCCGGTAGCACGGTGTAATGCCACTGGAGTAGTAATCCAAACCCTCAGACTGAAGTTCTGGGGACATAGGTTTGAATTCCACCATGGTAAATGGCAAAATGTAAATTCAACAAAGTTTTGGAGTAAAAAAGCCAGTCTAAAGGTGATCATGTAACAAACTGTTAATTGCTATAAAACCCATCTGGTTCACTAATGTCCTTTAGGAAAGGAAATCTGCTGACTTTACACGATCTGGCCTTCACACGATTCTACACCAACAGCAATTTGGTTGACTGCCAACTAATGACAGACAACAAACACTGGCATATCCAGCAAAGCCCACATCTCATGAGAATTTAAAAAAAAATCCTTTCTCTAGATTTTGTGGCAGTTTGATACAACTTGCTAGTTGAGAGTCAACCACATTGCTGGGGTCTGGAGTTGCATGTAGACCAGACCAGGTAGGGGTGGCAGGTTATTTTCTCTATAACACATTCATGAACCATAGGTGTTGGGGACATTTTCAGGATGGTAATCTGTAACTAGGGGTATGCCACAGGGATCAGTGCTGGGCCACGTTATTTTCAATATATATTAATGACTTGGATAAGGAAAGTGAATATACTATAAAGTTTGTGGACAACATAAAAACAGGTGACAAGGCAAGTGTTGAGGATGACACAAAAGTCTGCAGAACAATATAGACAGGATAAATAAGGTGGGCAAAAATTTGGCAGATGGAATATTACATGGGGAAATGTGAGGTTATTCATTTTGGCAGGAAGAATAGAGGAGCTGAACATTATTTAAATAGAGAAAGAAAGCTGCAGAACTGACAGATTTGAGAGTCCTCATCCATGATTCACAAAAAGCTAGCACCCAATACACAAGGTGATACAGAAGCAAATTGTGTAGTGCCTTTATTTCAAAGCGAATGGAGCGTAAAAGCTGTGAGGATTTGCTGAAATAGTCAGACCACAGCTGGAATACCATGAACAGTTTTTGGCCCTCTTATCTAACGAATGATATGCTTGTATCAGAGGCAGTCCAGAGAAGGTTCACTAAAATGATACCAGGTATGGAGGGACTGTCTTATTAGGACAGATTGAGTAGGTTGCACTCATTGGAATATAGAAGAATGAGAGGATGCCTTATTGAAATGTTCAAGACGCTTAAAGGACTTGACAAGGCAGATGTGGTCTCCACTTGTGAGAGAGTCTGGGACCAGATGGCATAATCTCAGACTAAGGGGTTGCTTATTTAAGACAGAGATGAGGAGGAATTTCTTCTCTAAGAATGTGAATTTGTGGATTTTTTTTTAACCACAGAGGGCTGTTGGGGCTGATTCATTAAATATATTTTAAAGTCAAGGTACACAGATTTTTAATCAGTAAGGGAATTAAGGGTAATAGGGAAATGGCAGGAAAAGGGGTTTGAGGATTATTGGATCAGCCATGATCTTATTGAGTGGTGGTGCAGACCTGATGGGCTGAATGACCTACTTCTGCTCCTATGTCTTACAGTTTACAACAATTGACATGATCGCTATAAGGCTAACTTTTTAATTCCAGATTTTTATTCAAATTCCACTATTTGTCATGGTGGGGTTCAAACTTGTGTGCCCATACTTATAGGCTCATTGACGTTTACAACAAAGATACCATTCTGCCCACTGTCTCTGTGCCAGTCAGCAAAGATCTGACTATATTAATCTCATCTTCCAGCTTTTGGCCCAAAACCCTGGAGGCTATGGCAATACAAGTGTATAACTAAATACTGCTTAAATGTTGAGTCTCTGACACGACCACTCTTCCAGGCAGTGAACTCCAGACTCCCACCACCCTCAGAGTGGAAAAATAATTTCTCCTCTCAGCCTTCTAGATATTTTTAATCAACTTGTTTAGACATTCTATTACACCTCTCTGCAGCAGGTGGGATTTGAATCTGACCTCTTGGCTCAGAGGTAGGGACACTACCAGTGCACAACTAGAGCTGGTCCTCTTAGCTTCCTATCACTTATCTTTAATCTACAATGCCTGGTCATTGCCCCCTCTACTATTGGAGAAAGTGTCTTTCTATCCACCAATCAATGCTCCTCAATCTTTTGAGCAGCCTTGGTGAATGGTTCACTGTTAGATTCCCATTCACGTCAGACTACCAAAAAATGGAGAATAACAAAAAAGTATCTTAAAATAGAGGCAGCATCTTCCTTAGTCTCTTTTCAGTCCTTTTTTCTTGTTCATTGTGAACAATTGGTTATTCAGCAGTGAAAGTGCCTAAAATTAGCAACAATAATAAAGGTTGTTCTTTAAAATGTCGTGTCTTTAAAATTACATATAATTGGGTGCCTTTATTTGTGAACATTGATAGAAGTCCCTCTTTGTAACTGGGGACAGAGAATTTTAACAAGATTTGACAATGATTAATGACCAGGAAAGATATCTGATTGGAGTTCAGCAAAAGTAAGTTAGTGTTTTATTTTCTGAAATGCACATCTCCTTGTTAAAGGAGAAAATTTGCCACTAGTGATCTTTTCTTAAAAATAACTGCAAAAAAAAATCAACTTCGAAGTACCTCTTTGATTTCTTTTTACCTCTGGCAATCAGTAACAATGGACATGCTATCATTAACTCCGGGTGCTTCAATGATTTTTCATTTCAGAACTATGTGTTAATTGAGGCCCTCATGCTGTTATATTCAGTAATTTCACCTCAGAAGATATGATCACTAAATCAGGTAATTTTACCCTGAGAGGAGAATACTTTGTTGCAGTGCTACCTTCACAGCGAGTGCAACTAATTGACAGCACACATTTCTAAACCACAAAAACGAAGAAAATAACTTCAAATGTCTTAAGAGATGCACTGTGCAATACAATAATGTAAACTGGACTGGTCACAAATAATTAACAGTGCCCTTTCTACAATGGCAACTAGTTATTGGGGTAAATGATAGTAATTCTTTACAATTAAGATATCTTAATAATGAAGCCTAGGAAAGGCAGTAGGAAGTTTCATCTTTACAAAAACAGATCTCATCACTGAGCATTTTTGAAGTTCCCCTTGGTAAGATACAGGCCCTAAAAGTGGTTCCAATGACAAAACAGCCCCCATGAAAAATTCAACAAGAAGGGTGCATCTCTGGAGGCATCCAACTGAGGAGGAGTTCTACCAGGACAAAAATCATTTTCAAAAGGATTAGTGAGGCATACGCATTTTAAAAGTGGTATCACATTGGAGAACCTCACTACAGGGTTTTCAAAATTACTCAAATGATCAGACACACTGGAGACTTCAATTTTAGAAGGAGTTCCTGTAAGGTCAAACTTTATTTGTGTGTTCTATTTCTAATTCTAATTAATATGATACTGTATCAATTGCAATGACTTCTCTTCATGCTCCTATACCGTCACTTCTGGTGACCCCAAAAGTAAATCCATGGCCCACTTCTGTTCCCCATCAATGTGCTGCCCCTCGGACACATTATCTGGAGGCATGGCATTGGTTTTTACATGTACCCTGATACCACTGAAGAAGGTCTCCCTCGATCCCTGCACTGTCGCTAAATTATTAATGCGCTTTTCTAACATCCAGTACTGGGACAGGAGAGATTCCTTCAATTAAAAATTGGAAAGATTTGAAGCCCATTATTTGTGATCCCCATTCCAAACACCATTTCCCATGGGTACCCGCATGGGCCCAAGCTATGCCTGCCTCTTTGTAGGATACGTGGAACAATCCCTCTTCCAAAGCTACAGTGGCGCTATCCCCCATCTCTTCCTCCATTACATCAATTACTGTATCAGCGCCGCCTCATGCTCCCACGAGGAGCTCAAACAACTCATCCGCTTTACTAACACCTTCCACCCCAACCTTAAGTTCACCTGGACCATCTCTGATACCTCTCTCTCTCCTTCCTGGACCTCTCTGTCTCCATCTCTGGCATCCACCTAGAAACCGATATCCATTTCAAGCCTACCGACTCCCACAGCTACCTAGAATACACCTCCTCTCACCCACCTTCCTGCAAAAAGGCCATCCCCTATTCCCAATTCCTTCGCCTCCGCTGCATCTGCTCCTGAGATGAGGCATTCCACTCCCGGGCATCCCAGATGTCCTCATTTTTCAAGGACCGCAACTTCCCCTCCACAGTGGTCGAAAACACCCTTGACCGTGTCTCTCGCATTTCCTGCAACTCATCCCTCACACCCCCTACCCGCAATAACAACCAAAACAGAATCCCCCTCGTCCTCACGTACCACCCCACCAACCTCCGGATCCAACGCATCATTCTCCGACACTTCCGCCATCTGCAATCTGACCCCACCACCAAAGACATTTTTCCCTCCCCACCCTTATCTGCTTTCCAGAGGGACCACTCTCTCCGTGACTCCCTTGTCCGCTCCATACTCCCCACAAGCCCTACCACCCCTGGCACTTTTCCCTGCAACCGCAGCAAGTGCTACAGCTGCCTCTACACCTCACCCCCATCCCAGGCCCTAAGAAGACCTTCCACATCAAACAGACATTCACCTGCACATCTGCTAATGTGGTATATTGTATCCGCTGTTCCCGTTGTGGCCTCCTCTACATCGGGGAAACCAAGCGGAGGCTTGGGGACTGCTTTGTGGAACACCTACGCTCGGTTCGCAACAAACACCTCCCAGTCGCGAACCATTTCAACTCCCCCTCCCACTCCTTGGACGACATGTCCATCCTGGGCCTCCTGCATTGCCACAATGATGCCACCCGAAGGCTGTAGGAACAGCATATCATATTTCGCTTGGGAACCCTGCAGCCCAAGGGTATCAATGTGGATTTCACAAACTTCAAAATCTCCCCTCCCCCGACCGCATCCCAAAACCAGCCCAGCTCGTCCACGCCTCCCTAACCATTCCTCCCCCCTCAAGCTTCTACCCACGAGCCTCATCCCGCCTCCTTGACCTGTCCGTCCTCCCTGGACCGACCTATCCCCTCATTAACTCCCCACCTACATTCACCTTTACTGGCTCCAACCCCGCCTCTTTGACCTGTCTGTCTCCTCTCCACCTATCTTCTCCTTTATCCATCTTCTATCCGCCTCCCCCTCTCTCCCTATTTATTTCAGAATCCCCTTCCCCTCTCCCATTTCTGAAGAAGGGTCTCGACCCGAAACATCAGCTTTCCTGCTCCTCTGATGCTGCTTGGCCTGCTGTGTTCATCCAGCTCTACACCTTGTTATCACCATTTCCCAGCTACCTGCTTTGTCTCTCCACCTAGTGTTTGCAATCTTGTTGTCATACTTCATTCTGTAATGAACATCCAACCTCACATCCGCAACATCGCTAAAATCACCTATACCCAGCTCCATTGCAATCACTTGATTTTGCCAATCTCAGCTAATCTGCTGCTGAATCTTCACTTATTCCTTCAGTGCCTATAGACTCAATTATTCTGAGACAGTTCTGGATTGTCTCACATTCTACTGTGCATAAATTTGAGGTCATCCAAAACTCTGCTGCACATGATTTAATTCAATGTTTTCTTCTTTATCACTCCTGCGCTGTCAGTCAAGCAATTTCTTGATTCGAAACCTCTCATCTTTGATTTCAAATACCTCCGTGACTTTACCTGTCCCTATCATTGTAATCTCCTCCACTCCCACAACCCTTTGGGATATCTGCACTCCTCCAAATCTAGTATCTTGTGAAACCCATTGTTAATTGCTGCACTATTAGTGTAAATGCCTTCAATTAACTAGGTTTAAAAATATTAACTAGCCTCTCTACACCTCTATGCTTCTGTACTTTGCTTTCTTCCTTTAAGGCTCTCCTTAAAACATTCCTCTTTCATCAAGGTTTTGGTGATGTAGTCATAATTTCACTGTATGTCGTAGGTATCATGCTTCATTTTTTAATACTCCTATGAAATACCTTGGGGCTATTCATTATATTAATGGTGCTGCACAAATGCAGAATATTGTTATACGTTGGGCATTGAAACATATTTTTCTGCTTTGCTGTCTCTATTTGTTATTTTGTGCATACCATCATTAAAGAGCATTTTTGAGAAGATCAGGTTACAGTCTCTCATAATTGAAACTGTGATCTTCATCACTAAAGAATGTGTCTGAAAGTCTCTAAACTGAGGGGAGGCGATGGTGTAGTGGTATTATTGCTGGACTGTTAATCCAGAGACCCAGATAATAACAAAACAATAAAATATCTGGAATTAAGAATCTAATGATGACTGTGAATTGATTGTCAGGAAAAACCAATTTGGATCACTTGAATTTAAAAAAAATGATTTGGTCTGTTGCCCTAAATAAGTCCAGAGGCCAGTTCTTGCATAGTTTAACCCTGTACACACTTATGCAGATGCATTTTTTATTCATGTTTAAAGGATCATGAATGGTGGTTCATTTGGAGTGCTGAAGAGAAACCTGTTTCTTGTTTGAAAAAAAGAAGTCACTGAAAGGACACTGGGATATTTGAAAAACATGCTTCTTGGAAATCACATGAATTAAGCTAACTGCTTGGGCTTGTATCTGGAAGTCATGTGCTTGGGTTTATGGATTTGCTTTAGATATTGTTTGGAGTTCAATTGGGTTAGAGCCTGCAGAATGAGAGATGCTACCAAGCTCATCCTTTAATTTTGAGAAAAAACTCTTTTGGAGAGTCCATTGTACAACCTCAAAAGCTGGTACAGTTGTTTTGAAAAGTCTTTAAACTCTTGACATCTCCTCAATGAACTACATTTAAAGGTCATAATTACAACTATGTGTTTAATGATACCTATCTACATGCGCCAGGATGCTGACTGAAAACCAGATTTCATACCTTATCCTTTAGCCTATCAAGATCTAACAATTATTGGCCGAAATGTTTTTCAAAATTAATCTCTGCATAGGAAGTCCTTTTTTTCTTTTAATTGGTGTGTGTATGTGTGTTGGATTGATCAAAAGGGTAAACATTTATACATTCCCATTTCCAGCAGTCTCAATCAGCGTTATATCTTGGCCAAATAAGTCCTGTTTTCACAATAGTTCAATAATTTTGTTTATTAAAGAAATCTGGTTGTCAGTCTCAATTTTCATTCTCAATCTAATAACGTAATGTAACTGCCATATTAGTAACTGGGTAAAGCAATTTAAGTTCACATTACAAGTAATGACAGTACAGGGAGTAAAGAGACAATTCAATCCTCCAACCTCAGTCATAGCAACACATTGCTTCCTTTACACACAGTGATGTCATTTGCACCTCTGACGTTATCATTTTGATATTATCAGATAATAAACTGGAGAATCTAGTGATAAGTCTCTCATATATCACCAAAATTCTGTTAACTAGTAAGGAAGCTAAAGTTAGAGGTAGAGGACACAGAGCAGTTAAAAGCTGAAGACCACTGGCTTCTTAGGCTGCAAGTGCTGGTTTTCCAATAGCTTGATTCTCAGCTGCTAGTAACCATGGGAATAACTGGCATGAGTAAACAAGGTAAAACAGTTCTATTGAAAAAATGACAAATTCAACATTTGAGTAGAACCTGTGATATTAGACTGACAATATCATGGGCACTAGTCATTGCATTGCTTCCTTTGTAATTTTTATCATTTTCTTAATAAAACTAATCACCATCAGCTTTTGAGATCATAGCTGGTGTCTCTGAACTGACCGACCACATTTAGTGGCTTAGAAGGACTGTAGCAATATGTTATATTTCACTTAATTTGGTTGGAAGAAGAGGCCTCAGTGATATGTTGGAATAAATAATGTAGTGTGAAGTCCTGGATGGTGTAGCTGTATCAAAGCAATTTTGCAAAGAGCACTTTTCTAAACATACTTACTAATTAGCTGTTCCATATCCTTTAGCTTTAGTAAATCCAACGGAAATGGCCACAATCAGTGCGGGTAAACCTGAGGAGTAATAAGGCAAACATTTTTGAAAGCAGGTCTTGTACTTCACATGATTGCATTGTGTTTGAATACACACTGATAGCTGAATAACTGCTGCACAATTTTACAGCACCACTCCAGAAAAGAAAAGGATGTTTTCTTCTTATTTTGACAAAATGGATTTTAATGCTCCCAAACGAAATTCTAATGAAATTCCCAATAATGACCTACCAGGTCCTTGACCAGATATTTTACATACTGTCACACCATTATGTGATTAGCAATAAGAAAGCAAGTTAATATAAAAGATCTAATTTTGCATATATCATACATCGAGTTAGTAAATCACATCCAGTCTCACTGGGCCAATCAGACAATCCCACTTTTTGAAGCAGTTGAATGTAATTCAATTAACATATGAGTCATCTCCAACTCAACTGGGTGATGGAGTCATATTAGTCATTTGGAAAAATGGAATGACATTTAATACCAAAGTAAGACAATGATAACATTAGATATCTCACCTGTCAACACAGTTAATATTCATTGATTAAAGTAACTCAGAATGTTATGTTTGGCATTTATTTTAACGAAATAACTGCTGCACAAATATGTCAGCCAGGACAGTTTGGAAACTAGACAAGGAATAATTATCCAGAGCAAGAGATGGCCCATTCCAAGATAAAGGACCATTGCTCAGGTGCAATGGTAAAAAAAAACAGCATTAAACAATCAAAATTAAATAAAGTTTATCAGTGACTTCATCAAACTTGCAGTTATGCTGTTGTACAAATACACAAATAAAACACTGCCAAAAAGAAAATAACTTAAATTTTTTTTATCTTGCACTCATCAGGACTAGGCATCAAGGAACAGATTTGAACAAAGGGACATAATTTTACACAGCATTATGATTACAGTTAGAATTAGGGTTAATATTTGAGTTGAGATTATGTTCTGAGGAAGGGTCAATGGAGCTGAAACATTAACTCTGTTTTCTCTCCAAGGATGCTGCCAGAACTGTTGAGCAGTTTTGTTGTCCAGCAATTTCCATTTTCATTTCAGATTTCCAGCATCTGCAGTTCTCTGTTTTATTTAAGAGAGAGAAGATTGCTAGATGATTTGGGCGTCACTGACCTAGAGATGCAGCAAGAATAGTTACCTATTGGTCTTAATTCTCAGACCAAATGTGTAGATTTTGATTGGTCAGGGTGCTGCCATGGGGATACAGCAGCGAATCTCTGGCTCAATACCCTTTTTTTTGTAAAAGTACGAAACTTTGGCTTTTATTTTCCTTTTGCCTACAGGGTCCTGCACATTTATTTATATATACAATTTCTAGCGTGCACAAATGCATCACACTGTGAGGCCGACTAATGATCTTAAATTGGTTTCCAATGTAACTCTTAGCATAATCTCACATCAAATGGTGGATATAGTTTTTTGAGCTTGCAAGTATGTGCTGGTTGAGCATGATTGATGTTTTGGCTGCTACCAGTAGTCAAGGGAGGTGTTATTTGATATGGTCCACCAGTCATTGGAACAGTTGGCGTACATACCTGGCCTTACACCAGCACTGAAACTCATATATCAGATTACTGATTTGTGCGATAGACAAAACATTTTCATTGCTTGATGATAGCATCCGTTAGTGGAGAAATCAATTTGAGGATTTACTGCACAGTAATAGCATGAAATAGCTAACTTCACATGTTGCCAAAATTCTTGAGATACTTTCCCATTCTGGTGTAATCGTAGAGAGACTGAACACCACTTTGAGTGAAGGGTGGCAGAAGAGGCACTTTCTGGAATTTTTGTGATTTAAAATAAATTATTATTTGATCTGGTTATATGTTATCAGTCAAGATTGTTCTGATATGCAGCATCTCAGCTTCAAGTTTTAACAGTGAGCAGACAGCTAGGGCTTCACTCACAAGGTTGATAATAAGATTGATCTTGTAGCACATTGGACTGTAGGAATTACAATGCGTATATTAACCGTGAATGTTTAGTGGATGGTCGTTAAGATCCTACTGTCAGAGATCTCAGCTAATACATCGAGGATAGGGAGTTTATTTGATTGCTCCATGGCATGGTACATTTGAGCACAGGCTGCAGTTGATTATCCGATGCAAAGAAATATACTCAGTCGTAAGTAGCCAAACAGAATAAGAAATGGAAAGTTTGAAAATTCAGTGCCCTCAGAATGGTCAGGAATTGAACATTTTAAAAGGTTAAAGTGTTCTCAGAATGGTTGGAAACCATATGCAAATGACCTGAAGTCTGTAGCTGGTTCCTCCTGGCCTGGACTCTGAGATGCATTGATCTTGGGGGGTTTGGGGCATCTACAGGTTAAACACAAAATCATGCAAACAGCCTGGACAGCTGAAAGTGATCTCTCCAGGCCTGGGATCCAGGTTGCATTATTTGCCATTTTATTTGTTCATTTCATAAATATTAAACAGTCATATACAGTGTCATATTATCAATGGTCACCATAAATAAACCAAGCTTAACCATCATTTAGGCTAGAATTTGAGAGCACTAACAACCACTTATGGGACAGATATCATGGAATAATCCACTACCACTGGTCCCTTTATAGTCTCAAGTAAAAGATTTTAAAATATTAGCTGGATTAGAAGAATTATATAAAACATAACTGAAAACAAAAAATGCTGGAGATCACAACAGATCAGGCAAAATCCATGGAGAGAATGCGAGCTAATGTTTCGAGTCTAGATGACTCTTTCCCCAGCACTGTTGTCAACAGGGCCCTCAACCGGTGTGACCGGGTCCACCCTCACCCCTCTCTTCCGTCTTGCAACAGTGATAGGGTTTCTCTTATCCTTACCTACCATCCCACCAGCACTCACATCCAGAAGAGCATCAGATGCCATTTCTGCCACCTCCAGCGAGATGCCACTAATGGACACATATTCCCCTTTGTCTGCCTTCTTCAGGGAACGTTCCATCTGGGACACCCTGGTCCACTGTTCATTCACTCCCAACAACGCCCATAGCCCCACAGCATCTTCCCCTGCAAACGCCATAGGTGTTACACCTACTCATTCAGCTCCTCCTTCCTCAATATCCAAGGGCCCAAAAATACCTTCCAAGTGAAGCATCACTTTACCTGGATTTCACACAATCTAGTCTACTACATTCGCTGCTCACAACGTGGTCTCTTCTACATTGGGGAAACGAAGTGTAGACTGGGTGACTGCTTTGCAGAACATCTACATTCTGCCCCCAAAAAAGACCCTGAACTTCAACTTGCCTGCCACTTAAACACACCACCCTTTTCCCTGGCCAACATTTCTGACTCAGGCTTGCTGCAGTGTTCCAGCAAAGCTCAGTACAAGCTGGAAGACCTACACCTGATTTTCCACTTGGGGACCTTGAAGCCCTCCAGACTCAATATTGAATTCAATAATTTTAAGGCCTGAACTCTCCCATGTTCTACCCTACACACCAGGCCTTGCTATCACATAGTCTGCCATTGCATACTACCTACTGTTAGCCACTAACAGTCTCCATTAACAGCTATTCAACCTTGTAGCCAGATTGTTATCCATTCCTTTGTCTATCCAATTGTCCTTCTTTCTGTTTGGATTCTATCCTTTATCCTGTTGTTTACTCCTAATCCCATCCCTCTCCCTATTTTCTGCATATAAACCTACATTTTCCTAGCTACCATCAGTTCTGAGGAAGCGTCACCGGACCCGAAATGTCAACTCTGATTTCTCTTCACAGATGATGCCAGACCTGCTGAGCTTTTCCAACAACTTCTGTTTTTGTTTCATACCAAAGGCTCGTAAGAATAGATGATAATTCCGTGCTGTATGTGGGCAGTACCGCTGGGAGGAACTGAGAGTTAAAAGAAATAATTAACAGCTGCATGAAGAAATGGCATGTTTCCGAACCTTTATTTTTAACAACTGATGGCTATCACAGTCGTATCAACTCACAATATCATTCCTCATGGTCTACCTGTGTTCTTTAGTATCCACGATCATTTAAAATGACATAGCAATTTTCAATACCATTAACTCCCACATATGAGAATAAACATTTTATAGAAACAGCATAGATCAGAAGATTTTGGGCTGTGAATTTCTATCTACTATGTAATAGGTTGTCACAAAACGTTACCCTTTGTTACATTTATATTGTCCCAGCCTGGTATCTATTAAAGCTCAGAGAATTCAGGCAGCAGTGTCAACACTGTCCAAATTAGCACAATGATAATATTACACAACATGATGGAGGGTGTTATTAGGATGAAGATGGGGTTTCAACTCCACAAGGACTTGGTGATAGTCACTCCTATTAACACTAACATGGTCAGACCAGTGAAGAAGGCCAGAGAATGTGGAGTGGGGACAAATGACAGAATGGATTGTCAACTTAGTTCAAGACTTAAAACAGCGTACTTGAGTAAAGGGTAATCATTCAGAGAAGCAGAAGATGCTCCACAAGGATATGTGCTGTAATCACTTCTATTCACAATTTACATTATGATATAGACCTTGGTGGGGGAAGCATCATATTACAGGAAAAAGTTAATAAACTTGCAGAACATGCAAATAATTAATAAGTGAAGTTAAACACAGTTTAATATATGCCACTACATTTGGTAGGAAGAAATAAGGAGGTCACTTAGTATTTAGAAGCGAGATGGGGCACAGGAACAAGGGAATCTTGGAGAACGAGTATTCATTAAAAATTGCATCACAGGTTAATAAGACCATTAAATAAAAGCAACTCAAATACAAAATTTCATTTCTAGAGGGATATAATTCAAAAGTAGTGAAGTGAATTGGATCATTACCCAAAAAGGATTTATTTTCAGGGCTATAGGAAAAATACAGATGAGTAGCATCAGGTAAACTGCTGTTGTAAAGTGCCAGGATGGATATGATGGGCTGAATTACTTACTTTATACAGTAATGATTGTATGATTCCATTGTCCATGTAATGCAAGATCTGTTTTAAACCTGGATAGGCCATATTTAGATCAGTTTGTGCGGTTCTATTTGCTCTATTACAAAAAGTATATAGAGGAACTAGAGAGAAGAATTACAAGGAAAGTACCAGAAATGTGTGGGTAGGAAAGGATGAGCAAGGCAGATTTCTTTTCTCTTGAACAAAGAACCCGTGGGGTGACCTGCAGAGGTCTTTAAAATTCTGAAAGGTTTCAAGAGACTAAGTACAGCGTGATTTTTAAATTTCAGGGGAAGAGTATAACTAGACACCATCAATATATGACAGTCGTCAAGAAATTCTATAGTGAATTGACAGGAATTTTTTTCACCCAAAGACTATTAAGAACATGAAATTTTCAAACACATTGAATGTTTAAGCAAAAATTATAAATTCCTGTAAGGTAAAGATATACAAACATATGACAGAGAAGAAAATAAAGGGTTATGATCATAGATTTAGATGAGGGGAGATGGACAAAGGCTCATGTAAAGCATAAATGCGAACACAAACTGGATGAACTGAATTGTCTGTTTTTGTGATCTATATCCTTTATACTATGTTATACTATGGATTACCTAGTCTCTGGGGCAGCTTAACAATTTTGCTACAAGTTCGCAATATTAGTGAAGATTCAACTGTGCTGGTTCTGCCTTTCTCATGAATGGTGCTTAAGGTGAAACCAGGATTAACTATAAATTAAGGCTAAGTGCATACAGCTGTGGGTACAGACGTATTATTACTTAACTATATTAAAAAGGACATTGGTGGAGTATTATAGAGTTAGAAGCATTTAACACACTTAAATATGATAGTTATTTACTATAGTGTGAATATTATTGATGTTATTAGTAACTTTTAACATTGTGAATAAATCTTAAACCTAAGTGAAAATTGACTGATCTCTTTCACCAGCTAGATACCAGAAGTCTAACAGTGAAGTTGTCTGTCCACTTTTATTGGTAGACAATTTTGTACTGATTTGATACAATTGGATGGCTTGCTAGGCTATGTCACACAGTTGTTCAGAGTCAAACATATTGCTGTGGAAATGGAATCATATATAGGCTAGGTAAGACAGCATGTTAAAAGTTCCGTTGAAGATCAAACATGATAAGGGCATTTTAATGATAAACAGAGTCACATACCCCAGCCAAGGCAGAGAAACCGTTTCCTTATAAGCCTGGTTCTAATTTTCCCCAGAACAGCAAGATAAGATTGCCAGGCTTCTGTCAACACCCAACAGAAGGATGAGAGGAAAAAGAAATGTAGAAAAGCTGCTGTCATCATGCACACTCCCTGGAGAAAAGCAGGAAAAAAGTTTTAAGGAACAGATAAAGCAGAGTGTGAAATACCTCACAAAACCAACAAAAGGATGCTGCCTGTTGAGTTCTGAATGAAACAGGCAGGAACAACCAAGATTAATCCTTACCATCCTTTACTGTAATACTAGCATAATTTTGTCGGTTGATCATTATAATCTGTATATTTAGGTCAGTGCACTGCAAAGTGAATTTAGGGTTACTCCCCATGTAAAATAATTTGCTGTTTCCATGAACTGTATTGAACCATTTAATTAAGAATTACTTTGAATATTATATACTGTACTTAAACAAATTGATGAAAACCTTCTCTGGTTGATATTATTGGTGGAATCTTGACTTCATTTTTCAATGAGTTTGTGATTTCAGATGCAATGTCAAACAATGCAATTTTCAACACAATTAAGAACTTGCTCCAGGTAGTGACCAGACAAGTTGCTCTTCTGTGGTTTTTTGGACTAAATTAAAATTTAAGATATATGGGTCACACTGTCAGCGTTAAACATATAAATTTCTGCAATATAAAACATGAAAGAAATCCAAAATTTCTCAAATTCAAAGAAACTACGCTGCCAAATGAAGCTATATTCCACTTAAAGTTCAGCAGTATTTTTCTTTTGCTCTGCCCTCTATTTTACGTGATAATCTGCCCAAAAGCAAATACAAAGGAACACTGAAACAGGAGTAGACTATTTAGATCCTTGAGCCTGATCCAATCTTCATTATATATTCTTTGTTAAGAGGCCAACCGTGACCTCTTGAAACACCTGAGCCCTAGCTTTATTGATGAAGATCAGAGAGAGGAGCTGCAAATTTCACAATCTATGTTTACATAGGCTTAAATTTCGTCAAGAACATTGCAGCTTCAGGCATTGAACCACTCAAGGCTTTGGATTGTTAACACTATAGTTAGATCATAGTGTTCTAAATTCCATTAGAAGCAAGAAATAACAATGATTTAGAACATCAGCTTTCACTGTTTTAGAAACCAAGCACTCCTGGAGAAGCACTTACATATTATAGAAAGGATGCAAGCAATCTGAGCCTGAGCCGCTTGTCAATTTAATAAGACTACACACACTATTGTTGTTCTACTAGAGTACTCAATAACCATGATTTCACATCACATTTATACAAATATTTTGGAGCAAAAAAAATCTCATTACTTCTCCACTTTGGCTCTTTGAAACCAATGTTGAAGAGGGGTATCTGAATGAAATAATTAATTTCAGGTGGTAGTAAAAAACAGTATTCGAATTACATGGGATAAGCAGGGCACCACAAGCAATATCCACTTACATAAAGTTCAAGAACATTTGGAAATACTGGATTTCTAGTTTATGCTACTGGCTGAATGAGTAGCAAATCTGTTTTAGTCCCAATTCCCAGGCGTTTCCTTCCATTGGGAACTATGTTCTCCACCACATGTCAGGTGGATCTTTGTAAAGAGAATGTCATGCAGATTGCAAAAGTAAAGCTGCAGGACAACACTTTTCCTGGTTTGCTTTTGTATGTGAAAAATGAACCACAGTGTGTAAAACAGCACTACTATTTGTAGTCTGGTTCTTTAATGTTTGAGGCTAAACTCTCTTTCTGCAGGTTCTACCTGAAAAGCCTTTCCCAGCATATTTATTCTTCAAGGAGGGATGTGAGAGCTACTAGCAATAGCCCTCCAACCAGTTTTCACTTTTTGCAGAGAAACAACCAATCCCTGCTTACTTGCACCGAGCGTGAGGAACTGATAGTGTGCTATTTTATTGCTAACATGCAGTGCTAATTCTAGCTTCAAAAGCATGGCCAAAAGACAACAACCACAAAAAGTGAGTAAAGGTCATTTCAGATTTTGATCAAGTTATTTTATCTGTAAAATAATGGATGACATTAGTTCTGTCCTTGTCCAGCTGAGTGTGATTGCCCTTGCCTAATTTGGTTCCTATTTATCTAGTCGTAACTGCAGTAGCTTTTGCAATAGTTTCTCGTTCTGTTCCTGCACCATTACCTCTGCAGCTCCACAGGGAATTTTCCATGCCTTCCTCCTATTTCTCAACCACACGCTGCCCTTCAGCTACATCAACTGAAGCTCAACTTCAGATTTCACATATACACTGACAACACCCATCTCTACCTCATGTTATGATCCTGGATAAGACTGTCAAATTTACATTATGATCAATTTAGGACCAGTAACTTTTTTGTGTTTAAAGGCTGAAATCTCACAATTTCAAGAAAACAAAGCCATGGTTTTGAACAAACAAAACAAGCTTCACTAAACGAAGTTAGAAATTCTAAACAATCTATTATATGAACTTGTGGGTAACTATGAATTAACAGTCATGCTATGCTTGAACACTGCACTGCACACTTCAAACTGAAGATATGGTCATGATTTGTCAGTAGCTCGGTCAGATATTTTGGTCATCTTTTCCAGCTGAGCTGACCTACTTCTTAGATCATATGGTCCCAACTGCAAGGATCCAGCTAACAGTAGCACTTTAGCAATATGAGAATTTGATTTTTCAGTACAATGGGAACCAAAACTCGAAGTGAAGGAAGCGGGGAGAGATGCTACACCAGAGATCAGAAAGCGAAGTTAATCTTGTTTTAAACTCCACAGGAGCACTTCACACCTGAATGCAAGTTCAAGGAGTCCATGTTTGAGAATTACTACGTGACATACTCTTCGGTCCTGTACTTACTACGGGAATCTGGTCAGTCCTGGTACCTCAGCATCAACAAGGAAGGGGAGACCATGAAAGGCTACAGGGTGAAGAAGACTAAGAGGGCTGCACATTTTCTTCACAAACCATTACAAGGTGCTCACCAGTTCTCACCCTCCAAATATCTCTCTCCCACTCACAAATGCCTTGACTATTATTGTAGTTCCATGAGATGCTAAATGGGAATACTTTTTGCCAACATCTCCTTGGTGACCAATGCTAGTTTAATCCCTGTCCAGCATCACTGGACGCTATCTGTTGTCTGTTGCTTATGGATGCTTGAGGTGAACACCCCCTTACACACTGTGGTTCATTTTTCACATATAAAAACAAACCAGGAAACGTGGACTCACTCTCTCAATGACAAACAGGGTGACCTATGAATTGCTGCTTAGTAATCATTGAACTGATTAAAGTACCCCATTAAGAGAAATTGCAACAAGCCATGCACATGCTCTGTGCAGGATCAAATGTAACCAGCATTGGAACACCTTGTGTTAAAATATTACATTCTTGATAGACTGCCGGTCCAAAGACCACTAATGGATACAGAAAATCAATTTTATCACATATTAACTGTTGGGAAAAAACTATACAATATTGAAGGATTCTTTACAATGTTATCAGAATTGCAAGTTATCTTCATATATTTTAAATAAATACTTTGTTGCAGATATTTTCCAATCAAGCTATTCAGAGATATTATTGCACACCTCTAGAGCAGGTGGAACTTGAACCCAGGTCTCCTGGATCAGATATAGGGATACTATCATTGTGGCACTTTATTACATACCACTGAGCTAGCCTTTAGGTTGCTAGAATAGGAAGGCAGATTATTATTCGAATATCTGTAAACTGAAAGAGGTGAATGTTCAATGAGGCTTGTGTGTCTTCCTGCATCAGTCGCTGAAAGCAAGCGTACTGGTGCAGCAAGCAGTAAAGAACACCACATATTTGTTGGCTTCAAAGCAAGAGGATTCGAATCCAAGAACAGGGATGTTTTGCTGCAATTATACAGGGCGTTGATAAGACCACACCTGCAATATTGTGTGCAGTTTTGGTCTCCTTATCTGAGGAAGGATGTTCTTGCTATATAGGGAGTGTGGCAAAGGTTTATCAAATCAATTCCTGGGATAGCAGGACCGACATGTGAGGACAGATTGAGTCAAATAGGACTGTATTCACTGGAATTTAGGAAAATGAGTGGGGACCTCACAGAAAACTATAAAATTTAACAGGACTGGGCAGGTTAGATGCAGGAAGGATTTTCCCAAAGGTGGGGGAGTCTAGAACAAGGGGCCTTAGTTTAAGGATAAGGGGTAAATGAGGGATGTGAATGCGAGATGGACAGTGAGGCCTGTGAGTGAGAGACACACAGTGAGGCCTGTCAGTATGAAAGTTAAAGCCCATGAGCATGAGAATTTGATTTTTCAGTACAATGGGAACCAAAACTCGAAGTGAAGGAGGCGGGGAGAGATGCTACACCAGAGATCAGAAAGCGAAGTTAATCTTGTTTTAAACTCCACAGGAGCACTTCACACCTGAATGCAAGTTCAAGGAGTCCATGTTTGAGAATTACTACGTGACATACTCTTCGGTCCTGTACTTACTACGGGAATCTGGTCGGTCCTGGTACCTCAGCATCAACAAGGAAGGGGAGACCATGAAAGGCAACAGGGTGAAGAAGACTAAGAGGGCTGCACATTTTCTTCACAAACCATTACAAGGTGCTCACCAGTTCTCACCCTCCAAATATCTCTCTCCCACTCACAAATGCCTTGACTATTATTGTAGTTCCATGAGATGCTAAATGGGAATACTTTTTGCCAACATCTCCTTGGTGACCAATGCTAGTTTAATCCCTGTCCAGCATCACTGGACGCTATCTGTTGTCTGTTGCTTATGGATGCTTGAGGTGAACCTTTCCCTAAGGGAGAGACCCCACCTCCCCTGGGGGCACTTGACCTCCAACCCCTGGTGGGGTACAGTTTGGAAAGATGTTACAAAGAAGTCTACAGGTGTACTAGAGCCTAGTTTTCTTTTACAAAGCAGAGTGCAGCATTCAAAATCTGGGTGGTGGCATTAATAAATTACTGAGCTGACCTTACTTTGAACCTCATCTATCATTGGTTGCCTCAGTTCCGGAAGTATATGTCAAGATGAGGATGAGATGGAAAATGATCCTTGGTGTTTAAGATAGATTTTTAGACCAGTACTTTGAGGAAACAACTTGGGGCAGGCTATCCTAGATTTGGTTTTGTGTAATGAAAAGGGTTAAATAATAATATTGTTGTGAGAGGTTCTTTGACCATAACATGATAGCATTCATTATGAGGTCAGAAAGTGAAGGAGTCCCATCGAAAACTAGGGACCTAAGTCTGAAAAACAAACTTTGAAGATATGAGGGGTGAATTGGTTGTATTAGATTGAATAACCCCAGCATGAAGGTGTATAGGTGATGATTAATATTTATTATGCATGCATTGAGGCAGTTATGCATTCCTTTTGGGTGAAGGAACACAATAGGAAAAGTGGCCCAATCATAGTTAGTAAAAGAAAATTAGTAGATCCGAAGAGAAGTGATATAAAGTTTCCAGAAAGAGGAGCAAGTCAGAGGTCATGGAGTAGTTTAGAACTCATCAAAGGATCCAAGTGGTCGTTTAAGAGGGATACAATAGAATACGAGAGGAAAATTACAAGGTACACAAAAGCGGACTGTCAGAGCTCCTAGATGAACATAAAAAAGAAAAAGATTAATCAAGACAAATGTAGGCTCTCACAGCCTGAAATAGGAGACTTGATACTGGTGATCAAGGAAATGGTACAACAATTAAACAGCTATGTATTTTCTGTATTCACAGATGAAGACACAAAACACATTCTAGAAGTGTAAGGAAAGCAAGGGTATTTTGTAAAGGAGGAATGAAGGAAATTAATGTGAATAAAACAAAGTGCTATAGAAATTAATAGGACTAAAAGCTTATAGATCCTCAGGGCCTGATGATATTCATCCCAGGTTACTAAAGGAGGCAACCATGGAAATAATGATTGCATTCATTGCCATCTTCCAAAACCCGATTGATTGTGGAATAGTCTCAGCAAATTTAAGGGCGGAAAATGTAACCCCACTGTTTTAAAAAGGAGGGAGGGAGAACATTGCGAATTGCAGATTAGCTAGTTTAACATCAGTAGTAGGGAAAACGTTGGACTCTATTATAGAGGATGTGATAACAGAACCCTTAAAAAATTACCACAGTATAACAAAAGTCAACATAGATTTATGAAAAGGACACCATGTTTCATAAACCTACTGGAGTTTTTTGAAAACCCTAACTAGTGGAATGGATGAAGAAGGACCAGTGGATATGGTGTTTATGAATATTTAGAAAATGTTTGAGAAAGGTCCCATATAAGAGGTAAATGTGTAAAATCAAAGCACATTGGATTGGGGATAATTTGCTGGCACGGGCTGAGAATTGGTCAGTTGACAGGAATTATAGGCTAGGAATAAACAGTTATTTTCAGCAATGGATGGAAACAACAAGTGGGGTACTGCAGATATTTATGCTTGGGAATCAGTTTATCACAATATGTGTCAATGATTTGGATAAGGGAATTGAATGTAATTTTTCCAAGTTCGCTGATGACACAAAATTAGCCAGGACTGCAAGTGGTTAGGAAGATATAAAGAGGCTGCAGGGTGATTTAGATAAGTTGAGTGAGTGAGCAAATGCAGTGTAATGTGAAGTTGTCCACTTCAGAAGAAATAAAAGGAAGGCACAGAATTACTTAAATGATGACGAGTTGGAAAAGGAACTTGGACATCAGTCATTGAAAATATGTATGCAGTTGCAGCAAACAATTAGAAAGGCAAATTGGTCTTCATTACCAAAGATTGAGTAAAGGAGCAAGAAGTTTCTACAGGGCTTTGGCAAGACCCTACCTAGTATATTGTGTGAAGTTTTGATTTCTTACCTGAAAGAAGACATGTATGCCACAGAGGGAGTGCAGCAAACATTCAACAGAATTATTCCTGGAATAGCATGTTTGTTGCATGAGGAACAGTTGAGTCAACTGGGCCATATTTACTAGTGTTCAGAAGAATGAGAGGTGATCTAATTGAAACATATAAAATTCTGACAGGCTGGACACTCTGGATGGAAGGATGATATTTTCGTTGTCGGTCGGTCTAATACAAGGGATCACAATCTTAGGATATATGATAGGCCATTTCAAATTGAGATAAGGAGAAAGCTTTTCACTGAGGGTGGTGAACTGTGAAATTCCCCACCACAGAGTGCTGTCAAGGTGAAGTCACTGTATTCTTCATATTTAAGAAAGAAATAGATTTCAAGAAGCTAAAGTTGTCAAGATAAAACACCTCAGATAATATAAACAAAGAACTGCAGATGTTGAAAATATGAAGCAAAAACAGAGTGCTGGAGAGAGACAGAATTCTGGAGAGAGAGAAAGAGGCAGAAAAGTTAATGTTTCCGCGAAGGGTCACGGGACTTTAAATGTTAACTCTGTCTTCTCTCTCCACAGGCTGTCAGGCCTGCTGTTTTTCCAGCAGTCTGCTTTTGTTTCTTATGTATTAATCCTTGCAAATTACTGCCTCATCTTCACCTCCCTTTCCTCTCCAAATTGCTTAAATGTGTTGCAGCATCCCAAATCCAAGTCCATTTCTCTTTGAGCTTCATGTATTCATCCTACCAATCTGATTTCTGACTCTGCCACAGTACCAAAATGATCCTTGTCAAGGTCACAAATGCCATCCTGTGTGGCTGTGACAATGGAAACTATCTTGCCTCAACTGTATGATATCACGTCAAACTGAATTTTTCAATGACCTTGGATCATTAATTTCAGTAGTTCTGCTTCACCAATTAATTTATTTGTGTTATAAATACTCTCTTTTGCTATTACCTTGCTGTGTATCTGTGTTTGACCAACCAAAATAAGGATGTTCGATGCCATTATAGACAGGCAAAAGTTGAGTAGAATAATGGATCGCTCTGATTTTATGAATCTGTGAAAACATAATTAACAACAGATCATAAAAAATTGTATAATATATGCAACATAATTCTGTGATTAAAATTTTTTATGCAATTGAGCATTTACATAGAATTACACACAATTTACAGTCAGGATAATGGGTTCATCCTAGTCCTTATATTCCACATGAGCTTCTTTGCATCCTAATTCATTTAACTTAATCAACATATTATTATTTCCCATACTCCTCCATTTACTTAGCTAGATTCATCTTAAATGTTTTTCTCAATGACTCCATGTTCTGTATATTGGGGACAAAAGGGTGATATTTATTGGAGGTACAGAGGCAGGGTAAAATATTTAATAAGTATTCTGTATCAATGTTTACTAAGAAAGCAGATGCTGACAAAATATTGGTAGAAATGGAAATGCAGAGGTGATGGATGGCTGAAAACTAGAGAGATGGGACTACTGGAATGTTTAACTATACCTAAAGTGGATACATTACTTGCATGGCTTGCATCAGGTTATTGAATAAAGTAGGAGTGGAGACACCAGAAGGGTTTAGCATAATCATCCAATCTTCCTTTGATATATGGGAGGTGCCAGAGGTTTGAAGAGTAAATGTGTCACCCTTATTCAAGAAACAGTCTAAGCACATTCCTTGTAAATACAGGGTGGTCAGTTTGGCATCAGTGGGTAAGTTTTTAAACAATAATCAAGAATCAACAGGCCCTTAATTTAGGAGAGCTAGCACTGATTTGTAAAAGTCAGCTCTTGTTTGATAAATTCAAATGAGTTTTTTGATGAGATATCAGAAAATGTAGGTGAAGAATGAGCAATGGACATTATTTACGTGTATTGAAGCCAAGCTGGCACTGATCCTCCAATTCCATGAACCTCAAATTTTGTAGAAAATGTAGATGAAGGGTAAGCAATGGACATTATTTATGTGCATTTAAGCCAGTAAGAAAGCATTTGACAAAGTCTCATGTAAAAGGCTCCTTAAACAAAATTTCAGGTTTGTGGAATCAGAGGATCACGCCAGCTTGGCTTAAGAACAGATAACAATGATTTGCAGTCACCATTTGCATTTCAGACCAGAGGATGGTAGACAGAGGTATTCCAAGTTCATTGCTAGGAATGTTGAAATCTTAATCTGTGAAAAAAGCAAAATTGTTCACACCAAGCTTGGCAATGTAACAAATAGTGAGGATGATACAGTGGGCTGCAACAGGACATAAAGTGGCTAGCAGAATGGGCAAACAAGTGACAAATGGAATTTAATGTAGAGAAGTGTGTGGTGCTGCGTTTTGACATAAGCAGTAAGGATGGCAAGAGAGGGAGTGTGAACATGGATGAAGGGGCACAACGTCCATGCACATAAATCTTTTAAATAATAGGCTGTATCGAAGCAATAGTAAGATAACTGATGGTTGGTTACACCGTGTATAACTGCTCTCAAAAGAAGAGTCATCACTTTAAGAATTCTTCAGAAGAACTGTCAGGTCTTACACTTCAGGCAGTGTACTCTACTCATTGTCTACAAGGATTACTGGAACAAATGAAAGAGACAGTTGTATATAATGCAAGATGGGAAGATGGGTGGGATGCAATGCAGGCTGGTCAGGCTATTGTATTTGTAATTTTTATCTTCTCGCTGCTGATTGGTTAGATTGTGCAGAATGGATGATAATGTGCTTCTTGAGCAAAGATACCCAGATGACACTGATGAGAAGGCTGCTATCTTGAGATCAGTGTAGATATGCGTGACTTCCCTTGTTTCTTGTAAACCAGTTCAAAATGAGATTATTTGAGAATTTGATCATTGCACGTGTTGATTATTAAGCTGAGCGTGCTTGACGATAGCTGACTTATCACATTTACTAAGTTTGAAGCAGGTTTGATATTCCTTGACTCTCATGTGCTGATGTCCATCTCTCCAATATAGACAAGTTAGCAATTGCATGGTATGCTGCAAATTTCCGGTTTATTTTGGCACGGATTCTTGATTTTGTCAGGGAGAGGAGCTTCTTAGCTTAGTTGATGTATGTCAGATTTCGATGTCTGCTAATTTAAGAATTCATTGTAGCTTTTGCTAACTTGAGAATTCATTGAGATGGACTCCATGTATGCAAAGTCAACTTCTGACTTAAAAGATGCAGTGGCTATGGATTCTCCCTTTTTAGATAATAATACAATTCCCTCAAGTGCCATGATTGAATCTGCCACCACTACACTCTCAGGCTGTGCATTTCAGATCCTAATCATTTCGTATGTGACAAAGTTTCTTATAATGCCTCTCTTGTCTCTTTTGTCAATTATCTGAAATTTGTACCCTCTTGTGATTTCAAATAAACCTGTTGGACTGTAACCTGGCGTTGTGTGACTTCTAACTTTGTCCAGCTCAGTCCAACACCAACACCTCCACATCATTTGTGCCCCTTTGTTCTTGTAACTTCCAAGTGAGAACAATTCCTCTCTACTGACTCTGTCCAGAACCCTCCAGAACATCTCTATCAAATCTTCTCTTAATCTTCTCCACAGAAAACAATCCCAGCTTCTCCAATTTATCTATGTAACTGAAGTTCCTCACATATAAAACTATTCTCATGAATCCTTTCTGCATTCTCTCGAATGCCTTAAAATTTTTCCAAAAGTATCATATCTAGAACTGGTTACAAAATTTACGTTAAAGATGAACCAATGTTTTATACAAATTATCTTGTCCTGTGAAAGTAATTAGAATAAGTATTTCCTCTGCTTTGAGAAGTTGATGGAATGTTTCATAAAATGAAATGAATGGAATTGCAGAGGTTGCCTGACAAAGTGATCCAGAATTTTTCTGAAATTTGCCCTGTTAGTTAGACTTTTTCTGGGACTGGGACCTCAATGAACAATAGAACGAAA
Source organism: Rhincodon typus (assembly GCF_021869965.1). Lineage (NCBI taxonomy): Eukaryota > Metazoa > Chordata > Chondrichthyes > Orectolobiformes > Rhincodontidae > Rhincodon > Rhincodon typus. Next base: position 41,185,853 of record NC_063358.1, on the reverse strand, counting down.
ATACTTACCAAAGAGATTCAGAGATTGAAAAAGAACAGAGTTACTGAAGTGAAAAGAACGGGTGATTTGGTGTCAAATCAGGTAAAGTGAAAAACATAAAGTGAGGGAAGAAAGATTTGAATGAGAGACTAAAAAAGTAGCACTGCACAAAAACAAATATTGTTAATAATAAGGTCTTACCAATGTTAAGGATCAATCTTAGCTTTCTCCAGAAAGCTTAATTGGTAATCAATGTGCAAAAGCAGCAATTTCAAGCAACTAATGGGACTATTATTAGCTAACCATGATTTTCACAAGGTTAATGAAGCAGCACAAATCATCTCACAACTGTGCCAATTTGCACTTCACAGTGTTGTGTCTTCCTTACCAGAAGATATTGGAGAATTTACGCATGAATAAGGCTGAGTGCGTTTAAATTTGTTGTTAACAGCAAAATCTGGACCAATACTTCATTTGTTTTGATATACATATGCAAGTGAGAGTGGGTTGTATGTATACAATGTGAAATTAGCTTGTATATATGGGAGATAAAGATTTAAGCTGATTGCACAATTTGCCAAATTCTAAATAAGCAGGAGGTTCTCCAACAAATTGATGACTTCTGCTCTCTCCATATAGCAGAAAACTACTCACTGTCCTGCCAAAGGGAAATTTTTATTTTAGTGTTTACTGGGCAAGCATGAAACGGGACAGAAGTGAAATTGCCATTAGGTAACTTATTGTCATTTGCTTCAGTAAGCTGTAGGATGGATCATTTTCATTAGAATTTTATACGATGGACAGTACTGAACACTCCATATTTATAAAATGGGTAGTTGTGCAACAAAAATTAAGATCTCAGGTTCAATTCTTTGTTATGTTCCTATGGGATATATTAATTTGATATCAATGGGCTTTGAATTCCAGAATTCCATACTTATTTGATAAGATTGGATAGTTAACAGATGACTCCAACTGCTTGATGCCAGTAGCAAAAACTAGCTTAATTAACATCAATAGAGTGAAGACTATTTATCCTAGTCTCCAACAACAATTTTGTTCTCACTCTGCATATTGTTTCAGTTCTCTCAGACTGACAAATGTGGTCAAGCTCATCAGTTGGTTGCCTCTGATAATATAATCTCAGTCAGTATTTTGCTCAAAGAAGAACGTTCCAACTAAAACAAAAATCTGCTAAGATCACCTCATTTCTGATTGTCCAAATGGAATTCTGAATACTGAACTGCTGTACTCCTGATAGCATGAACCACTCTTTAAATGAGGCTGATGATAAAGCTTTTCATTCAAATCTTGATTGTGAGATGGATGTTAAGAATTTGGAATTTTAACGTCAATGACCATTACCACAAGTGGACTTTGTGTGCCCTATTAACCAACACACCCTTATCTGTTCATTTTTTGATGAAGGTTCATGATAATTATTGTTATTATTTAGACACTTTGGTTCCAACTTGACAGAGCCATATACAACTTTAAGTTTGATTTATATTTCTATATCATGTGAAATAAAAAAGGGGAGACATTGTTTCAGGTTTTAATTCTGAGAACGGTACTGGGTTCGATGGAAATTTCATAGAAACATACTGGAAAGAAGAGGCCCTTTGGCCAATTGAGTGCATACCATCAAAACTCAAAACCATGCTTAATTTACACTAATCTCACTTCTAGCAATTGGCCCATAACCTTTAATGCTATGACATTTCAAGTGCTCACTCAAGTATCCTTTAATGGTTGTGAGGTTATCCACCTGAACTACCCTTCCTGTGCTTTCCAGGCCCTACCACCCTCTGGGTGAAAATATTTTTCCTCAACTCCCCTCTAAACCTCCTGCCTTTCACTTTAAATATGTGCCTCCTTGTAACTAACCCTTCAAGAAAGGGGAACAGCTGGTTCTTATCCACCCTGTCCTTGCCCCTCATAATCTTATATACCTCAATTAGGTCCTCACTCAGCTTTCTCTGCTCCAAAGGAAACAACCCAAATTTATCCTGCCTCCCTTCAAAGCAAAAGCACTCCATCTACGCAATATTCCGGCTGAATCTCCTCTACATCCTCTCTTAGAGCAATCACATCCTTTCTTCAGTGCAGTCACCAGAACTGCACACAGCACTCCAGCTGTGCCCTGACCAAAGTTCCAACATAACCTCATTGTTCTCATAAACTATATTTAGACTGATCAAGGCAAGTATCTCAATGCTTTCTTAACTACCCAATTAACTGTCCTTCTACCTTCAGACATCTGTTGACTGCACCACAAGATCCCACTGTTCCTCTGAGGTTCCTCGTGTCTCACCATTCATTAAGGACTCCCTTGTCTTGTTACTCCTTCCAAAATGCATCACCTCACACTTATCAGGGTTAAATTCAAACTGCCACTATTTGTGTATATACATTTAAATTTAAACTTCTAAAAAAATAAATTGAATAGTTTAGTGCTTTAGAAGACAAGGTCAGAAGTGAGGAAAAAGATTGGGCTGTCGTCCAACAAGAAACTGTCCGCTGACACAGGGAGACATTGACAGTAACTAATTTCCGTTTATAAAGAGAGAACCGTTCAGAAGGTCAGTGAGTGTGCAAGTTTCTTTCTGAGAAAGGAGAAGGTCATTCAGAGAGAAAAGACCTGTAACATCAGAACAGCAGTTATGAGTCTCCCAAACTGTCAGGGTAGAAGAAAAGAAGTTCAGAATGGACTAAAAGATAATAAGAGATTTAAAGAAAAACTCTCAAAACAGAAGTCTTTAAGTTGTTGGAGAGGAATGTATCCTACAAGGTGTTGTAGGAACATATATGAAGAATTAAGTGAAGTGCATTAACAGTTTGTTTAACAGTCTCATGAACAGACATTAATTAAAGAACACAGCATAGTGTGAAGGCAGAAGTTTGGTGAAAGAGACCAAGGAATGCTGTGTCAACTGAACAATGAGCCTTAAAGTGAAGTCAGGATGACCCTTAGGATATCTGTAAGATGGCTGTCGAGAGTAAAAGGGTTGAATTTTATTTCGGATATTTTTAACAAGATTATTTCAATTAGTTTGTATAGTGTGATATAGTTAGTGATTTATTTTCATTTATGAGTAATAAACTTTGTACTTTTAAGAAAAGAATATTTGATGCCTATCAGGAAAAGGTTCAATTGTGAGTACCATAATAAACAAATTCTAAAAATAAAAGTTATGATCAATCAAGCCAGGTTTTGTTTTGGATTTGAAACAAATACAGCGAATGCTAGAGCAATCAGCAGGTCTGGCAGCTTCTGTGGAAAGAAGAACAATTAACATTTCAAATCTGATATGACTTCTTCAGAATAGAACGTGCTGATACTGATCCACATCTACTGTCTGAACTGCTGAGTTTAGTCAACTTTCTCTGGGTTAGCATTAGATTTCCAGCATCCATGGTATTTTGCTTTTATTCAATTTGGAATCTGACTTGTCCAGTATTCCATCAGCTGGAGTCATGACAACTGCTTAGATACATAGACATAGTAGGAACTGAAGAAGGGTCTAGGCCCAAAACGTCAGCCTTCCTGCTCCTCTGATGCTGCTTGGCCTGCTGTGTTCATCCAGCTCTACAACTTGTTATCTTTGCTTAGATACATGTTGTGAAAACTGAAAAAAATACAGAAAATACTGGATAAATTCAGCAGATCTGGCAGCATCCGTGGAAAGAGAAACAGGGTTAATGTTTCAAGTCTGAAATGGCTCTTCCGCAGAGCTGAAAGGTATTGGAATTTTTAAAAAATATACTCTTGATAGAGGTAGTTGCCCAGTGCAAAACACAAGGTGGTTGTTAATGGTGGAGAAAGAGACAAGGAGATGTAAAACAATAAAGATTAAGGCGTGGAAGGGAGAGAAAATGTCCTTTCTACAAAGAGTAAAGAGAACAAGACACAAATAAGGTTGTGTGGGTTGGTGGGGAAGAAAATGTACGAAAATGGAGGATAAACATAATGCGGTCTGTTTCTGAACTTATGGAATTCAATATTGAGACCTTATGGCTACAAAATGCCTAAGTAGAAACTGAAGTGTTGTTCTTTGAGCTTGTGTTGTGCTCTGTTGGCACACTTTAGCAGGCCCAGTGCAAAAATGTTAGCATGACAACTAGGTAGTTTATTGAAATAGCAAGCAGCTGGGAGGTCAGGTCATTACTACAGATAGAGTGACGGTGTTGCGCAGAGTAGGTGACTGCTTTGCAGAACACCTCCATTCTGTCTGTTGGAATACCCTGACCTTCCAGTTGCTTGCCGTTTTAAATAAATTGTTTTGTTCTTATACTAACATTTCTGTCCAGAGCCTGATGCATTGTTCCCGCAAAGCACAATGCAAGATCAAGGAATAATGCCTCATTTTTCACTAAGGCAATTTACGGCCTCAAGATCTCAATGTTGAATTCCATAACTTCAGAAAATGACTGCATTATGTCTGATCTCCAAGTCTCTTTCATCTTGTGCCACTGCCACCTTCCTAATCCTTTGTTCACTTTGCAGTTCGTAGTAGGACCTATTCTCTCCCTTTCATGCCTTATGTTACAGTTTTACATCTTCTCTCTCTTTCTCCACTGTTAACAACCCTTGCATCTTTGTCAAAAGTATATATACAAACATTTTCCAACATTTTTCAGTACTGAAGAAGAGTCATAGTAAACTCAAAACATTAACTCTGCTTCTCTCTACACAAATGCTACCAGACCTACTGAGTTTCTCCAGCATTTGCTATGTTTTTTAGATTTCTAGCCTCAGCAGTGTTTTGCTTTCATCCGAGTGAATACCAGAGATGGAAGATAGAATCCTGACCCTGTATTCTGTTTTATTGAAATACATTTCTGACTTCATAGATAGACGAATAAATTGTCTGTCAAACTGAGGGACAGACTCTAAAGTTACTGACAAATCTATTTAATGTGCAGATAAGTAAACAGGATTCAGTACAAACAGTCTACCTACTCTAATTATGAATTTAATTGTTCTCTTGCAGTACCACTGAATATAACACTAATCACTGAAACTTGATCACTCAGTTAAGTGGTTGGAAACTATTATGGTCAGATTTAATTCAATATTTCTGTTGGCTTTGAATTCCCTGACTGACAGAGATAAAGTCAGAATACATAAATATACATACACAAGCTGAAAAAAGTACAAAACAAGAAACTATCTTTCTTGAATACTTTAGTTGTAATTCATCGCTTGTCAATTGCCCAACATGCTTGTCTCCAATCACTTCTACAAAATCTATGATGGCTGCAAATTGAGCCAACAGCTATCAAAAATTACTATTCAGCAGAATAAAACTAGTGAGTCTGCATTCAATATGCATTAACATTTGTTACAGAGGAGCCAGGCTTATTATTGTAGCTTGAAGGAAGGTAAAATTTGGATGATGAAATATCAAAGATATAAATGGTTCATTGTAATCATAAGCACTTAAAAAGTGTCTTGGTGATAACTAAACCACTATAATCTTTGATTAATGTGTTAATTAATACTCCAGCACCAGGTTATAACAAGAACATGATGATCAGGATCAAACACAAAGCAATATTGCTGTTGTGCAGTTATAATATTTGGCATTTTGTATGTCATTACTAGGTTGATAATATAGTACCTCCAAAAGGCAGCGTATACAGCAAGCAATGTTAAGAGAGCCATACAGGCAATTCCACATCCGATCATCAGTGGGACAGATGGTACTCCTGTAAATTCCATGGTCTGAAAAGTAAATCAAAAAGAGGAATCAGATTTTCCTTGGATGTTACGGCCCTTGCTAAGATTTGCACAATTGTAAAAATAAAATAACATACATATTAACATTCAGGCCAAAATCTATCACATTAAACCTCAAAAGTACACCACAAAATTATTTTCTTTCACAGTCCAGATTGTCATGCAGGAATATGGCACAATAAATCTCCAGCAGCAGTAAGATGAAGGGGTAGCTAAGCTATTTTTGATGATATTGATTGAAAGATGCAAAGATGATGCAACAGTTTTTGGATAGTTTAATTGTTGATCTATATAAAAACCTGGCTGTGAGTAACCATGATTTGCAGAGACCATGAGAAAACATCCTGAAGCAGTCACTCAAGCATTTCAACAGGGAGAGAGAGGACGGTATCCAGGAATATGGTATTGAACTAAGCTAATGAATTGTACATTGATGACTCTGATGAACATAGTGGAGGAAAAACTGAAGTGAGTATAAATATCAGTTTACCTAGCCTTTCATGTGGTGTAGTTGGATTAGATATACAAGATAAAATGGGAAAGCATGAAGTTGGCCACATTGATAACTCCATGAAACAGCCTCTAAATAATGGACAAGGCTGTAGATTTGAGGGACAATTCACTATCAATAAAGTTCCAGGCAATTTCCACACACAATGCAACCGCACAACCAGATAATCCAGACATGAGTCATGTAATTAACAAACTGACATTTGGTTAAATAACACAGGTTAGAAATATTCAAAGATAGTGGGAACTGCCGATGCTGGAGAATCTGAGATAACAAGGTGTAGAGCTGGATGAACACAGCAGGCCAAGCAGTATCAGTTTTTCTGAAGAAGGGTCCAGACCCGAAACGTCAGCTCTCCTGCTCCTCTGATGCTGCTTGGCCTGCTGTGCTCATCCAGCTCTACACCTTGTTATCTTAGAAATATTCAAGATGCTTTTAATGCCTTAGCCGGAACAGATAAACTAAGTTCAAATGCTTTAGCGTCACATAACTATGTACTGAAGGTAGTCCTCACTGTGTGTGAAGATTTAAAGGAAAAACAATGCTTTTCCCCTCAGTACACAGTAGCACAAAAGAATATGTGGCATATACAGGGCATATTATAGCTGCCATCTGGTTCTGCTCTAACCTCAGCCCAATCACTGTCAAATATGTTGAATGGCAGCAACTTATACAAGTTTATTACAACAATCTATGCAATAATTGGAGGAACATTACAGTTGCTGGAATCATAGACTCCTGGATTATTACAGCATCTGAAGGCTGTAAGAAAATTCAGCTGGGAAAAATACACCAGCAGTAATTTGACATACACAATGTTTGTAGCAGTAAAGGATATCAAAAATTAACCAAGAGCCACAAACTGCTCTGCTGTAAAACCAAAACTAAGGAAGCTTCACTCACTCCCAAACCTGTTCTGCTTAGTCTACCTGTGGGAGCAATCTTCATCTATTCAATCATAGAAACCATCATAGCTGCTGAATTTTGACTTTCAAAATTCCAACTGCTTGATTTCAGAAGGTCTCTTTCAGCAATCCAGGAATGCAGATGGTAAAGACTGATCGCATTTTCATCTTCACTTATCCTTTCTTACTTAAGATCCTTGTATAAGTATCTTAGCTATCACTTCAGATAGATATAATTTCTAAGGCCTTTTGTGGTGCAGTGCTAGTGTCCTGACATCTGTGCCTGATGGCCTATTTTCAAGTTCCAACTGCCCTAAATGTGAGCAAAAACATCTCTGTAATAGATTGATTTTCTGCAATAATTTTAACAAATTTACTTTTTACCTCGTATGAAGGATGAAGCTTTGCTGTTGGTTATTTTGAAATTGAAATCCTCAAAAACTAAACAGAGACTACACGGAGGGTAAGGTGGTGCAGTCCTATGTCTTCCAGAGAGGTGGGAATGCATGTTTCTCCTTGAGGACTGGAAGTGGAAGATGTGGAACAATTTCGAGGACAAAGCAGACAGCTTGATTAGCACAACATCCACAAGCATTCATTCCCTCCACCACTGATACTCAGTTGCAGCAGTGTGTACTATCTACAAGATACACTGCAGAAATTCACCAAAGATCCTTAGGCAGCACCTTATAAATCCACAACCACTTCTATTTAGAAGGACAAGGGCAGCAAATACATGGGAATACCACCACCTGCAAGTTCCCCTCCAAGCCACTCGTCAACCTGACTTGGAAATATATTGCTGTTCCTTCATTGTCACTGGGTCAAAATCCTGGAATTCTCTCCCTAAGGGCATTGTGGGTCAACTTACACTGCATGGACTGCAGTGGTTTAAAAAGGCAGCTCACCACCACCTTTTCAAGAGCAACTAGGGATGGGCAATAAATGCTGGTCAGCCAGTGATGCCCATGTTCTACGAGTGAATAAATAAAATGCTTGGACATTTTCTACATTAAATCGGGTTTTGGCATTGAGTGAGTTCAACAGTTTAATATGTTCTGTAAGCCTGCTGTTTGTGGAAATATCAAGTGATTTCGGACAAAACAGAAAGGCAAGAAACAAGAGATGGGAGATAGTAGGAACTGCAGATGCTGGAGAATCTGAGATAACAAGGTGTAGAGCTGGATGAACACAGCAGGCCAAGCAGCATCATAGGAGCA